>NC_052084.1:12207500-12508194 GCF_015852505.1 Tachyglossus aculeatus | reverse complement strand
GCTATAGGCTTTATTCTCAGCTTCTCTCTGACTCTCTGCACGTCAGTGGGCAAGTGTTTTATTCTCTCTTGTGCCTCAGTTTCTCAGAGAAAATAAGATGAAAGCCTGGCTAAGCTCCTCCTAGAGCGGGGTGGTGAATTGCTGCTTAGAAATAATTTTCCCCCTACTCAGAGCCATAGATGCCCTAAGAATTGTGTTTCTCATTATTATTACAGTCTCTTCAGTAGTTTAGGGAACAGGTAGAGGATTATCCAGAACACAATTTAAAACCTCCTCCCAAGCTGCAGTACCTGGTGGGTGTTCTTTTTTGTTTTGTTAATGGTATTTAAGTTCCATGCTACCTGCCAGACACTGTACTAAGGGCTGGGGTAGATAAAAGCTCATCAGATAAGACACAGTCCCTGTCCATGTGGGGCTCAGAGTCTTAATCCCCACTTTACAGATGAAGTAGCTGAGGCATAGAGAAGTGTAGTGATTTCCCCAAGGTCATGCAGTGGACAAGTGGTGGAGCTGGGATTCAAACTCAGATCTTTCTGACTTCAAAGACCGTACTTTATCCACTAGAACAGCTGGGTTCAAAGTGATGACTGTCTCCCACCTTGACTGACCTACTGCTCTGTCTCTCAGAAGGTACTGGGGCCACTTTCTCCTAACAGCCAACTAAGGTCAAGCTGCCTCTCCTGCACTGATACATTGCATCGACAGCACAGCATGCCACTTCTCCCCTTTACCAGGACAAATAATTGGGCATAGATCATAATCTCCTTATGTCATATTAGGGCAGGTCTTCCAGTGAATTGGGGACTCCAATCAGACCAGTGGATGCAATGATACACAATGTCTCGTCCCCTGTGAGCCTCTAGGACTGAGTTGTGACAACAGGTCTAACATCTTTTCCACTTTGCCCTTCTCTTCATGCCCTTGGATGGATGTTGTAACTTTTTTTAGGTCCTGCCATTTGTTTGGACTCTCAGTGGTAGTGTGAAAGCAAAGTAGAAGCGGCTGGAACCAGTTACAACTTAGAAATCTTTTTCTCTAATTTGCACAATCTCGGGAGTTGGTATTAATGGTTAGAGTAGGTTTGCAATCTTCAGCCATTTCAAAATTCTTGAGGAATTCTTTCAGAGGCATGGCACCAACCACCAATGAACTCAAATTGTCTTGAAGCAATGCCATGATTTCCAGAGGAAAATTAAATCAACTCAATAATGTCTGGCCTCTCCCAGTGCATATTACTTGCCCAAGATCACACAGCGGGTAAGTGTCAGAATCAGGATTAGAACCCAGGTTCTTTGATTCCTAGGCCTGTGCTCTTTCCACTAGGCCATGCTGCTTGATGGGTTTTGAACTCAATTTAAAAGTGGAAGAGACCATTGAAGAGAACAGGAGCTGTGGGGAAAAGGAAACGAGTTTAAGTCTGGGAGTTTGATGACATTTTATTGCATAACATCAAAGGAGCCAAATGGCTTCCTCCTTTGTGTGGACCCCTTATAGGTGTGGAGTCCAGAAATGCCAGTGGCCACTTTATTTTCAGTCGACTAGTTAACTGCTCTTTTCCTTCTTTCTAACTAGTCCCCTGTATCAGAGAGATCTTGTTTGTGTCCCTCTGAGTTCTGAAGTTGTGTCTCGATGCTGAGGGCATTCGGATTACAAAGTTCTTCAGCTTTAGACTTAGAAGGATCTATGGTTTTTGATCCTAGAGAAGCAGCATGGCTCAGTGGAAAGAGCACGGGCTTTGGAGTCCGAGGTCATGGGTTCAAATCCCAGCTCTGCCAATTGCCAGCTGTGTGACTTTGGGCAAGTCACTTCACTTCTCTGGGCCTCGGTTCCCTCATCTGCCAAATGGGGATGAAGGCTGTGAGCCCCCTGTGGGACAACCTGATCACCTTGTAACCTCCACAGTGCTTTGCACACAGTAAGCGCTTAATAAATGCTATCATTCTTATTATTTTCCTGCCAGCATCAGGAGAGCCATGAGATTCCATGATCATTTACACAGTCAGCTCTTCAGGGTAAAAGCTGTAGGCTATGTTGAGGATAGACCGTCAGTTGTTGGTTAATTTTGGCTATCTTGCTTCTGAACTAGGTATTCTTCTAACACACTAGTAGTAAATATTCCCTAGTACATTGCTTTGGGCTCTGTGGGTGCTCAGTAAGTGCCTATTTACTGATCATTAGAAAGAACACTAATAGACTGTAAGCTTCTGGAAGACAGGAATCCTGTCTCTATTGTATTGTACTCTCCCAAGGGCTTAGTAACAGGGCTCTGCATATAGTAAGAGCTCAATAAATCCCATTCATTTATTTGGTTGATAGCAAGTCAGCTTTCTTTGACAGATTTTCAAACAATAAACCAATTAAAGTCCATTCCCATACTCAGAGAGAGGGTAGAGCTCTGAGGGCTTCCACTCCCATCCTGGGATCAACAGCCAGCAATTGCCTCTCCCCAGTGGGTCGCTTAGACCCACCAGAATGCCCTTCAGGCTTCTAGTTGCTCGGCTGCATTTTTGCACATTCCCAGATTTGGGAAAGGGAGGAACAACAACACCCCCACAAAATGGCACCATACAGGATATTATCTATCCTCAGAACTTTACCCCTTGTGATATTCTACCTCCTGGCCTAGCATCCGTGGGATTGGTCCATTGCTTGGGGTTGCTTGATAGGAGGTCGTTTATCTGGGTTTAGAGCATTTGGGGAAAGTTCAGAACTCTCTTCTCATCCTTACATCTTCCTCTCTCCTCTCTCTGCTTCAGCCCTAATGTTATGAAGTCAGAACAGTGATTTGGTCCAGGGCCTTCCACCTCCAGATGAAGGAAGCTGTAATCCTACCAATGTGGCCACATTATTGGCTAAGGAAAGCAATCACTGTACCTTACCATCTGTTTTAACATGTTTGTGTACTTTGTCCTGATGGCCCTGAGACTTGGGGGACAGGCACATGGGGTAAGGTCCAGGGTGTGAATATTTTATTTTGGAAGGACCTGGTCATTTTGTTTTCCACTTTAAGACATTTCAATGAATTCTGAGCCCACATAAAGCCAGAAGCATGCTCACTAAGGAAGGTCTATCATTTTACATCTTCAGAATGGACTTACATATGATTTTTCTCAGCAAAGCATCTGGCACGTCACAATGCATCATCAATATCCACTCCCCCTGATCCTTCTCTCCCTGAACGATGCATTAATTTAAAGCAAAATATTCACTTCCGGAGCTGGACCCTGGTGACGCATTTTCTTGTACTGAGTCAAATAGCCATATGTATTCTTAGAAATTAAGGTGGGTAGGGCTGGAGGTTGGGAAGACCGTGCAGAGAAGAAAACCTGTGAAGTGTGTTCATAAAGTATGTCCCTCCTTTTCAGGACTTAATAGAGATGCTTTGACTGTTGTTCTGTAGTCAACAAGACTAGTCTAATTGGTGGCCATGGCAACAAAATCAGGTCATAGAGAGGTTCATACTGAGATCAAGCATATGT
Source organism: Tachyglossus aculeatus (assembly GCF_015852505.1). NCBI lineage: Eukaryota > Metazoa > Chordata > Mammalia > Monotremata > Tachyglossidae > Tachyglossus > Tachyglossus aculeatus. The sequence goes on along the minus strand of NC_052084.1, from coordinate 12,504,715 downwards.
AGATCTTCTTGTTCAAATATACATAAAGATAGGAACTGTTGGGAAGAGTCTCTGATGCTAGGCACAAGATGGGGGCTCCTACACAACAGTAAACATTTCTGAGAAAGCGTTTACTGTTTGGTTGAATAGGAAAGTGGGGGTTCAAATGCATTGGAAAAAAAAATAATCTTGAAATGTAAAATTAGAGGATGTGCATCCATGTGCTTCCCTAGATCTGTGTAATTTGCTCCCTGGGGTTTGTAGTGTGTCTGCCTTACATTTCAGATGTAATTAAGCAATCAGCAGTGTACATTGTAAAATTAATGTTTAGGCTGCTTGAGGATGAATTTTCACAGCTGTAGCAGCTGCATATGGTTTTGGGCTCCCCCTGCCACCTCTTCTTAGGGCCATCACTCAGTTTTCAACAGTAAATATGACGCAAGTTAATTACCCGGATACCATATTTCACAGGAATGAAATGGAAGCTGTATGGAGCCACTGAACACAATGATAACTTTGTTGTAACTCACGTGATCATTTCCTCCTCCTGTCTAAGAGTAGTCATTATGACCCAAACCCCATTATAATCTCACCACTGCAAGATTTTTCCCTGGTTGGTTCCCCTGGAGTGAAATCCTTATCTGGGGGAACTTGGCCACTAGCTCTGCAAAAATGGCTAGTGGGCAAGTGTAGGTCAGAGATGAACCAAGTCTGGCCTGGCTCCGCTTCCATTACTACAGTGGCATGGACACTCACCAACCTCCCAGTATGCCACTCTTCCAAGAACAGTGGCACAGTCAGGAGGTAATAACAGTGTAGTAGCAGCATTGTGGAGCGCTCAGGTGGTGTGATGCTTTGGAAGATCAGAATAGTGATGTGGTACTTTCCCTGCCCACAAGGAACTTACATTTTAATGAGGAGCTTACCCAAGTACATTTGAGCTGGACCCCAGCCAGAGAGGTGCTTAGCCAGAGGAAGAGGTTTCATTTCTGTGGCCTGACCTCCTCCCTCTCCGCTCCTCACTGTCAGTCGCTGGACATTTCATCAGTTGCTGGACATTTCAAAGAGAAGTAAGCAGTTGCCAGGGCAGAATGATTGCCCAGTACTAGTTTAGACCAGTCTGACCGGTCCCAGAATGGGGTTAGGAGGGTGAGTGGTCTGTGATAGATAACAGCAAATTCATTCAAAGGGAGATGGGGGAGGGAGGGACTGGAAAAAGGACCTCGTTGGAAATGGAGATGGATGGGTCTCTTCTCCAGGCCTGTGGGCGGTGTGGCTGCCCTCCGCTGATCACCTTTCATCAGCTCTGAGAGCAGTCAGTCCCTACTACTGAGCTGCTTGCTCTGAACAGCAGTCTGACATTGACCAAGATCAGAGGCGGCATTCCCTGTTCTTTCCTTGGCTTCATCTGCTCTGTCTAATGAAGGACGCACTAAATTTCAGGCTGCAAAAGCATGGGCTTTTCAATTTTCTTTGGAACCCATCAGTCATTCTGACTGAAGCTGCCCAGGCCCTGCCCTCTACCTTCTCACTATTATCTCTTTCAGGAAAAGGGCTCATCTTCAAGCTAAAATCTAGGCCCTCACTGGGGTCCAGTGTCTCTCTGGAACCTCTGTAGTTCAGGTACTCCTGCCCATCACCACCTTTCTTATACTCTCTCTTTCCGGGGAGGCAAAACACCCAGAATTGGCACCCAGTTCTGCCGTACCATGTTTTTGTTTTTTTTTTTTCATTTTGGCGGTTGGGAAATTAGGAAATGTTCTTCTGACAACTGAAAAATTCTTCTCTCATTCTGGGAGGGGCAGTGTGGTCTACTGGAAAGAGCATGGTGCTGTGCATCAGGAGATCTGGGTTTTAATCCCAGGTCCACCACTTGCCTGTGTTGTGTCCTTGGGCAAGTTACTTAATGTCTCTATACCTCACCTTTCTCATTTGTGTAATGGGGATAATTTACCTCTTCTCCTTCCCTCTTAGATTGTGAGGCACTATGTGGGACAGGGACTTGTATCCGATTTGATTTTGTTTTTTTATCTATCCCAGTGCTTGGTGCATAGTAAACCCCTTAACAAATGCCACAATTATTACTGTTAACCAGAAGAGTCTTTTTGGATACAGCTTGTTATTTTTTATGGTACTTGTTAAACGCTTACTATGTGCCAGGCACTGTACTAAATGCTAGGGTAGATACCAGCTAATCAGAGTGGACACAGTCCCTGTCCCTCATGGGGCTCTGTCTTGAATCTCCATTTTCCAAATGAGGTAACTGAGGCACAGAGAAGTTAAGTAACTTGCCCAAGGTCACAGAGCAGGCAAGTGGTGGAGCTAGGATTAGAACCCAGGTACTTCTGACCTCCAGGCCCATACTGTGCCCACTAGGCCATGCTGCTTCCTGCTGCCATGATGTTAGAAGAAATTATTTATGTACAGCAACCACAGGAGAACTGAGTGCCACTTTTTTGGCCCCTTGTCCTTCTCCTGCAGACTCAGCTCTCTGCTTCAGCTTTGATGCCTGTGACTCTGAGACATGTTCCTGTGGCAAACCAGGGCTCACAATGGATTTGATACTCTTATCCCTCCCCCTCCACTATATTTTCAATCCCATCTTCCCACTTAAATGGCCAAGCTTATCATCGGTTGAGGTTGAACTATTTAATTTCTGTAAAGGGCAATGAGAGGAGGTCAGGAAGATCACCTTTAAGAACATGAGTCCCTGAGTGGGGAAAAAGAAAACAATGAATCTTCTATGAGGTGAGGATGGGGAATGTTTGATAAGTAGAAATCTGGGCAGGTAGGCCAACCAGACAGCCTGAAAGGCATCATGGGGATGCAGTGGGGTGAGGCCTGACCAAAGTCTCCCAGGCCTCTTCCTTCCTCTTCTTCACCATTGCTCTAATCTTGAACTCTGCCTGTGGTTAGTGAAACCTCCAGGGACCAGACCATGGATAGTGTTCCATTCAGAGCAATCAATCGGTCTAATGTGTATAGAGCACTGTATTAAGTGCTCGGGAGAGTACAATACTATAGAACTAGTAGACATGATTCTGGCCCACAAGGAGTTCACAATCTAGAGGAGCCAGGGCATGGAGTTCCTTCTCTCACCTTAGCTCAGGGCCTGACTGAGAGAAACCCTCTGGTCCTGCTTCTTCCTGGGAAATAGCAAGTGGCTGAGAGCTCTGATGTCTTTCTTTCCTCTCCTCACTGCTCAAGTGCTCTTTTTTTTTTATTTGGCACTGAAGTGTCAACAGGTGTGAACAAGTGTACAGAGACATCAAGTGCCAGCGATTCAGAGCTGGCACAGTCTACGGTCTTTGCGCACAAGAGACGGAATTGCCGGATTCTGCAGGCTGCCCGTCAAAGCACATTGTTGCCTGGCACCTCTGTAGAATCCAGCTAACTTGTGAGTGGGCACTGTGCCACCCCAGCAGATGGGTAGTAGAGTGGGGGGGGAGCAGCCAAAAGAACTACGTTCTGTAGGTGCAGGAAGTGTAGGTGGCGAGGCCATGATTTCCAACTGAGATTGTCAGCACAGCTCTTTCCATCTTGAATTTATGGGCTCAGAGTCTAAAAGGATGGCTAGCCACCATGCCAGCTCTCAGCTGGCTGGGGGTTTGACAGAGAGAGGTACTGGGTGGTGACTTCAATTTTCTTCCATGGAGGCAGCTGGAACTAGTGGAGCAAAGGAAGAGATGGAGGAGGAAGGGAGCTCTACTCCTTGACTAGGGAGGAGCTCCTTCCTTGGGCATGGGGCGATTGCTTTGGACCACAGCTCTTTGCTTTTGCTGCATGCCATGAGAACTTCTGTGAAGTGGATTGAGGGGCAGGAGGAGAGAAATGCAGGCAAAGACCTGTGCTTTGGGGTGACCCCAGGAGGTGCCTCAGAGCTACACACAGACCTTCCTGAAACTGAAAGGTTCAGCCATAAGAAAGTTCAAGGGTCTTAAAACTTTGGTTCCCGGCTCCTCCACTTGTCTGCTGTGTGACCTTGGGCAAGGCACTTAACTTCTCTATCCCTCATTCCCTTCATCTGTAAAATGTGGATTAAGGTTGTGAGCCCCATGTGGGATAGGGACTGTGTCCAACCTGATTTGCTTGTATCCACCCCAGTGCTTATTACAGTGCCTGACACAAAGTAATAATTATTATTATTATTTGGTTTCACCCTCTCATCCTCTCCTCCAAGAGACCTGTCAGCTCCTCCCTGCATTTTTTTCCTCAAATCCACCTTTCCATTTCCCCAGCCAAAGTCAGAGTTCCCTCCACCTCAGGAATGAATAAGGCATTTTTCTTACCAGTCTCCCTGCTTCCAGCCTCTCCCCACTCCGATTAATCTTACACCCCGTGGCAAGGGCCACTCTGGTTATATTCCTTGCCATCCTCAGAGCTTAAAATGAGTTCTAATCCCCATTCTAATTTAGCAAAACCCCTTATATTAAGGTGCTCCACCAATTGTTCAACCATCTCTCATACTCCATGCATTTTCTTCTCCATCACATCTTGTTTTCTCTGCTTAGACCAACCAATCAGTCAATTGATAGTATTTACTGAGTGTATGCTGTGTGTAGAACACTGTACTAACAGTTCGGGGGAAGACAACATGATCCTTGCCCATTACAATCTAACAGGTAAGATGGCAGTTGTAGTAATAAATGGTTACTATATACAGAGCACTGTCCTAAAAGATGGGCATAAAATTATTTATAAATGAGGGGGAAGTGCTCGGAAAGTGAAATATGAAAAATATGTACAAAAGTTCTTCAGGAATGCAAAAGTGTGAAGGAAGTGCCAAAGGAAAAATAAAAAATAACTGTGGGAAAACTCTCGAGTTGGAGAGATTTCAGAAGGGTTTTGACGATGGAGAGAGCTGAGGTCTGGCAGAGAGCAAATTCCAGGCAAGAAGAAGGGCATGAGCCAGGCGTTGGAGGTAGGAAAGTGAAGAGCAAGGCCCAGGGAGAAGATGAGCTTGGAAGGTTTGGAGAATTAGAGCCAGCTAACTGGTGGAGAAGATGGTATCAATCCCTCCATATGGCATATGATGCCATAAAACCAAGGGTCAGGAGCTTTTGTTTGGGATGAAGATGAATGGGTAACCATTGGAGGTTTTGGAGGGATGGAGAGATGTGTGCAGAGCGACATTTTAAAAAGATGATCTGAGCTGCAGAATGAAATATAGACTGTAGAGAGGAGAGGTTGGAAGCAGGGAGGTCAATGAGTAGGCTAAGAATTCAAGCTGGGATATGACAACGTGGATCAGGGTGGTGACTGGTTGGAAAGAAAAGGGTGGATCCAGGAAATTTATTAGCGAAAAACAGACTAGATGTAAGGATGTAAATAGAGTGAGGAACCAAGAGTTTTGCCAAGATCGCAGGCCTTGGAAATAGGGATGATGGTGATCTTGTTGATTGTAATGGAAAAATTAGGTGGAGAAGGAGATGAAAGAAGAAGAGTAGTTCAGTTTTCACCATATGGAGTTTGAGGTGCAAGAAAAACTTCCATATGGAGATATCTTTCAGGCAAGAGGAAATGGGAGATTGCAGATGAAGGGAAGTCTGCATTAAGGAGCTAGATTTGGGAGTGATGGCCTAGAGTTGGTGCTGAAGCCATAGGAGTCAGTGAACAGCCCAAGAGTGTGAGTGTAAAATGAGAAGAGTAGGGGGGACCATCAATGATATTTATTGAGCGCCTTCTGTTTGCACAGCACTGTACTGACCGGGAAGGTACAGTATAATAGAGTTGATAGATGCGATCCTTGCCCACAAGGAGCTTGGAATTTACAGGGGGAGACAATCAGTAAAATAAATCACAGATAAGGGAAATAGCAAAGAATAAGGATATCTTCCTAAGTGCTGTGGAGCTGGGATGAGGGCTGAAGTGCTTAAGGGGTACATATTCCTTCCTTGAAAATTCTTTTGAAAACACATTCCCAGAAAGTCTTCCCATCTTTCTCTAGTGACTCCAATACTCCACAATACCCATCAGGACTTGTTACTTGCCACATCTGAATGACTGGATGACTAGCACTTGTGAATTTATTAACACCCTCCTTAGCCCTCATGAATTCATGAGTACTCAATTATTTATTTTGAACACTCTAATTGTAAAATTGTTTTATGTTTTGTCTTCCCCGTTAGCTTGTTTCACCAGCCCTATCTTTCAGGAAGGTAGTCTGAGGCATACAGGGGTGAAGCGATTTGTGCAGAGATTGGCAACAAATAAGCAATAGAATTTTGTATTTCAATAAAATTCTAGACCTTTTTTTCACAGCCCTCCAGGCTGATGGTCTCCGGGGTCACCAAGTTGCCTCTCTTGGTCCGCTTGTTTTTAACTTAGCTTTATATTCACTCCCCCTCCTGGGAAAGGCACCTGGCACCTGGAAAGTGTCCCTACTCTCCAAAATCCTCCTTTTCTTCATTTCTCTAATGGAACAATTATTGCGTTGATTCATTCCCAATCTTTTCTTATCTGAAATGGCACCTGGGGTTGCTCCACTGGTTAATTATCTAGCAATTAGGAGCACACCATTCTGTCCTCTTTGCAAGGGGAGAAACCATTCCAATCATGGCTTTGATCTCAATTTTGGTGATGAGCAAAACCCAAGGGTGTTAGGCATTCCATTTGGAATGCCACTAACATCCCAATGCAAATGCCTACCCTCTGGGTCTGCACATTTGGCTAGGAACAGCCTATCTGCTTTCAATATGGACCCAACTCAAGAGGTTGGAAGGGTGGTAATAGTCAAACTAGCTTTGTTGTGCCCCTCAGGAGTTTAATTCAGACTTGAGTAGGAGCCTCTGTCCAGAGCTCCACCTGAACCGCAAATGGACATGGAGGTTGGGTCAGTTGCCATGTTCCTCTCTGATACTGGTTCAGATGATAATCGGAGCCAGCCGAGACAAGCTGTCTACTCCTAGAATTGCCGACTAGGGGCACAGGGAGCAGGGCTTACAGAAAGCTCTCAACTTTGAAACTCCCCAAAGGCTGGATGACATCCAAATCCATTGGCCTTCAGGGTGGCATCTGCCCTTGGGAAATCTTGTTTGCTGGTTAAATATTGGAATGAATTTTTACTGTTAGGGTTTGGAGAGGCTGTGGTTGATCAACACAAAACGTTGGGGTACTAAACCCACTGGAGAATTTCATCTAAAAGCTTTTTCTTTGATTTATTTAACAATGAGACATTAAGCATTGCCTTAGTTATGTGTGCTTTTCTGCCCCTCTCCCAAGTCCTCCAGATAACCCGTCTATTCTGTCAGCTCCAGGTGCCAATCACTGGGGGTGGTAATCCCTTACCCATGTTGCTGTCTACAGCTGCCAGCCCCTCATGCCTCACAAATCCACACCAAGCAGTGCCCAACCTTGAAAGTACCACTCCTTGGATCCCACTATCTGTTCACTTGAACTAGTCACGGTTGATAATTGCAAGAAATTGTCATGCTACTCTACATTTCATGAACTTGTAGGTTGACAACCTGCTTGTGCTCAGGAAAATGTGATTTGGGGGACTTTTTTCTCTAGTTGAATACAGTGTAACAGTTGGTAGGTATGTTCCCTGCCCACGATGACCTTACAGTCTAGAGCCGGAGGCCGACATCGTTATAAATAACTTTGAGAAGGACCATTCAGAACTTTGGTGGAAATCCAAACAGACCCCTTGCTGCACATATAAAAGGGGCTTATTGCACTCAGTGGGTCCTCAGTAAATACCATTAATACTACCAAGGTTTTCCTCATGAGAGCTTTTCCAGACTCTTGAAGTTGAAATTCAGAACAAGGGGATTGAGGGTCCAGGAGTCCTCCAAGGAACAAAAATGAGTATTTACTACTGATATCTATCAAGTGGTACTAGAGATGTCCCAATGACAAGAGCCCAGGATTTGGAGTCAGGAGACCTGGGTTCTCATTCTGACTCCACCACTTTCCTGGTGTGTGGATAAATCACAAACACTTCTCTGTGCTTCAGTTTCCTCATGGAAAATGGGAATAAAATGCCTGTTCTTCCTCCTCCTCAGACTGAGCCCCATGTGGGCCAGGTACTGTCTTGATCTTATTTTCTCGTATCTACCCCAGTGCTTAGGGCAGTGCATGGCACATAGTAAGCACTTAAGAAGTACCACAGTTATTGTTTATTATTATTATATGCTATGGCAACATCGTACTGCCCTCAAAACTCTTGAAATATAATTATTAGGGACTAACACAAATACACAAAATAAAGACCCATTTAACACCAGTGACTGAAGTATATAGGGCTAAAACACCCATACAACACTAAAGGCAGAAGCACATATGCAAATTCCTTGGTTCCAAAGGGATATTTGTCCAGGCAGAAAGGTAGTGGCTGAAGTGACCTTTTAGCAGAATTTTGAAGGAGGAAAGGGAAATGACTTGTGAAGAGGAACCGTCCCTGCCTGCCTGTCCCCACCATCAGGTTGTAAGCACCTTGAGGGCAGGGATAGTGTCCTTTGCTTTTATTGCATTTTCTTAAGAGCTTTGTAGAGTGCTCTGCACACAGAAGATGCTTAATAAAGCCTATTGATGATGGTGCAGGAGGCAGGGTATTCCAGGAGGATGGAGGGTGGGAGTGGTAGCATGAAATGGGGACAGTTGAGCTCAGGGGCCAGGAAATAGGTGAGCTTAGCTGGCACAGAGGATGCAGGCACAGTTGTAGTGGAAGATGAGAGTTATCAGGGAAGGTAGTAGGGGTAGGTAGATGGTCTTCAGGTTTTAAGGCCAGAGATTCAATATGACCTCCCTCCCTTTTCATATCCTGCAGATGAACGCTCTCCCCACCTTCAAAACCTTACTGAAGGCACATTTCCTCCAAGAGGCCTTCCCCAACTAAGCCCTCAGTTCCTCGTCTCCCCACTCCCTTCTTCATTGCCCTTGCACTTGGACTTGCATCCTTTACTCATCCCTCCCTAAGCCCCACAGCACTTATGTACATACCCGTAATATGTTTACTTATATTAATGCCTGTATCCCCATCTAGACTGTAAGCTCACTGTGGTCAGGGAACGTGCGTACCAACTCTGTCATGTTGTACTCTCCCAAGCACTTAATACAGTCCTCTGCACACAGTAAGTGCTAAGTAAATGCAATTAATTGTTTGACCCTGTAATTTTTTCCATCTCAGTAATTTTAATGTGAATTGTGGCTCTGTTGTGCTCTCCTAAGAATATGTGAGGTTACATTTGTTTGGCCTAAGATGTGACATAAGGCAGATGTATTTTGGGCAATGTGTTTTGGTGCCATATACTTTGTCAGTATTTAAGTGCATGCTGGTTGCTAGAAACCTTAAGATCATTGATGGCCTACAAACCAATCTCTTAGTATTGTTTTATATAATTTTCTCCTCTCACCCAAAAGATATTTATCGCACCAACCATTTCCCCAGAGAGATAACACACCTGAATAAAAGATCAATTGAGGATTTAAGGTTCAGGATGGTCAATTTAACAAGTAGACAATTTTAGAAATCCCGTAAATGAAGGAAGGTACCGAGGGGCAAAGAGAGGAAGAGATGACTGAAGAATAGTTTCTGGAGAAGCAGGAGGAAGTAAAGAACCTTTGTCTCTTGAAAAGAAAAGTCACCTGACCCCTTGAGAGGAAGTGCACTGCCCTCCTGAGTTCTTAGCAGGAAGAAATTAGTTCCTTTGGTCATGGGGAACTTCTTCGTCGCCAAGATTAGTGGGACAATGAACACTTGTCCATTAAGATAACCACCTCAGAAAGAGGCTTCCTATTTTAACAACGTCACAGGTTGAATCACAAGTCTGTGCCCTCGGCTAACAGTACCCAATATGCCAAAGACCATCCAAAACCTGAAGAAAGGACAGTGCCAAGGTTGTGGCTCAGAGTTTCTACTTCTGTTTGAACTCTCACTTTCCCAGATTCTGATTACTTTCAGGCCAGACCCAAATCCTTTTGGGACTGAACAGGAATGGGTGAATGCTATATTCATTTATCTTATCAATCAACCAGTCAATCATAATTATTGAACACTTATCTTGTATCAACCCCAGTGCTTTGAACAGTGCTAGACACATAGTAAGCGTTTACCAAATACCATAAAAAAAAAAATCCCAGCCAGTGTTAGCTTTGGAGGAAAGGTTAGCCTTACCCTTTGTAGATTCAGGCCCAAGATAAGAATGGAACACTGGAAAATTCCTTCCCTAAAAAAGCTATCCCATACAGATTTGGCTTTTGAAAGAAGTACACAGACAGTTCTTGAGGAGTAGAAATCCATGTCATAGGATTCCCCAATTGATCAAACAATAGGAATAATAAATTTTTATTATTCGTAATAACAATCGTATTTAAGTGTGTACTATGTGCCAACTACTGTGTTATGCGCTGGGATAGATACAAGATAATCAGATCCCACATGAGGCTCACAGTCTAAGTAGGAGGGAGAACAGGTATTGAATCCCCATTTTGCAGATGCGGGAACTGAGGAAGAGAGAAATTAAGATCACATAGCAGATAAGTGGCAGAGCCAGAATTAGAACCCAGGTCCTCTGACTTCTGGCCCATGCTCTTTACACAAGGCCACGCTGCTTCTCAACCAATTAACCAATTGAGCTCTTCCTCCGTTCAGAATACTGTACAGTTTGGGAGAGTACAATAGTTAGTAGGCTCAATCCCTGCCCTCGAGGACTTTACAATCTATCAGGAGAGACAGACACTAAGAGCAGTTTTAGGTAGAGGTCAGCAGTGGAGTATAAAGATATGTATAGAAGTACTTTGAATGAACCGTTCACCAATAATCAGATGTAGGATGAGGGCAGAAGCTGTAAGAACTTTAACTTGTAATCTTTAGCCTTCAATTGGAAATAGTCCAGGGAAGGGAAAGTGAAAAAGAGGTATTCTTATAATAAAGATGAGTAAATGGTTACAGGATGAATAATCAACCTCAATATCTGATTTAGGTAGCTGCTGCAGTAGTATCAGGTGGTATTTAGGAACATAAGAATAATAATGTCCAGGCTCAAAAATATCCCATCCAACCCATCAGAAAGCCTACCTGATGCCTTTCTAACCCAGGAAATAAAAATTGGCATATGCATCTGCTCACCATCTCAAGTCCCAATTATCTCCTTTGTGACTACCTTTCTAGGCACTCCAGCTCTACAAACTTGTTCGCTCCCCTCTTGAACTGATGTATATCGTTCACATCTATTACTGAGTTTAGCACATCATACTTTGTTCCCTGTTTTGACAATACTTTGTATGGAGTAATCTGCCTGAATTCCTTATTCTGTATTCTACATTCCTTTTCCTCTTCAATGTCAGTCTATGTGACCTGTTGTTTCTGAATTTGTTAGTCCCTGAAAAACATACTGTGACCATTCCGTAATTTTCCTTTCTGCATCTTCTGTGCTTTCTGAGATTCTCCTTTAGCCTTCTTGTCTTTAAGCTGCTTATTGACCAAGTCTTTCCATCTAAGTAACCTTCTAAGACTAGATGAAAGAATTAACTTAAAACAACAAAGTGAAAGTAAATAGAAAATGGTAGAGTCCATTAACTTGGTGTATGGTTTTCTATAATTAAGAATTAAAAGTATCTGATTCCTGGGCTGGGTTAGAGTGATTTCCCCATACCTAATGTCTTTCCACAAGCACTGTTCATTTCTAATGCCCCAAGCATCATGGGAGGCCCACATAGCTCACCCAATTTGTCATCTTTGCCTTCTCATTGCCCTCTAATAATTGTGGTATTTTTAAGTGCTTGCAGTGTACCAAGCACTGGGATAAACACAAGATAATCAGGTCCCACATGGGACTCACAGTCTAAATAGGAGGGAGAACCAGTATTAAATCCCCATTTTGCAGGTGAGGGAACTGAGGCATGAAGAAGTTACTTGTCCAAGGCTGCATAGCATGTAAGTGGTGGAAATGAGATTGGAACCTAGGCTTTCTGACTCCCAAGCCTGTGCTCTTTCTACTAGACCATGCTGCTTCCCTTCACATATCCAGTGTGCCAAAAAATCCCACCCTTCTCTCCTCCTCTACAACCTCTCTCTGAGTTAAGCCTTACTCCCCAGCTCCATTGTGTTTCAGGATGATTAGGGGCCTCCTTTTCTCTCACCTTTCCTTTCTATCTGTCAGTTCAGTCTACAGCCACTATAGTCGGAACTTGGGAATTCAGTGAAGGCAGTTTCCACTGGTAGAGATGAGAGCCATCATTTGGGTACTCCTCCCTAATCATCATAGTGATCTAATCTGATTATTGTACAGTTAAACCATTGCCTAGATTTTCTTCGGATGGGCACTCAACCAGAGATGGACTACCTTTTTACCCAGAAGTCAGGAAAATTCCCAGGATAACAGGTCACTGGATGATTTTGCAGATGAGTTAATTGGAGTAAAGCTGCCTGCGTGCACTTGGATCCGCACTCCTTTAGCCCTTGATATTCACCCTACCTTCAACTCCACAACACTTGTGTACACAGCCATAATTTATTTTAAGGTTTGTCTCCCCACTAGATCCTAAGCTCCTTGGGAGCAGGGAACGTCTCTACCAATCCTGTTGGATTGTACTCTCCCAAGTTCTTAATACAGTGCACTGCATATGGTAAATACCATTGATTGATTGCCCCAAGCAGCATTCTAAAATAGTAAGAGGGCAGGATGGGGTGTGTGGAAACAAGGGTGCAAGGGGGAGGGATTGACCTGGGTTCTTTTGGGAGTCCCACTACCCTGGAGGAGTTTCTGGATATGGTTATCTATTCCCCTGTTTCCTGTTATTCCTAGGTGAGTCAGGATGAGGACACTGTCCCTTTAAGTGACACTCCAGAGAGTAAAATCACTTTATTTGCCCCTGCTGTGCCTCTGCAAGGGTGAGCATTCTGCAGGAGAGGCCAGAATTTCAGTGCTGAGCATGCCAGATTGCTAAAGGGCTATTCTGAGGGCAGGGGAGCTGAGGGAGGAGAACACCGGAAGTAAGGTGTTGGGACTCCTGCTGTAGCTTTAGGAAGGACAGAATCCAAGTGGCCTAGGGCTCCAGATGGCAGAACAACTTAGCAACGTTTGGAAGATTTTTGAGAGAAGTATCCCCCGTGTGGAATGTGCAAAAGTCACCCATATGGTTATTGTCCTTGCTACCAAAAAGTAAGTGAAGGATGCCATTCGGTAAGGAGGCTGGGCTTCTTGTCTGTCTTGCTCAAACACAGCTTGTGTGTCTTCTCCATGCGCCATAGCCCAGGATTGTCCACTCCAGTTGAGGATAAGCTGGCTCCCCTCCATCCTTGCAGGCAGCAGCAACTAAAAGAGCTGTTTAGGATTTTGAATCTTGCTTTGAATGTCTACTCTCAACCGGAAATAGTGCCAAGGAACATTACTCAGACACAGCAAGCTTAGCTCCAGAGGAGTTTTACTGTTTCCTTCTAAGCATTCTAGACTAGAGGACTCTGAGGACTGTAAACTCTCCCCACAACGCTTTCAAACTCCTTTCAGGAAGGAGACAGAGTTATGGCAACAGATCAGGAGGAACAGGTAATCTTGCTGGCTCCTTCTACTCACTGCCTCATTTCCCCTTGGGCCTTTTTGGGTGTCATGACTAGCTGAAGTACCACCCTTTTCCCTCCCTTCTGTGTTCCCTATTTTTATCTGTGTGGTTGCAGTTTTGCCCCGGGCAGGGGACTAGGGATTTGAAGACTGGTAGCTCTTCCCTTTGGAGACTAAAGCTACTTGTTCCCTCAGGGGCTGGCCTCCTGGCCCCGCAGGAACAAGGCTGGCCTGGGATGGCTTGGGTGAGCCCGAGGAGCAGGGGTCACTCATGACTGATCTAGACCTTCTGCTTTTTAGTCCTTGCAAGCCACATGGTTGAGAGAATGCACTGTTCCCCTCCCTTCCTCTCTCCCAAGGAAAGGCCAATAGAAAGGGAAATGGGCTTGAAGGGGGAAATAATTAACTTTTACATTTGTTCTGAGGAGCAGGCTATGTAGGAATCAATGCCAACAGGAGTCATGCAGGGGACCAGTAATAAACCCTGAGCTAAAGTCAGAAGTCCTGGTTTTCATTACTTTGAAGGAACTAATTTATAATCCCAGCTTCACCTGCTGTGTGACCTTGGACAAATTACTTCACTTCTCTGTGCCTCAGTTTCCTCTTCTGTAAAATGGGGATTCAATACCTGTTCTCTCTCCTACTTAGACTGTGAGACCCATGTGGGACGGGGAGTATGTCTGCCCTGCTTATAGTATATCTACTCCAGCATTTAGTACAGTGTTTGAAACACAGGTGTTTAACCTATTCTATTATCATTAGTATTAGTAGTGATATCCACTTCTAGAATGCTCTGTGTCCTTTGACTTGAGTGAATGCAGTCACTTAAGCATTCAAACTGCAAAAATAATAGGTGTGATATTTGTTAAGGGCAAACTATGTGCTAAGCACTTAGGTAGATATAACAAAATTAGGTCGGACATGGTCCCTGTCCTGAATGGGGTGCACAGTCTAAGGGGAAGGGAGAACAGATATTTAATTCCTATTTTACAGATGAGGAAACTGAGGCACAGAGAATTTGAATGACTCGTCCAAAATTGCACAGGAGGCAAGAGATTGAGCAGGGATTCAAACCAAGGCTTCTAACTTCCAGCCTCATGCTCTTTCCATGGGAGATGAGCCCTACACTCTATATGCCAATGACTGATGATCCAGTTTGTGAATTGTCAGTACCTTAGTTTCTCATCCTCACTCTGGCTGCTCTGTATTAGCCATCTACTGGTTTTCTGCCCAGCTTGAATCTCTCCTTTCTTAGAAAAGTAGCTAAAGATTTCTCCTGTCTTGAATTATAAACCCCCAGTGGCCAGACACTAAAACTATTTAACTGTCTTTGAAAGGGTCCATGATGCCTTCACATGCAGATTGGGATTAATATATTTAAGTACATTTCAAGTATAATACCTGTAGCATAGATGTTTAATATATTTTCAGATAAAAATAGTATTTGCAATAAGGCAAAAGAAAAACTTGAGATAAAATCAAATCGCTAACATATTCCCCATAATGTAGAAAGACAAAGTGCATGGAGGTGTCAACATAGGGGAAGAAATATTGCATTCTCTACTTATAAAATGATCTCCTTTATCCATGCAGGTAAAATCATTTTACACCTAAAAGCCTACTTTTTCCAGAAAAATTAAATGTGGGGTGGTTCTTCTCTGGGCCTCATCATTCCTCAGAAGTCATCAGCTTTAATTGAGATGCAAATATCAGCTTGCCATCCCCCCAATCTTTGGTGCTGCAGCCCTGTAGGACTATGGGATTCTGTCTGTTGCCATTCGATATGCGTCAGGCCTCTACATAGGAGGCTTATCACAAGCAATTATCTTACCCAAATAAAAAATGAAAATGGAAAAGTTAAATAAATAACAAGACATTTTGATGGCATCACGGTAATGTACTTCTTGGTTAACGTTACCCCTGACTTTTGGACGGCTAGATTTGTTAATGCATTTGTCCTTTACTTACGCATTCATCTCCGTAAATCTCCGGGTCCCTACGTGACCCAGGTGCACCTTTCCTTTCTACAAAGCCTCTTCAGGACACCGGCAGGATGACTAGAGAAGCCTCAAGGCTGTCCAACCTTTTGGTTGACGTAGAAGGGAGGATATCCAAAACCTGGACTTATTTGGGGGCAGACATTTTGCTTTCTTCTCAGTGCCATCTTTCCTTTATTTAGGCTCCATATTTTAGACCCTGGAGCTTTGTGCTCACACTCAGGAGAGACAATTAACCTTATGCTTTGGATGTGGATAAAGCAACTTGTGACCTTTTGGAACCCAGACAATGGGCTGATGTCCATTAGTCATCAGTATCAGAAGGATTAGTCCAACTGCTCTAGGGAAGATGAGGAAAAACAAATAAGCGATAAATCGATACCCAAGCCAGCCCTCCAGTAACACTCCCGCATCTGTGAGGGTGTGCAATAGTGTGTGAAACAATGCTCTTTCTTTTTTTTAATCCATTTAAAGGCTAAGTAGTGCTGTCTTAGGAACCACTTTCCCACTAAGCAAAAACAAATCTCTTACTTTGGAACATAAGTGCTGATAATATAAGCATGATGATTAGTCTTAATGACCATGTAGTCATCCAAAAGAAGACTTTGATGTTCCTTAGAAAGGTGTGATTCATAATTACATATTTTCAAGCGCTGCCGTTTGAAATACCCCGGAAGAGTCAAAAGCAACCCTGTGGCCTTGCTTCTTCCCATAATACCTTGCAGGATGGCTATGCAAATTAGTGTCATTTGCAGTTTATATTTTTGGCAGTAGGTGGTGCCAGTAAATTCAGAATTTGCAACAGTAAATAGGATGAATTAAGGATTGATCTTTATAAGGATGAGGGCCAATTGAAATAACCCGGTACTCCCTGAATGTCGTAATTTGTTTAATTATTAGTGTTCACTGATCATTAATAGCATGCTAGGCATTGTAAAGAACAATTGTACTTGAGTCTGTTTAGATTTCAGGAATTAACATTTTGTTTAACATGTCTTAGCCTGATGGGGTGTGCAGGTATATATATGCATATACCCAACATACATTCTTCCATGGTCCTTCCAAAATTACATCCCACTTTCTCCATTTAAAACTTAGTTTCTCTCCTTTTCTTTTCCCAGTCCTTGATATCCTCCTCCAAGTATGACATCCCATTTCCTGTCTGAGAGGGAGGGTTCTAGCATGGTTGATCTAGGCTTCCCCTGGCTCAGAAACATAACGTTAATTCTGTAGGGTCCCCACCCTACACTGATGTCAGTGGAAAGAGCCCGAGCTTTGGAGTCAGAAGTCATCGGTTCAAATCCCGGCTCCGCCACTTAGCTGTGTGACTTTGGGCAAGTCACTTAACTTCTCTGTGCCTCAGTTACCTCATCTGTAAAATAGGGATTAAGACTGTGAGCCCCATGTGGGACAATCTGATCACCTTGTAACCTCCCCAGTGCTTAAAACAGTGCTTTGCACATAGTAAGCCCTTAATAAATGCCATTATGATGATGATGATGATGTAAGGGCCAAGCAAGGCTAGCATTTGACCTTTAGTGTTGCTGAGACAGATCCCCTCTGTTGCTCTCTCTTATCCTGTATGCCACTTTGTTATGCAGAGTGTGGTCACAGTGATATGTGATGATGTTCTACAGAAGTCAGAAGTCCATTTGAGCCCCTGGCCCTGGAGCATTTCTCTGAGGACACACGGGTCATTTCCTCCTCCCCAACGTCCCCCTTTCCTCTGCAACCTTTGTTTCAGAGCCACTCTGTTCCCCTCCCTGATTATTTGAACAGACACTTGCTCAAACAGCTCTCCCCTTCCTACCTAACCTCGCTGTTGTCCCACTACAAGCCAGCTCACACACTTCACTTCTCCAATGCCAACCTGCTTGCTGTACCTCGATCTCATCTGTCTCGCCGACGACCCCTTGCTCACTTCCCGACTCAAGCCTGGAACTCCCTCTCCTTTAACGTCTGTCAGACCACCAATCTCCCTACATTCAAAGCCTTACTTAAATCACACCTCCTCCAAGAGGCCTTCCCTGACTTGCCCAACTATTCACCTTCCCTCCTGCGGCACTTATGCATTTGGGTCCGAACCCCTTATGCACTTTGATTCTCTCCCCACCCTCAGCCCCACAGCATTGATGTACATGTCCTTATACTTGGCTGTTTCCCCTCTTTGTAATTTATTTTAACCTTTGTTGCTCCCACTAGATTGTAAGCTCCTAGAGGTCAGGAATCATATCTAGCAATACTACCGTATTGTACTCTCCCAAGGGCTTAGTACAGTGCTCTGCACCCAGTAAGTACAGAATAGATACCACTGATGGATGAGCGGGACCTTTCAACCTTTCACCTCTCCCATGCCGCCTTTCTGAGGCAGCGCCCGTGCCTGATGTGCCCGTGCCACTCCCGCCCACTCTGATGTCATGCCCTGAGGCTGCAGCTTCCATTCTGAAGCCACTGGGGCCAAGAATACTTGTAGTAAGGATACTACAAGGAATAGCTTGTGTGTTGCGTGACCTTGGGCAAATCACTTAATTTCTTTGTGTCTCATCTTTAAGATGGGGATTCAATACCTGTTCTCCTTCGTATTTAGGATGTGAGTCCCTTGTGGGACCTGATTATCTTGTATCTACCTCAGTGCTTAGTAGAGTGCTTGGCTCTCATAGTAAACACTTAAATACCATAATAATTATTTTTTAAAATTATCATTGTTGTTATGCCCTGTGAAGCATCTTGAAGGTTGTGGAGGCTTTGGGACAGGATAGAGATGTTTCTTCTCCTGAAGCCCCCTCTGGAAAAGTGTAGCTTCTCTCCCCAGCCACCTGCAAAATACTCAAATTACCCACCCCCCCCGCCCCTCCAGACACCCTTTTATGGTATTTGTTAAACACTTACTATGTGACAAGCACTGTTATAAGGGCTGGGGTAGATACAAGTGTGAATTAAGTTGGACACAATCCTTGTCCTTCAAGGGACTCATCTTCTCAATAGGAAGGAGAACAGAAGAACTGAGGCACAGAGAAGTTAAGTGACTTGCCTAAGGTCACACAGCAAGCATTTGGCAGGCCTCTGATCCTCAGACCCATACTTTCTTCACTACACTACGCTGCTTCTCTGAGAGGGTCCCCCTGTGGCAGTTGTACTCTTCCTTTGGCTGACCCAAAGGTGCTTGGCCGATCACTTTTCTTGCCAGTGTTTCTGCCTGCTTGCAGTTCACCCAACCCATGGGGTGGGGGTGGCAGGGAAGTCCCAACCTCCGAGAGGCCCAAGGTAAAGTCCTGAATAAATATTGAGCATTATTAAATGCGGCTTCTTACCGAATAAATACATCGCGAGTATTAAGGCTGTTTCAAAGACCCTCTATTTACTTGTCAAACTTCCTTATACACACTCTCTTGTGTTTTCCTGAAGCAGGTGTATCAAAGCCATAAGGCTCTTTTGTGTCAACTAACAGTCACCCGAACAGACATATTACCATGTACTTAGAGCAATTGAGCTCCCGTGTATTTTTGAGCATTGGATATTGGAAAGGATAGGTCTGCACATCATTTAAGGCACCAAGAAATGATCAGGCCTTTCCTTTTTCAGGAGTAATTCCACTATGTTGTAGACTGATAGCTCATTGGAACCCGAGGAGCTGGCAGAAAGATGCCTGAAGGCCTGTGGATCACCACCAATGAGCTTCCACCCTATCTGCCATTTGTCCACACGGCTAGCAGTCATTTTATGCCTGAGATCATTAAAAAGTCCCAAGTCTCTTTGCAAAGACCTACTTCTCTCCCCAGCCTGGCTGGGGCAGGTTTGAGTTCCAATCTTGCCTCTGTCTTGCAGAGAAGAGATGCTGGAAAAATGACTTGTGCTGATGTGAGTCCCATGTGGGACGGAGACTGCATTTGACCTGATTATCTCATATCTACTACAGCGCTTGACACATAGTAAGAGCTGAACAAATACCGCGGTTATTATTATTAGATTAAATAATTCCAATTCCTTAAGGAATCTATTTTCCAGCCCTTCGATTATTTGGGATTCTCTTTGTCTTACCCATTAGATTTTTAGCTCCTTGTTTTCTCGCCACCATCAAAGTCTTATTGAAGACACATCTCCTTCGAAGAGGCCTTCCCTGACTAAGCCTCATTCCTCTTTTCCCACTCCTTTCTGCATTGTCCTGATTTTCTTCCTTTATTCACCCCTTCTTCAGCCCCACAGCCCTAATGTACCTATCTGTAATTTATTTATATTAATGTCTGTCTCCCCCTCTAGACTGTAAGCTCATTGTAGGCAGGGAATGTGTCTACCAACTCTGTTGTATTGTACTCTCCCAAGCCCTTAGTACAGTGCTCTGCACATAGTCAGTGCTCAATAAATGCGATTGGACGTCTGTATCCTCCTCCTCATCAGTGGTATTTATTGAGTGTTTACTATGTGCAGAGCACTGTATTCATTCATTCATTCGATAGCATTTATTGAGCGCTTACTGTGTGCAGAGCACTGTACTAAGCGCTTGGGAAGTACAAGTTGGCAACATATAGAGACGGTCCCTACCCAACAGTGGGCTTACAGTCTAGAAGGGGGAGACAGAGAACAAAACAAAACACATTAACAAAATAAAATAAATAGAATAAATATGTACAAATAAAATAAATAAATAAATAGAGTAATAAATACGTACAAACATATATACATATATACAGGTGCTGTGGGGAGGGGAAGGAGGTAAGGCGGGGGGATGAGGAGGGGGAGGAGGGGGAGAGGAAGGAGGGGGCTCAGTCTGGGAAGGCCTCCTGGAGGAGGTGAGCTCTCAGTAGGGCCTTGAAGGGAGGAAGAGAGCTAGCTTGGCGGATGTGCAGGGGGAGGGCATTCCAGGCCAGGGGGATGACGGCGGGACAGGCGAGAACGAGGCATGGTGAGGAGATTAGCGGCAGAGGAGCGGAGGGTGCGGGCTGGGCTGTAGAAGGAGAGAAGGGAGGTGAGGTAGGAGGGGGCGAGGGGATGGACAGCCTTGAAGCCCAGGGTGAGGAGTTTTTGCCTGATGCGTAGGTTGATTGGTAGCCACTGGAGATTTTTGAGGAGGGGAGTAACATGCCCAGAGTGTTTCTGGACAAAGACAACCCGGGCAGCGGCGTGAAGTATGGATTGAAGTGGGGAGAGACAGGAGGATGGGAGATCGGAGAAGAGGCTGATACAGTAATCCAGACGGGATAGGATGAGAGATTGAACAAGCAGGGTAGCGGTTTGGATGGAGAGGAAAGGGCGGACCTTGGCAATGTTGCAGAGGTGAGACCGGAAGGTTTTGGTGACTGCTTGGATGTGAGGGGTGAACGAGAGAGCGGAGTTGAGGATGACACCAAGGTTGCGGGCTTGTGAGACGGGAAGGATGGTAGTGCCGTCAACACTGTACCATGTGCTTGGAAGAGTACAGTTCAGCTGAGTTGGTTAGACATGATCCCTACTACTGTTTGTTCTGCTAAACCTCAAAGACTGAGCTCTGTCTTATTAGGTGTGCTGTGAATGCTTTTGCTGTTGTGTTTATGATGGTGGTGATTTTCCTCTGGCCTCTTTTCAGTTTTGTCACATCTTTTCTTAAATAAAATGCCGAATGTAGGAGAGAGACTGCTTCTGTCTTTACATGTTATGGTTCTGGTAATAAGGCCCAGGACCCCTGCTGTTCGTCCAGAGAGAAAGCACTCAGCTCTGGGATTCAGGGTTCCTGGGTTCTAGTGCCAGACCTGCAGGAAGCAGAATGCCAGCTGGTGCCAGGTCATCAGCTCCTGCTCCTTGTCCCTCCAAATCTCACCTTTTAACCACAACAGGCTTTCGACTCGCCTGCCTCTGTCCCCTTGTTCAAGCCGGGAAGATAGCACTCAGTAAATACCCCCAATACTGACCACTGTCAGTATAAGCCATTCTTCACACAGGTTCTTGGCCCTGCAGTGTGTCAACCGACTGTCATTAGCCAGTGTCAGAGAGAGACCCTCTTACCGATCATCCCTAGTAGTATAACCCAGTGTCAATCAATCAGTGATATTTACTGAGCGCTGACTGTGTGCCAAGTACTGTCCTAAGCATTAGGGAGAGTGCAATTCAAGAGAGTTGATAGACATGTTCCCAGCCCACAAGGAGTGTCAGGTCGACTTTTAAGAGTAATGATTTTACATTGCTGACTCATATTCAGCCTGTGATCCTCTATGACTTCAGGTATTTTTCTATTAAACATTTGCCTACCTAGTTTTTTCCATAGCCCATATTTTTTCACTTCTTCCCCAAAGGTACGAGTGCCCCTAAATTGGGAATTGCCTAATAAATTTGAGCCGTTCACTCAGTCTTGGCAACCAACATCAAGGCTGGATGGCTTTTCTCTGAGCCAGGTCAATACAATTTATCAATGGTATTTACTGAGTGTTTACTATGTGCAGAGTACTGTATTAAGCCCTTGGATGAGTACATTACAATAGTATTGGTAGACTCGATCCCTGCCCTCAACGAGTTTCCAGGCTAGAGGTCTTTAAGTGATCCTCATTTTGGGGGAAAAAAAAAGACAGAGAAAATAAAAGTAAAAATTTGGTGCTTTTAAACTAACCCACATGGTAAAAGAGCATAGACTTGGTGAAACTGTTCTGTTCCTCAATTACTGAGTTAGAATAAGGGAAACAAATTATGGTCTAATGATTTGCCTGTCCAACATCATCTATTAAAATGAAACATTTTCAAGTTTTAGGAATGAAAGCAGAATCATTCAAGCAATGAACGATTTAGAAAACAATTTTTGTTTTAGAAAAATCAAGAAGCTTTTTCACTCTGAACCTCAATAATGTTTTAAAGTGTTTAGTTTACAGTCCCCAGGCAAAAGAAACAATGTCACCCATGCTGGAGTTCTCATTGTAAACTTTTATTTTTACTGAATTGAAAAAAAACAGGGACTTAAAAAATGGCTGGTAGCTAGCATCTCATTTTCTTGGTGGCCACCATCTTGGCAATGTTGTGTTGCTTAGGAACTAGCAGAAAAAGCGCTCTCTTTCTCTCTCCCTCTTTCTCTCTCTCTCTTTCTCTCTCCTTTTTTTAATGGTTCCTTTGTGCCCTGATATTTTTCCAAGTTGGCAGCTGTGAGGAAAAACAATGTGATTTGGTTAGATTCAGCCTCCCTCTCTCAAGTCTGGAGCAGAACAGATAAGAACTTGTATGTCAGAATACAAAGTTTACTCAGCTAGAGTCAAAAGCTTTTGATGTTTGCTGTCCAATCTGGCCTAGCATCTTTGAAGTTCAATTACACATGCTATAGTTCCTCAATAAGAACCAGACCTTTTTTTCCTTGTTAGTTGAAACATCTGCCTAATAGAAACGGCCTGCATTAAAATTAGCCTTAATTGTTTTGCGTCTGATAGAGACAGTTTGCTTCTGTCCATTAGGAAGAAGAGGAGAAAGGTTTAGGGATTGCAAACAATTGAAGTCTCTGGATTAAAATTATATTTCCCTTCCTGGGGAAGTATAAATAGATAAATGTCTCTTTCAGTGTTGTCGCTGTTAGAGTTATTGTTCACTTACCTTAATTTCTTACTGTCTATTTGTATAGTGCTACTCACTTTATAAGCAGAAGCAGTGTGGCCTAGTAGAAAGGGTGCAGACACGGGAGTCAGAGGACCTGGGTTCTAATATTGGCTCTGCCACTTGCCTGCTCTATGACCTTGGGCAAGTCATTTAACTTCTCTGGGCCTCAGTTTCCTCATCTGTAAAATGGGGATTCAATACCCGTTCTCCCTCCTACTTTGACTGTAAGCCCCGTGTTGAACAGGAATTGTGTTTCACAGTGCCTGACACGTAGCAAGTGTGTGACATACAGTAAGTGCTTAACAAATACCAGAATTATAATTATTTATCATTATTATCATAAACTGTGCAATATGCATGTGCTATGTACACACACACTTTATGGGTTAACCATTTCCCACAGAAAAGCCTCCGGAAAATGATCTCTGTTGTTACTAGTCATTTCTATCAATGTCATTTGAACTAAACCATGAACGATTCAATCATCACTGATAAATGCCTTTTCCCCCCCAACCAAAGTCAGTTTTATAATGTTAAAGCCAATGGACAGCAAATAATATCAAAATGTATTTTCGCTGCCTCCATTATGGTGCTCTTTGAAGAGGGGTGGAAGGCTGAGCCTTTGTTCTAGGAAATAAAGTGAGATAGTAAACTGTACAGTACGTCTCAAATGCTTTAGTATTTCCCTGAGTAAATCTTAGTAAAGCAGAAACCCTGTATCTTTCACTGTGGGTTCCCAGGGAGCTTGCTAGCTGCAGGAGGTTCTAGTGGGTGAGATCCCAGGGTTCAGAGCCACACTTAACCACTTGCTAAAAGACATGGAGAATAGTCAGGGTTTAGAAATCTAGATGTTGGACACCTATATTAGTTTGTTGTTTGTTCTTCTAAAAGGGCTGCACTGAGGGAACTGAAAGGTTGGAGAAGGATGACACAAACATGTTTAAAGAATGATCTGTAGGAAAAGGAAAAGTTCTCTTGAGGGCAATTCTCTTCAAATATCCCAGTGGGGCTTCTGAGTGGCCTCCTGTTCCGGGAGTTCTATTCTGACCAGCTCCTCTTGTCCCTTGGCATGGGCCTGGTTGAAGGTGGCTAGAAGAGGCATTCCCAGAAATATTCTCCCATGTGGAATGTGACTCTTAACACTCCCCTGCAACATCCACTGAGTCATATTTACTGAGTACTTACTGAGTGCAAAGCACTGCAGTAAACCTCCAGATGGCTGTTCTGGTCACTCCAACCTCACCGAATAAAGGCACACTGGACTGTGTCTTCACTAAGAACAGAACAAAAAGAAGTGGACTTAATTAGCAGTAGTAGGAAGTTGTAGGAAAGGAAGACTGTCTTGCCAGTCAGGATTATTAGACAGGCTACTAAAGGATATTGTGAGAACTCTGTCCCTGCTAAGGGCCACTTTGACAGTTGGGAAATGGGCACTGTCTGGGGACCACTGCTCTTTGGGGGTTTCTCTGAAATCATCAAAGGGACCCACTACAACCCTCACGGTAGCACTTCCTTCTTCCACTTATTCCATGGGGCTGCTGCTCTGGCCTAAAAGTTGTCCAGGGACAACAAAAAAGTTGTCCCTCCTTCCTGGAGGTCTTTAAAGCAGGCCCTATGAACAAGCTTCCAGTGGAGCTGGAATCTCATGAAAAAGCAATTCCACTGAATCCCCATCGCAAAGGAAACATTCAGCTTTTTCTCATGCATAGAGATAGCATGGGTTAGACACGCAGTAGTTTTTAGGCCTCAGTGTTTTTTCCTTAGAATAAATAATCTGGGTGAACTCAACAGTGTTGATTTCCTCTGCCTGAGATAACATGTAAAAGACATAACATTAGACCAAGGGGATAGGCAGTCTGTTATTGAGAGTCAAGGTTTTATAAGATTAAAATGTCCTGATGGAATTGTATGTCCTTAAGAGGCATTTCCACCTAACAGGCCAGGGAGGTAGCTGCAGACCTTAGACTTGGAACCAGAAGCCCTGGTTACACTTGGCAGCTAAATTGACATTTGGCTTCAGTGAAGTTGCTTTAATCCCTCTGTGCTCCAAATCAGAGGGCCTAGAAGACCTGTCATTAGAAAATGGTGGTACCATGCAACACTAAAGTAGTTTTTCACCTATTGCACACCTAGCCTCCACAGTCTACTTTTAATCCACCTCGAAGTCGATACTGATGCACTCCTTCCTCTCCATCCAAATTACTACCGCATTGGTCCAAGCACTTATCATGTCTCGCCTCATCATCATCAGTGGTATTTACTGAATGCTTACTATGTTCTCTGTACTAAGCGCTTGGAGAGTATAATACAACAGAATTGGTAGACATGTTCCCTGCCCATGACAATTTTATAATCTAGAGGGGGAGACAGACTTTAATATAAATAAATAATTTATAATACGTACTTTAGATATGTACATAAGTACTGTAGGGTTGGGGTGGGGGGGTGAATATTAAATGTCCAAAGGTCACAGATCCAAGTACGTAGACAGCACAGAAGGGAGAGAGAGCCGGGGAAAAGAAGGCTTAATTAGGGAAGGCCTCTTGGTGGAGATGTGACCCTAATGAGGCTTTGAAGGTGGGGAAAGGGGTAGTCTGGTGTATATGTGGGAGGGGAGAGTGTTTCAGGATAGGGCTAGGAAACTACCCTGTGCTAATGGGTTACTGCTGGCAGAAGAGGGGGCTCTATTGCTTGTGCAGCCGCCCATGAGATTTGAACAGGGCCTGGAACCTGGGAATCAGTTTCCCTAGCTCCCAACTTGTTGGTGTTATTATTGTAGTCGGTTCACAGAGACAGAGGGATAGGAGGCCCCTGGCTGCATCCACGGAGTTCTATTTACATGCCACTCTGGCTGGTTAATCCTTTTGTTGGTGAAGCCTGTTTGTTTTGACCCACCTGTCTCTCTGCTCCACCTGTCAGACCAAGGCAGGGAGAAAGAAAGACAAGGCTTTGGTCTAGACCGTGAAAGACATTTGCCAGTTCAGGATGTTTGTAAATTTGTAAGTACTGGTGGGGGATAGAATAGGCCCTCCTTCCCATACCAGGGGAAATGCAGAGGCAAGTGTCTTGACAACAAAGGAAATGTGTGGATTACATTTCTGCTCATTCTGGAAGTAGAGGGGACTAAGTGTTCATTTTCCTCTCCACACCCCTTCAGCTGGGTTTCCCAGAACAACATTTGGGGCAAATCTATCAGTAGTATTTACTGAATGCTTACTGTGTGCAGAACCCCGTAAACTGTAGAACCCATGTGCTGTAGACTGTAAGCTTGTTGTAGACAGTGAATGTGTCTGTTATATTGTTGTGTTGTACTCTCCAAAGCGCTTTGTATAGTGACCTGCACACAGTAAGGGCTCAATAAATATGATAGTTGAGTGTACTAAGCACGTGAGAGAGTATAATAGCAGCATGGCATAGTGTATAGAGCGTGGGTTCTAATCCAGCCCTACCACTTGTCTGCTGTGTGGCCTTAGACAAGTCATTTCACTTCTCTGTGCCTCAGTTATCTCATCTGTAAAATGGGGATTGAGACTGTGAGCCCTATATGGAAGAGGTCCAACCCAATTTGCTTGTAAGCACTTCAGCACTTAGTTCATTGCCTGGTGCATAGTAAGCGCTTAGCAAATACCACAATTGTTATTATTATTCTAGACACAATATCTGGCCTTGGAGCTTACAGTCTATGGGAGTTTACAACCTAGTAGGGAAAGGGAGAGGCATTCAGTCATTCATGTAATGCTCTCCATCCTATCTTTTCATCCCATCTAGTGCCATAGCCTGTTGTTACTTGTCACTTTTTATCTGCTCTGCAAAGAACACGAAAGCAATTTCTCTCTGGCTTTGGCTTGATCGCAACTGACCTTCACACACCCAGGCACGTGAATGTGTGAGAACCTCTCTAGCCCCTCAGGAAATCTGAGTTCTCCTTCTCTCCTCTAAGCCTCCAAAGGTATCTGCATTCCCCCTCCCCATCCCTGAAACCTCCATGGTCTTACTGAAAACTCCCCAAGAGGAAACAAAGTTGAACTTTCCCTGCACCTGGAGGATATCTCTTCCTGGGCCAACACCCAGCCTTGCTTCTGTCCCTCCTACCAAGCTGCTTTGTTTTGCCCAAACTCACCTTTTCTCTCTGTTTGGAAAGTGTACAGTGAAAACAGAGTAGCAGCTGCAGCTCTGCCAGTAGAACAGGGCCTCACCTTCCAATTTCTGCCGTGTTCAGACTCGGTTTCCTCTGGGGCCCGGGGCTGCAAGGAACATGCTCTGTGAACTGTGAGAAATCGAAAGCCGTCCCTTACTCCTCTCTCACCCCTCAGACACGAGCTTTATCATTCCCCAAAAGCTCGGCCTGTGCCTGTGGCCCCCTCGCTCCCTATTTTCTTGGGAATTCCTCGCTTGGCTTTTTTGAGAATGTTTTCTCCCTCCCCTTTGGCACAATGCAGTGACCTTGGCATGTCTGACAACACTCAATATCAGAAGGCTTTATAAAACTCATATCTCAGAAGGGGCTGACATTACATTACAAGAGGATCTGTAAACCTCCCTGAGATGACGAATGTCTTTTTTAAACAACAGCCCAAGACTTCATTTAAATTAGTAACATGGAGATTAGAGGCCCGCTCCCAGCCTGAGCAACAGCCACACCAGAGTCTGGGAATATCAGTCACATGAAAGCTGTTAAGTTTGAGATGGGAATAAATCAAGAAGCCTGTAAAAACTGTCAGCAGGTCAGGGAAGTTTATGAACTCTTGCTGTATCTAATCATAAATCATATGAATAAGCTAAAACCGGGAAGAAAAATGTCCTCTTTTGTAATCTAATGCTGTCTGTTAAGGCAATAAAACTCAAATGAAATGCATGCATTGCAATTTTTAGTTGATACTTTCCATTATGACCAAAGTGAAGGAAGAGTCTCAAAGTTATAAAAGTGAGACAGATGAGAGGAGGGGCTGCTTCCTTCAAGGAGCTGGGTGGTTCGGCTCCAGGCTGCTCTGGCAACTTCCTCCTGGTGCCTAATCTCAGTTAAATAGGGCATGTTGTAAATGCTGGGGCCCAGAAGCCCATGATAAAATCATCCTGGAGCTCAAATCTAAGAGAGAATCTCAGTCAGTCATATTTACTGTGCGCGGAGCACTGTACTAAGTGCTTGAAAGAGTACAATATAACAGTATGATAGAGTTGGTAGACATGTTTCCTTCCCGGAATGAGTTTACAGTCTGGAGGGGAGACAGAAATTAATATAAATAAATAATGGATATGTACCCAAGTGCTGTGGGGCTGAGGGAGGGGTGAATAAAGGGAGCAAATCTAAGTGCACAGGCAACCAGGAAGAGAATGGGAGGAGAGCAAATGAGGGCTTAATCAGGGAAGATCTCTTGGAGGACATGTGCCTTCAATGAGGCTTTGAAGATGGTGAGAGTAATTGTCTTTCGGATATGAAGAGGGAGTTCGTTCCAGGCCAGAGGCCGGACGTAGGCCAGAGGATGGGGGTGAAGCAAGACAGACGAGATTGAGGTAGGGTGAGTAGGTTGGTGTTAGAAGAGTGAAGTGTGTGGGCTGGGTTGTAGTAGGAGAGCAGTAAGGTAAGGTCAGGGGTGGGCAAAGGGATTGAGTGCTTTAAAGCTGATGGTAAGGAGTTTCTGTTTGATGTGGAGCTTCAAGCCCCGGCATTCCTGCAGATGAATTTCCCACAAACTTGCTCTGATTGCTGGCTGTGGGTCCTTCATTTCTTGCTGAATGTGTGTGTGAGAGGTGTTTCCCAGTGAGAACTTTGACTGCGAGCCCAAGTGGTTTAATGAGGTGAGGCCACCCCTGGTGGAGATGGCGAGCGGACTGAGGCCTTAGCTAGAGCTTCTCCCTCAATTCTTATGATCTCCTCTAGCTTTTGCCTCTGGATAGGGATTTAATCATTTAAAGTAATATGGACTGACCTCACCCCAGGCCCTCCCCGCTCCCAATAACAGCCTGATAGTGCATCAGAAACATATAGGTGAGTATCCCTGAGGAAATGTTTCCTCAGCTGGGGGCTGGTTCAATCTAGGATTCCCTGGCTGCACACTGCAGTGAGCCCAAGTTCGCTGCCAGCCTCAGAACTGACCTGCCTTCCTAGGGATTGGGATGAACCAAAGCCAGTCTGGATTTCTGGGGATCTGCCTCTGCACCCCCCCCACCCCCCGCCCCCACGCACAATCTGGGCCACATCCAGGAAATAGGAGTAGCCTCTGGGGTTCATGATAATAGCAACAACAATATTAATAATTGTGGTATTAAATACTGTGTGCCAAACAATGTACTAAATGCTGAGGTAGGTACAAGATAATCAGGTTGGACACAGTCCCTGTCAAACATGGAGTTCCAAGCCTGAGGAGGAACAGGCATTTTATCCCTATTTCACAGATGAGAAAATTGAGGCACAGAGAAGTTCAGGAATTTACCCAAGGTCACACAGCAGCCAAATGGTGGAGCCAGGACTAGAACTCAGAGCTCTTGACTTGTGGCTCTATGCCAGTCTGCTTCCCATGTTAAGAGTCTCATGCCCATCCTATATACCTACAATCTAAAAGGCCTTTTATAACTTATCTGGACCTCAGTTTCCACATTCGAGACTATGAGCTCATTGTGGGCAGGAAAGTGTCTATTTGTTGGTGTATTGTACTCTCCCAAGAGCTTAGTATAGTGCTTTGTACACAGTAGGTGCTCAGTAAGTATGATTGAATATGTAAAATGGGTATTCAATATCTGCTCTCCACCCACCCCTAGAGTGTGAGCCACATGTAGGACAGGACTGAGTCTGATGTGATTATATGGTATCTACCTCAGCATTTAGCACAGTGACTGGCACAAAGTAAGCACTTAATACCCCTACTGTTGCATACCTACATGCACATTCTGCCTTTTTGCTTTTGAAGTTCACAATTCTTCCCATTTGTAACTAGTTCTCTGCTTGATTAATCTCCTGAATGAATGACCCACCTTAGAATTAATTACTTGTACTTCCTTTTCTAGCACTTCAAAATATGCTTTATACTTGCCCTTCAGACACAGACAGGACATAAGGTCTGGAGAAAAGGCTATAAAACAGCCCTTTCCATTTCTCTTCATTGTTCCTGCAAGAGGACATTACAGCTTTGTTTCCTCTGAAAGGAGGTTCATGCAAAAAGTGGGGAATTTCGGAGCACAGGTGTCTGTCTGCCACACACTGCTCTCATCATTACTGGGAGGATCCAGTTAAGCCCGACTGCACTTAGGAACAGAAACCTTCCCGGATAAATCAATCAATGGTATTAATTGAGCACTTACTATGTACAGAGCACTTTACTAATTTCTGACTAACATCTCTTCTCCCCATCCTATTTGCTTTTGTGCCTATGCACTTGGGTGTGTATCCTTTAAGTACTTTGATATTCACCCCATTCCCAGCCCCCAGTACTTATGTACACAATATGTACTTATGTACCTTCTGCCATTTCCCCTGTGATTTGTTTCACTGTCGTTCTCCCCTGAAAGACTGTAAGTTCCTTGAGAGCAGAGATGGTTTCTACCGACTCTTTATTTACTCTCCCAAACACCTTGTACAGTGCTCTGGACAAAGTAAATCCTCAATAAGTCTGATTGATTGGATTGAGAGGCTTTGGCATTTGCTTTGTCTGCCACCTAATTAGCTGTTTAGCAGTCAGGACTCAGCAGCAAACACCTCTAGGTTTTTATACAATGGACACAAATCCTATAATTGGCATTATAATGAGCTTAAAGATGAATTAGAGGATGGACAATATCTTGACTGTGACACTTAAAACAGCCCGTCTACCTGTATGGTAGAAGCTTAATACACTGCTCTGCACACAGTAAGCACTCAATAAATACTTCTGATTGAGGGAGCACAGTGGGAACTTAGACGTTGGCTGATGATTGCAAAATTGGAGGTTTAAGTCAAATACTGGGGAATGGTGCAGAGGGCTGGGGAGAGTTTTCAGAAAGATGGAAAAACAGGGAGGATTTAGGAGAGTGTGAAGTGCTGATGTGAAAGGGCTGGAGAGCTTGGATGGAGGCCGGGGCTTAAGGCTCAGTGATAATAAATGGGCTAAGACGATAGTGGGAATTTGTGAAGGATCACTTGATCAGAAGGATGAAGGAAGGATTACAACTGAAATAAAAAGCTTTGCATAAAGAATGTGCTTTTAGGGAGACTGAAGGGCTTAGGGTATCTTGGTAATGGGATATGGGGTCTTTCCAGCCTAGGTTACAGCTCTGAAGCTCTGTGAGGTCCCATGACCATTGCTGCCAGATGGCTGTTTCCTCTGGGTAAGGGAAATAATTTATATCTCTCCTGGCCTCCTGCTTGGGATCCTGCAGGCCCCTTTGCTGAAATTTTGGTCAAGAAAAGCCCTAAGTCAGATCTACCCAAACTTCCATGCCTGAAGGATGGGAAGGCCTGCACAAGCCCACCGAAATCAGGTGGTCGGGCCCCCCCTAGGACTCCCAATTCTCCCCCTCATACCTCTTCCACTAGAATGACAAAGTTTATCTCCTGCAGGTTATCCTGAGGTAGGGGTTCAGGAGGCAGAGAGGGCCCGGGGGGAGGAAATGCAGGAGGAGGACCAAAGAGGACCAGACTAGGTTTCTGCCTTACCCAACGTTTTCCTCCTTTTTGAAGGGCCAGTTCAGTGATTGGGCAAAAGAGACAATAGCCCCAGGCCTCTCTTCCTTCCTGCCCCCCAGATCTTTCCTCTGCTTCAGCTGCTGTGCCAGTCTAAAAATAGTCTCTGCAGGGGTGGACAGGGAAGTGTGCAGGGGGATGGAAGGAGGGGTGCAGTTACTCATGGAGGGTTGGGGGTTCCATCCTTTGACCTGGGAGTCCCTTAGGAGTGGAAGGCGAGAGCGGAAACCCCGTCCTGAACGTTTAAAATGTCTCTTTTCCTGGATGGGTTTTGCTTGAAATGATGACCTTTTCTATTTTTTTTTTGACTGTCGATATTTTTGTTTCATGATAGCAAAATTTTTTCAGGTGCCAAATCCATTCTCATTGTTCTGGATGTCTGTACCTCATAATTAGGTGGGAACCCTTTGTATACCAAGGACTTGGATTAAATAGAATGTCCCCAGCTCTCAGGACTGTACAGGGCTTTGCAAAACACAGTGTAGAACTTAACAGATGTTCATACGAATATAATGAAGTACAAGGTCAGTTTTATTACCTCTTGGTATTCACCGATTTTTCTTTCATTGGTTCAAGAAATATACTTATGTGTGTATATATGTATGTATGATGTACATCCTCCTTAAGCCCTTTACATATTGAAAGGTAGCAATTACACTTATCCTGCATATATTATGCACTAGTTGGCTACTTTGTTTTTAGTGAATAATCAAATTTCAGATAGAACAAAAGACCTACTCTGTGATCTTAGGCAAGTGACTTGACTTCTCTTTGTTTTGTTTTCCTTAGCTGTAAAATGGGGGTAAAATAACTGTTCTCTTTCTCTGTTAGACTGTGCACCCCAGGTGAGACAGGGGCTGTGTCTAATTTTGATTATCTGATACCTACCCTGGCATTTAGTACAGTGGTTGGCACATAGAAGGCATGTAATAAATACCTTCATTATTCAGGCCAAAGTATTTTTAAGATCTAATTAGCTGGATATATGCTCAATGTAGCATATATTGGTAGGATGGAAATTGATGCACTATTACTTTGCATATTTATAATATCTGATTACATTGCCATTAGTTACAGTGCCATGCTGAGGATACTAAATACTTCATAAAGAAGGACTTTTGCCGTGGAACATCAAATTGTGGAAGAATCTGTGCTGTTTTCTCCTAACTATACAGTTTTCTTGGGTATTCCTTCCTCAAGTAACTCTTCTGGACACAAAGCCCAAAATGAAGCAAAGCTAGTATATAATCCATCAATCAATCAATGATATTTATTGAGTGTTTACTGTGGGTAGAGCTTTGTACTAAGAAGTTGGGAGAGTGCAATACAACAGAGTTGGATGATATGTTCCCTACCCACAAGGAGCTTACAGTCTAGAGGGAGAAACAGACATTAAAATAAATGATGGGTAAGTACATAAGTGTTTGGGGCTGAAGGTGGGGTGATACCAAGTCCTTAAAGGCAAGTGCAAAGGCTATGCAGAAAGGAGAGGGAGTAGGGGAAATGAGGGTTTAGTTAAGGTAGTTAGGATAAAAGATGATCACTGCTAGTGAAAACCCCAAATGATCTTTTTTTTCTATATTTTCAAACAGTGGAAAGAAAAGGCATGTTGGCCTTGAATTTCCCTGTGATTTTTGGCTGCAGGAAAGAAGTAGCTTCTTGAAGGCAAAAATCTGTCTTTTGTCTTATTGTTGCCATCTTCAGTCACAGGAAAATCTGTTCTTGCTGGCGATTTTGCATCATATTTTTTTCCAAATCTGCTACACCAGTTGTGTAATTGCTTGAGTTGGGTGCTGTTTGGATGGGTCCCCTGTAAATTTTGAACTGGATCAGGGTTTACAGAACAAAAGCACCTGAACCCACCCTGACCTTCACCTGACTGGAATCTTTCAATATCTGTTGGCCTGTGCTCATCTTCACCTGAGGTTCATGCCTAGTTCTGAAGTGTGGCTTTCTAGTGGCTTCTTTGAGTGAAGCAGTGTGATCTAGTGGAAAAAGCATGGGCCTGAGAATAATAGGATCTGGGTTCTAAATCCCAGCTCTGCCATTTATCTGCTATGTGACCTTGAGCGAGTCACTTAACTTCCCTGTACCTTTCTTTATCTGTAGAACGATGGAAGCCAAGGAATGTTAATAAAGGCTCAAGGAAAGAATGAAATGAATATTGCAAGAGAGGGTAAGAAAGGTAATGAGAAATATTTCAGCTACATAAAGAACACAGGGTAAGAGAAGATGATGGCAGGACCCTCTAAGTCAGAGCAAAGATAATTTGATGACACACACCGTTTCTGAAAAATGAAATGAATTATTTCCGCAGTGTGCTCATACAAAAAAAAGAGAGGCCAGAGCAGATGCAGGGAAACACAGATTTCCCCAGGGAAGAAAAGGAAATATCAGAGGGGCGAAAACAATTAGTATTAAACCGGCCTGCCCTCTGACCTGGTAGTGCTGGCAAACAGTGACGGAATGGAGTAGTATTTGAGGAAAACAATCTCTTATCGATATGTCCTGCTGGGCTCAAAAGGGAGATGAGGTAAACCAAACCTGTTGCTGGCCCTTCTGAGCCCCAATTAGCCCAGCAACGCCTCATGATTGTAATGTTTCTCCAATTTGGCTGGAAGCTAATTGAAGTCCAAAATCAGCTCTCCTACAGAATTAGGATGGGGAAAATGAAGCTCTTCTGAAGTTGCTATAAAGTGTTCGTCAGTCAGTTTCTATAAGTTACTGTTTTCCTGTAAACCAGAAAGGAGGGAAATACTTAAACAATAACTGCTCGGGGAAGTGTGTACAAGGCAATAATTACCTCCCACAGCGCTGATAAGCAGCAAGGCAGCAAGCCAAGGTATTTTTACACTAGCTAAGGAGTATTTAGTGTGACTAGATCCATACAGAGCACTAAGCGATGGCTGAAAGGAACCTTACTCACAAATACTTGCTAAATTCCTTATTTAAAAACAAACCAAATGTAATATATCTGTTATTGTGCCGATTTCTTACTCTCATCCCTGGGAAGCAGCATGGCCTAGTGGAAAGAGTGCGGGCCTGGGAGACGACCTGGGTTCTAATCTTGGCTCCGCCAGCTGCCTCTTGTGAACCTTGGGCAAGTCATAGTACTTTCCTGTGCTTCAGTTACAGCATCTTTAAAATGGGGATTAAATCCTATTCCTGCCTACTTAGACCATGAGCCCGCTGTGGGATAAGGACTATGTTCAACCTGATTATCTTGTATCTACCCCGGCACTTAGAACAGTGCTAGACATATAGTAAGTGCCTAATAAATACCATAAATAAATAATATATATTCCACAGAAAGAAGTTCTCATCTAACATATGCTCCGATACTGAGTCTGTCCCTCCTTGGAACCGCTTCATCAAATCCATGGCGAATCAAAGAAGGAAGACGCTTTCCTTGAGCGGGAGCATTACAATGACCAGTGGAGACGGGGGTGTGGCAGAGGTCTTGGAAGTGGTGCTGATCCAGAGATGGACTTTCCTCCTACTTTTCCACAGATGAAAAGCTGTGGAGAGTCAGGACCAAGTCCTGCCCTTAAGGGGGGAAAGTCTGCCAGTAGAGAATCAATCAATCAACCATATTTATTGAACACTTACTTTTGCAGAGCACTGTACTAAGCGCTTGGGAGAGTACAACATAACCGAGTTGGTAAACACATTCCCTGCCCACAAGAAAGTGCCCAGAAATTACCATTATTTCACACCCCTAGGGACAGTGTTCTTGAGTAGGACAGGGCAAGAAACAGCGATCTGCATTCAGAGGAGTGAAGAAGTGATACGTCAAATCCTTCCCAGCATCTTCTTCTACCCTACTGATAGGGTCACCCAATTTTTCACCCAAACCCACCCGTTGGCTGCACCTCTCTCATATCTTAACCTGCCTCCAATCCCTCGCTCAAGTTCTCTTTGGTGTCTGGAACTTGCTTGGTTAACCTGTATTCCATTAGATGTACATTCAATTTTATTTACTCTGACTGTTGTGTGAGTACCTCTGTGTCTGTCCCCCCCACCCCTTCTCCCACTTAGCTTATAATAATAATGACTGTGGTATTTCTCAAGTGTTTAGAAGGTGCTCAACTCTGTACTTATCACAGGGGGTTAGTACAAGATAATACATTTGGACACAGTCCCTGCTCCACATAGAGTTCACAGTATAAGGAGGAGGCAGAATGGGTATGAAATTCCATTTTACAGGTGAGGAAACTGAGGCACAGAGAAGTTAGGTGACTTACCTAAAGTCACCCAGCAGGTACTGGTGGAACCAGTATTAGAAACTGGGTCCTCTGACTTTTATAGGAGCAGCATGGCAGTGGATAGAGCATGGACGTGGGAGCCAGAAGGTCATGGGTTCTAATCCTGATTCTGCCACTTGTCTACTGTGGGCCCTTGGGCAAGCCACTTCACTTCTCTGGGCCTCAATAAAATGGAGATTGACACTGTGAGCCCCACATGAAACTATGAATTGTGTCCAGCTCAGTTTGTTTGTATCCACCCCAGATCTTAGTACAGTGCCTGGCACACAGTGAGTGTTTAACAAGTGCCATCATTATTATTATTTAAGCCCATGCTCTTTCTACTGGGCAACACTGCTTTCGTTTGATGTTTCCACTAGGACCCCTGCTCTTTTTCCTCCTTCTCCCTTCTAATGTCCATTCTGGGGGCATTTCACAGCTCCTAACTACCGTCATCAGAGAAGCGGTAAGAAGAGAAGGGGCACTCAAAGCCATCAATTTTTCTCCTTTTTGAATAGATCTGGCTAAAACAACAGGTGCTTTGAGGGTAGAACGTTGAAGTTGTTGGGCATATGGTTGACCTGGAAGTAAATGGGAGCCAGTTGTCCACCATCCTGGATCCATAGTAACAAAATTCAGCACAACAGAGAGGTCTTTTAAAAGGCTGAGGGAATTAAACTGTCAGAAAAACTCCAAATCTGATGGGAAAGGAGAGAGGAACTAGCTATGCAAGGGATTGTTGCCAGTGCCTGAAGACAGAATGTAACACTGTTCTATTTAATTAGGACCAAGTGACAATTTACTTATCCCTCTTCATCTTCAGTGTCCTGCAAAAGGCATGCCTCTTCCAGGAAACTCTCCCTGACTAATCCCCACCTCCCTGCTCCTGTCTCAGCTGCTCATGTTGGTTTATTACTCCAGAAATTTATTCATTTTTGCTTTCTTTTGTGATCATCTGTAGTTCTATGCATATTATCTGTAGGTGCCCCTCAAGCCCCATTAGATTGTAAGCTCCTCAAAGCCTAGGAATCTTCTACCTTTTATGCTCACAAGCACCTAAAACAGTGCTCTGCATGCAGTAGGCACTCAAGTATGATAATGATGATGACCAAAAGCAAAGGAATATGCATAAGCTTCAGACAGTCTAAACAGCATTCTTTTGACAGAGCATTTAACCTCTCAAATAAATGCCTGAAGGGAAATCAGAGGAAGAACTCATCCATATGAAAAAGGAGCTAGGAGAGTATTTGACGGAAACAACTATTAACAGCGATAGGAATGATACCTCCACAAAGGAAGCAGACTTACAGTAGATTAGCTTCCTGACCCTCTTCCATCTTAAGGCTTCCTATATAATTACCCAATACATCTCCCTTGGGGCAAATATAATTTGGCTTGTAGTCTTGAGATTTATTAGCACCATGGACGGTAATTATGTCCTCAGACACTGTTCCCGCTGTCGTCGTCCCCCCCCCCCCCCCCCCCCCCCCAGCGACTGTTTAAGTGCTTCCCTTATCCTGGATCACAGGAAAACAATACATTACATAAATCGTCCGGCTCACACATGTAAGCAACCTTAAAGGGAAATGCCCATCTCAGGGTTAATTTGGTTCAGCAGAATATGTTTGTCGGGCCCGAAAGCACTCAGTTATGGAATCACCTGGATGCGCTCATGGGGCAAAGCATGCCTCTTTCCTCTCTCCATCCTGATTATTTTCCTCCATTGAAATCACATCCTTCCTCTCTGTGTTTCGGCTTGAAAGACGATGGGCACTGGGCCTTCGGCAGTGGCCCCACTAAGATGATGCTTGCCTGTTGGCAGGCTAACGTCCAGATAGGGCATGAGTCAACACGTCCAGGGCCAAGGCAGCGGTGGGCAAAAAAACCCCAACAAACTTGTAAAGTTCAAGGGCCGAGACTGGATCTGCTATTGGACTCTCCCAGTTGGCTTCAGAGCTCTGCACCCAGTCAGCAATTGGTCCTTCATATTGCAAATATGGAGTCTGAGGCTGCAGTACATATTGCTTCTCTTTCTTTCCCTCTCACCTCCTTATTAACAGCAACAATAATGATGATGATGATGGCATTTATTAAGCGCTTACTATGTGCAAAGCACTGTTCTAAGCGCTGGGGAGGTTAAAAGGTGATCAGGTTGTCCCATGAGGGGCTCACAATCTTTATCCCCATTTTATAGATGAGGTAACTGAGGCACAGAGAAGTGAAGTGACTTGCCCAAAGTCACACAGCTGACAAGTGGTGGAGTCGGGATTTGAATCCATGACCTCTGACTCCAAAGCCCAGGCTCTATAATAATGATGATGATGTCTGTTTAATGCTTACTGTGTACTTTTTAGAATGTGAGCCTTCCTGCAGGCTAGGGACTGCCCAACTCCCACCTCTGTATTCTTTTCCAGAACTCAGTACAGTGCTGTGAGTGCAGTAAGTGGGGAGAACATTCATGGTGTATTGTACAGTCCTTTGAATGGGACCCATGTTTAGCTGCTTGTTTAGGAGCAATGGATCTGAAGTTCTGATTCTGTCAATGCTTCTCAACCTTGAAGTTCAAGGACTGTCTCTAGGGGAGAGCAGGTGATTGATTCACTGGCCTAGGAATCTTCTCCTCTTCTTCCTCCTCCTTCCTCCCTTTGTTGCCCTCCCTATTTTCCCTTCATTCATGGGTCTTATCTTTCCCTTCATTCATGGGTCTTATCTCTCTTCTAAAACACTGGGGAGTAAACCTCATGTTCTTAGTGGGAACTAAGAGCATGTAAGTTCTTTTTGTCTCAGAAACGGAGGTCTGCTTTGTGATGCTGGAGGGAAGGAGGTGAGGCAAAAGGAGAGGAGGGAAATCAGGATCCTGAGGAGTCAAGAAAGAAATGTTACTTGAGGGTATGGGCGGGGGGGAGAGACAGAGAGAGAGAGAGAGAGAGAGAGAGAGAGAGAGAATATATATATATATATATATAAAATCTGGCCTGTTCAGCTTCTTAGTCATGCCAAATCCCATGGTCAAATGGAACTTTCTAGTTGCCCCATTCCACAGCAAATGAAAATCATATCCAGAATGTGCAAGAGCTTCTCTCTTATTGACCCTCGTGCTCCTGGATACAGCCTTGCCATCAGCCCAATCGTCTTGGAGTTGGAGCTGAAGGCTCTAGATCAGTAACCATTATAAAGCCACTCTCATGACAAAGGGACATTGGAAGAGAGAAATTTTAGGAAAATATTAAGACTACTTTTTTTTTTTCTCAACAAGATTCCTGGAAATTTTCTAGACAGTCTGTGGGTATCAGTGAACTTCTCCCAACAGATTTGAATTACTGTGTTCATTCAATCTAATATATTGAGCACTTACTGTGTGCAGAGCACTATACTAAGTGCTTGGGAAGTACAAATTAGGAACGTATTGTTAAAATAATGCTTTGAGATACACAATGGATTCAAAACAAGGAAACTAAAAGACTACAAGAAAGACAGTCCCCAGATGATGTCACAAAATATAGCAATTGAAAAGGTTTTCTTTTTCTTCAGGTAAACTAGAGGCAACCTTGAGATTTTATTTTTTTTAATGGTATTTGTTAAGCACTTACTATGTGCCAGGAACTGTACTAAGAACTGGAATAGATACAAGCTAATCAGGTTGGGCACAGGCCGTGTTCCCAAAGAGGCTCACAGTCTTAATCCCCAGTTTACAGATGATTCAGGATTAGAACCCAGGTCCAGACTTTCAAGCCTATAATGTATACACTAGGTCATTCTCACTGGGTCTTGCATTTAGGGAGCCAGCAGACAAGCTTTCTTCCCTGGGCTGTTCTGGTCCTGTCCTTTTTTAGGTTGGGCATGACCCTAATTTTCAGTGCCACAGAGAATCATGCATTCTTTAGCTAACTGTCTCTCCTCCTCCCTTCTGCCATGACCCCCACTTGCCCTCTCTACTCTTTGTGTTCAGGTGGGGGGCAACTTGCCTATGTATCTTTTTTCATGAAGTGCCCATCAATAGGGCGGGAAATTAGATGTCCAGTGAGTTTTGTAACAGACTCTTTTCCCTTGAGCTTGCCAGTTGGACTTCGGTTTATCTGGGAGTGACCCAATGCATGTGCTTTTGTTCTTCCTCAACAAGACATGTATCCCCATAGAGCTTCATGGGCCCCTTAGGCCCTGGTGGAGGAGTCAGGAATGATGTGGATATCGAGTCAGAGTCAAGTCTCACCCCAATCGGTGACCATTCTAGATCCAGGAGCCACCATAGAGGGAGTAGCAAGTAGTCAGTCAGTGCCAGGCAGCCACACTGGGCTGGCTGCTGTTTCTAGGGGCTGCGAGGAATCGTTAAAGGAGCTCGTGGCCAAAAGGGGAAAATGGGACAAATGCAGTTTAATAAGATCATCACAAAGCACAAATGTCAGTAGAGAAGGAGCATGACATAGTGGATAGAGCATGGGCCTGCTAGCCAGAAGGTCATGGGTTCTAATCCTGGCTTTACCACTTGTCTACTATGTGACCTTGGGCAAGTCACTTCACTTCTCAGGGCCTCAGTTACACATTGTGGGTATTCTCTTTATAAGCCAAATGTTACCAGAGAAACACCCATTCAGCAACTTGGGATGTGCCTGCCTCTCTAGAGTGTATCTGTAAAGTGGGAATTGAGACTGTGAGCCCCATGTGGGACAGGGACTGTGTCCAACTCGATTTACTTGTATCCATCCCAGCACTTAGTACAATGCCTGACACATAGTAAGCATGTAACAAATACATCGTTATTAGTACAATCTCCTTACAAGAGACCCATGACACCACACTGGAAACCAATAAATACATCTGTAGAATGACCCAGGGATCCCTTAGTTCATCAGCACGGGTGGAGATGGGGCATGTGCCGACAGGAGGGCATGGGAAAGATGAACTGGGCAGCATGGCGCTCCCCTCTCTTCCAGCCTGAGTTTGCTGCCCAACCATCTGTCCCTTCCCAGCAAGTCCACAGTGACCCCACCTCTTCTCCCTAGCTGCATTAAGCAGAGAACCTGCAGCTTCCAGATCCTGCAGTGCTCTAGGTAAGAAGTCACAGGTAATGAAGACCAGACCTCATCTGAGGGTAAAAGGCTAATTGTGTAGATGTGTGTTGGCCACTGAGAAGCCTGCTGCAGCATGGTACAAAACTCAAATTTCCTCCTCAAGAAGAAACTAAATACCAGAATATTAAGTTTGAGGCACCCTGACAGACTCATCCTTTCATTCATGGTTGCTAAAGCACACATTAACTTGGACATACACACAGGCATAATACCCACACAAAGACAAGAATTCACACGGTAAAATAGAAATGCACACGGGGGCATAGGCATACCCATGGACATACACATAGATATGCACCCATGGTCAAATATAAACCAGAGGCCTACCTATGGACATGCTCAGAGATTTACTCACACAAGTATGCAAGAGAGTCACGATTACATAGAGGCAAAGAGACAGAAATTAAGACTTATCTAGAAACAGAAAGATGACTAGTAAGTGAAGAGTAACACACCCAAAAGGTGGTCACAGTGGGGCAGACAAAAACATAGAAAGAGAAAATAACAGAGATATGAAGACACACACACAAGCATGGGGATACACTCCCCATGAGAGGCAGGCACATCCCAAGTTGCTGAATGGATGTTTCACTGGTAACGTTTGGCTTATACAGAGATTACCCACAATGTGTAAGGATTACTAAAGTGATTGGAGTGATTGGTCTCCAAATCAGTGATGGCTGTCTTGGAAGAGCCAGGTTTTTAGTAATTATGAAAGAGGGGAACTGCCTGATTTGGTGAAGAGTAGAAAGACATCCTAGCCAGAAGAAAAGAGGGTTGCAATTGAACAGAAGTAGGGGGAGAGTCTTGTGCAAAGAAGTAGATCCTTCTCATTCGCCAAAGTCGGATTGGTGTGCGGGGGTGGGGGGGCAGGAGAGAGAGAGAGAGAGAGAGGGAGGAAGGGAGGGAGGAGCATGGGCAAGGAGATGATGAGTTGAGAGAGAGTTCCAGAAAACCTGGGTCTCTGTCTGCATTTTGTGGGCTCACAGGGTAGGAGCACATTGAAGGAACAGGATGGGGAAGCTTGTACCTGCCAATGGACTTGTTCTGTGGATAAACAGAGGACATCAGCCTTCCGTGCTATCAATCTGTTACCTTTCATGAGCATTCCAAGTCAGCAGAGGGGAGAGTCTTTGTTGATAGCGAGTGGCAACCTCTCCCCTCAGGCTGCCCGCCTGAGCCCATGTGGATGGGCCAAGCTAGAATTTGTGGGTCTCCCACCCCCATCCCGGGAGATGGCAAACTTTCTAGCAAAGTGACGGGAGGGGATGGAAATATGTTTCTCCAAGAGGGACGAATGAGTCAGGACGATTTGTTCACCATTCCCAAACTGGCAGCTCTGGCTTCAGCCGCCGGGTGTTCTGCAGTATGTGCCATCTGGGAGATCCCTGGTATGGGAGATGGCTCTGGTCCTCGGAACTTAATGAGCTGGGAAGACAGAATGTGGCACTAAGGGAATGTACTCTGCGTCCAGGCAAGTAGATCCAGGCAGCCTCCTCTGATGACAGCCTTACCGGTCTCCATGGGGATGGTGAGGGGGGTACTGGGCAGCAGCGAGGATGTTGTGAAAGGGTTGGCTAGGAAGGGGAAGAAATGTGACTCAAAACACGTTCTGTGGGCTCGGTTTCGAGCAAAAGTAAGAAGGCGATGATGAATTTCCACACCCCAGATTCCAGAAAGAGTTGTGTTCCATCTTTCTGTTTAAAAAAAAAAAAAAAAAGCAAAGTTATCCACAAAACCTCACCTAGAAATTAGGCATGCTTGTGTGTTTGTTTTACAGCTGAAGAAACTTGAAGTCCAGAGAGGGTGAGTTGCCCAAGATCACTCAGGGAAGTAAGGCATAAAACTGATTATTCCTGGCTAACCATTCCACCATTCACCTTCTACTCTTCTTATCTACTGAAACCTTTTTCATCTTTGTTTCTCTCCTGACTCTGGAAGTTACTTTCTGTAAAGGGTGTGGGTGCCTTGTATGTTCCTTGAGCTCAAGGATTGTGTCTACCGACTCTATTGCGTTTTACTCTCCCAAACGTTTAGTATGAT
Source organism: Tachyglossus aculeatus (assembly GCF_015852505.1). Classification (NCBI taxonomy): domain Eukaryota; kingdom Metazoa; phylum Chordata; class Mammalia; order Monotremata; family Tachyglossidae; genus Tachyglossus; species Tachyglossus aculeatus. The sequence goes on along the minus strand of NC_052084.1, from coordinate 12,461,689 downwards.
TGATTGATTGATTGGAAGGGGATTTCTTTGTTTAGGGATCATTTTAGGAATCTGAAGTTTTCTCTTACAGCTTAGCTCCTGTTGGGAATGCCCTTTTCTCCCTCTGCCTTTCTCTCTCCTTCTCTGAAATCCAGGGTCCCTAATGCCACAGGCCTAATCTAAGCATCAGCCAAGGGAAGTTTCCTTCATGGGAAAGAAATGAACATTCCCATTAGATCCTTGAGGGCTAGGACCACGTCTTTGACTTCTACCATGCTCTTCTCAGTGCTTAGTACAATGCTCAGCACCCAGTAGGCATTCACTGCACAACAATGATTAAGTACCACTTTGCAAATTCAGTGTTTAATAACATATTCTTCTTTCAGGGGAGTACTTCCACTGAGGGGAGTGGATATTTTGCTTACCTTATTTACTAGTCATAAAACTGGAAAAGATTATGAAAGGTCATTTTGTCCATCCCCTTATCTCTGGACTCTGCCTATATTACCATAGAAAGGGGGCTATTACCTATTTTCCTGAGAATCTCCAGGGAGACTGTTCCACCAACTCCACCACTTTCCTTGGTAAGGCACTTAAGAGTCTCACATACTCAATAGAGGAAAATATTTTTTCCCAATATCTAACCTAAATCGCACCTGCTGTAAAAGAAGTCAATCCCCTTCAGTGGAATCAGAGAACAAAGTGGGTTTGCACCCAGTTTCTCTCGGAACAATGTGCTGACAAGGTGACACTTTTTGGTTCCAAAACAGCATGCCTATTGTCTGTGGAATTCCCTGGGTTTGCAGTGTTGCATGCATGTCACATATTGTGCTTTGATTAATAGCATTATGGCCAGCCCCGCCACAGCAAGAGGGGATAAAGGACTGGAGAGTAAGTTGGCTGTTTGGTGACTCACCTAAAGGCAACTTTTTTTCTTCCAGTTGTAGCAAGGTCTGGGTTCTTGCCACCCATGGAATTGTAACCAATTAAAACCTGCCAATCCTGCCTTCTTAAAGCCAATTGTTAATGCAAGGAGAGACCTTAATGAGGGAGGCTTCTCTTGAGCCAGTGCTATAGGTCTAGGTTCGTATTTCAGTGCACTGCCCTTCGTCATTTTGACAAGGGACTGTCTTAGCATGAAAAATGGAAAAGGGGGAGTCCATTGCCTACAACATTGTTCTGAATAATAATACTAGTAATTGTAGTATTTGTTAATTGCTTACTACGTGCCAAGCACTGTACCAAGCGCTGGGATGGATACAAGCAAATCGGTTGGGCACAGTACCTGTCCCACGTAGGGTTCACACTTTCAATCACCATTTTACAGATGAGGTAACCAAGGCACAGAGAAGTGAAGTGACTTGTCCAAGGTCACACTGTAAGCGAGGGGTGGTGGAGCCAGGATTAGAACCCATGAGAAGCATGGGCATTCCCTTTTCTTTCTGAAATATTTAATTCTTCGATTTGTTCATTCAGAGCATTCCATCAAAATAGCCGGTCAATCTCTGAAACCGGAAGAGTAACCAATACCAATGTAATCTGATTGTGGACTAATTTTTTCCTTTCAAACATGGCAAATTAGGTACCCCTTATTTTGAAGTGCTTATTGGTGTGAATAATAATAATCCTTGTGGTATTAAACTGTTTTTTATGTGCCAAGTACTGTACTAAGTGGTGGGGTAGATATAAGACAGTCAGGGCAGGCACAGTCCCTGTCCCACATGAGGCTCACAATCTAAGTAAAGAAAATACATTTAAAATGTGCTCCACATGGAAAGAGACCATTAACTGCGAAACTCAGGACTGGTTTATTTTTCACAGCCCCTTGGATGTGGAAGCATGATCCCTGACAGTCCAGAAAATGTACATTTCCTCCAGATTTTTGGAGACCCCAGAGCCAAACTGAGCTTTATGTTTTTATTTCCCCAACCAGGAAGGAAGCAAGAGTCACTTGTCTTCTGGCCTAGACTTGCGGCTTTGCTTCTGTGTGGTCTGGCACCCTGCTTGGAGAGCCTCCTTGTACAGCTGATACTCTGGTTAGGACTGCTGTGCTTTCATAAGCTTTTGAGCAACTCCTCAACTCTTTGCATTGAGAAACCAGAGTATTTTTTTTTTGTGTGTGTGTGTGTGTGTGTGTGTGTGTGTGTGTGTTGGTGCGGGTTATTAAGGCTGATTAAATACATTGAAAATCATGAGCCTTCAACAACCCGTCTGCACTTTCCCCTATACCCTAGATGGACTTGTGATTGTTTAGCGTGTTGGATTTGATTTGAGCTATTTAATTTTTCCAAAACAGATGCAGCTGATTGATTAATGGCACTCCACGTGTAAAGGCAAAAGTGTCAGCAAGACTCTTACGGCTAGTGTCGCTCTGGACTAGAACAATAGGTTCGATTGAGAAATGGGACTCAGTGCCAAGTTTTCTTGAGTCTAGGAGATCATGTGCCACTTTCCTGCTAGGAGATAGATAGGTATATATTAGGGCAAAGGGAAGTGTGAGTTTGGAGGGTTGGAGGGCTCAGCCTGAGCTAATAATAGAAAGGATCATACAGAGGCTAAGTTGCCTAGAACCGGGCTTAGTTGATGGAGGTGAATCAAAGTGCTGGGAATTAAAAACATTTTTCCAGCTATTCCCAGGCATATAAAAATAGCCCAAGAGAAATATATGTGTGAAGAAGAAAGAAATGCAGGGTTAGACCACCACACCCTTGGAGGAGCATGGCCTAGTGGAAAGGACCCAGGCCTGAGTGTTGGGGACCTGGGTTCTAATCCTGGATGCACCACACACCTGCTGTATGACAACTTCTCTGTGACTCAGTTCCCTCATTTGCAAACCAGGGATTCAGTACCTGGTCTCCCTCCTACTTAGAATGTGAGGCCCATGTGGGACTTGAATTATCTTGTATCTACTCTAGGGCTTAGTACAGTGCTTGGCATATAGTAAACACTTAACAAACACCATTATCATCATTATCTAGTAGATAATACTTGTTTGGAATGGGAATCCTGTGTGAAAAAGCAACATCTAAGGATTTTCCATTCTTTAGTCTGTAGTCCTAGAAGCAGAGGGTTTGCACTAAGGAGTGTGAGGCCTAAATCAGATCACGGCTCCTTAGGTCGTGAAGAAGAGTGCTCTATTTTGCTTCCCTTTGCTAGCCTGGAAGCTCCTTGAGAGTAGAAATCGTGTCTACTTACTCTAATGTCCTCTACCAAGTGCTCACCACAGTGCTCTGCACAGATTAAATACTCAGTAAAATACCACTGATTCCCTTTCCCCTGGGCTTGGTTTCAGACATTTGACCACACTGAGGAGGGATACTTTGCAATAGAGTAAATAGACATGATCCCTGCCCTCAAAGAGTCTGCAGGCCAATGTGGTTTGGGGGGAGGAGAAAAGGAGGAGGGAAGTTTGTGTGAATTAGGGCTTACCTATTAGGGTATATGAGTACTATCTGAGCTTGGTAGTATAAACCAAGTGCTTAGTACAGTGCTCTGCACACAGTAAGTGCTCAATAAATGTGATTGAATGAATGACTGAATGAATAAACCAGTGCTTATGTGGCCCGGAAATGCCAAAATGGCAAATGGGGAGGATAAAGATTATTCGGGGAAAGCTCCTGGAGAAAATAATAATAATAATTATGGTAGTTGTTAAGCGCTTACCATGTCCCAAGCACTGTTCTAAGCACTGGGGGAGATACAAGGTTGTCAGGTTGTCCCATGTGGGGCTCACAGTCTTAAGCCCCATTTTACAAATGAGGTAATTTCTTTGTGCCTCAGTTACCTCATCTGTAAAATTGGGGATTGAGACTGTGAGTCCCTTGTGGAGCAGGGACTGCATCCAACCTGATTTGCTTGTATCTACCCCAGTGCTTACTACAGTGTCTGGCACACAGTAAGTGCCTAACAAATACCATTATTATTATTATTATTATCATTATGAAGCAAACTGAGATTTGTTGTTCTTGGAATTTTTCTGTATGCTGATAGAAGCACTTGATGTGGTTTGTTCTCTGCTGATCTGCAGTTTCAGGACATTCCTGTTTCAATTTTGTAAGCATGGCAAAGACTAAATTTGTGAGGGGGAAGTTATTGGAAAGTAGTTAAGAAGATGTTGGGAGTCTCTTTTCTTGCATTCATAGTATTGTTTTTATTCTTTCATACTTTTCCATGAAGAAAGTACTTGCTAAAGATATGTTCACTTGAACCATTGTGTCAATCAGTGGTTCGGCTATTCTGGTTTGAGATATTCTGAGCATAGAGTAGGTTTGTCCAACCATGCCAGGGGATTGTCCTTGTTCCCACTGTGAATGCTATATTCATTTTATTTCCCCATATTACAACCACAACTGGCTTTTGATTCACACTCGTCTGACAAATTAATTTAGGATGAATAGAAGTGGGGTAATTTTGTTCATGTTCTTTATTATGCGCATTGCTTTATTCTATTTGTCATCCTATCTCCACTTAGGTATTTCATTGCCATCAGAATATTCTGCTTCAGCTTTATATTACGTTCAAATCTTTTCAAGATCCCCTTCATTTCTGTTGCTTGGCTCAAATTCTTATTTCTGAACTTTTCATTGTCGTTTTTAATCATCATCCAAGTGTCCTTGCAAAACTACCTCTAGTCCATCCTTTTTTTTTTTTTTTTTTTTTTGGTTTTCGAGTATAACCCCCCAACCCTCATTTTCAGCATCTCCTCCTTAACCTTTCCTTTCTTGGTTGTGTTTTCTTTGTTGCCTTATTTGCTGAGGAGGTTATTTGTGGAAAGAATACGTTGTAACCATCATCATCATTCCCCTGATGGAGTTAAACTCAAGGTTTGATGTGCATAATTCTTCTGCAAACAGTAGTTTATCCTTCCTTTATGGTTTCTGAGCTCTTTGAATTCGATCTTTTTGGGGAAGTGATGATCTTTTACTTCACCTGTCACATCCTATAGTTTAAGCTCGTGCGAATAATACTTCCATTCACTGCCAAGGCATCAAAGATGTCTTTCTTGCCCATCATGTGATGGCTTCATGCGGACTTCATAGTATTTGTTAAACACTTACGAATACCAGGCATCATATTAGTGTGGCTCAGTGGAAAGAGCATGGGCTTTGGAGTCAGAGGACATGGGTTCAAATTCCGGCTCTGCCACTTGTCAGCTGTGGGACTTTGGGCAAGTCACTTCACTTCTCTGAGCCTCAGTTACCTCATCTGTAAAATGGGGATTAAGAGTGTGAGCCCCACGTGTGACAACCTGATCACCTTGTAACCTCCCCAGTGCTTAGAACAGTGCTTTGCACATAGTAAGCACTTAATAAATGTCATTATTATTATTATTATTATTAAGCATTGGAGTTGATACAAGCTAATCAGACTGGACACAGCCTATGTCACGCAAGGTGCTCAAAATCGTAATCCTCATTTTACAGGTGAGGTAACTGAAACACAGAAAAGTTAAGTGACTTGCCCAAGGTCATACAGCACACCTGTGGCAGAGCCAGGATTAGAATCCTGGGGGGAACTAAGTTCCCCCTAAAAGCATACCTCCTTATTGCAACCTTAGTTTGGATGTCAGTTGGTACTTGAAGGTGCAGTTTGGGGCAGGCTGTAGCAGATCTAACCAAGATGAAAAAGTGTTGCATGCGATAAGATCCAAAATACAGTAGGTTGTTGGAAAACGCCCCGATCAATCAAGGACCTGCCTGCCTCAAGTGGAGGGGGCACACAGCCATTGGGCTTGATGGCCAGCAACCCAAATGTAAAAAGGTGCTGCCCAAAATTCAACACAAAGTAGTGTCATGTAGGAAAAGGACAGCTAACATCCACCTCAGCCCAGGCTGTCAGTCAAGCAGCATCATTCATTCATTCAATCTCATTTATTGAGTGCTTACTGTGTGCAGAGCACTGTACTAAGCGCCTGGGAAGTACAAATCAGCAACATATAGAGATGGTCCCTACCCAACAACGGGCTCATAGTCTAGCATCAGACCAGTCAGTCAAGAGAATCAAGGTGGCTTAATGGATAGAGCAAATGCCTGGGAGTCAGAAAGACCTGGGTTCTAATCCTAACTCAACCACTTGCCTGCTGAGTGACCTTGGGCAAGTCACCTAACTTATCTGTTCCTCAGTTTCCTCATCTGTAAAATGAGGATTAAAACTGTGAGCCCCATGTAGAACATGGACTGTGTCCAACCTGATTAGATTGTATTTACCCCGATGCCCATTACAGTGCTTGTACAGTGTTGAACAGATACCACAATTATTATTATTATTATTATTACTATTATTATCTACCTCAGCACTTAGTACAGTGCCTGGCACCTAATTGCACTTAACAAATGCCATTTAAAAAATAAGTCAATTACTGATATCTACCATAATACTTGATCAACTGATATTAAATACAAGGTATTAATAAATACCACTGATTGATTACTTTGTGCAGAGCACCGTACTGAGTGCTCGGGAGAGTACACTAATGCAGCAGATAATGGTCAGAAGATGATCCCACTTTTTTATACAGCAGGGAGAAGTGTTAGGGGTTTAGTCAGGTGGGAGGCAGGGGGTGACAATTCTCTCAGTTAATCCATTCTGTTGACAGACTGACTGAGGGAAGTAGTTCGTCGTAGTGGAAAAAGCATGGCCTTTGGGAGTCAGAGGACCTGGGTTCTAATCCCAGCTCTACTACTTGCCTGCTGCATGACTTGGGGCAAGTCACTTCAGTTCTCTGTGTCTCAGTTTCCTCATCTGTAAAATGGGGATTCAATACCTGTTCTCTCTTCCCCCTTAAACTATGAGCCTGATAAGGGACAGGGACTTTGTCCAACCTGATTGTCTTATATCTCCTCCTGCTTTAAATACAGTGCTTGGCACACAATAAGTGCTTAACAAATATCATTACTATCGTCATCCTTATTACTAGTATGGGGAGTTAAGGCAGAACTACATTCTTTGCCCTTGAGGAATTTTCAGTGTAATGGAGAAGCTAGCACCGGCCCAGGCATACCGATGAACACAAAACACAAGCAATGGTAGCAGTTGCTATCTGTGACTGTTCCTTGGACCCCTTTAATTCTCTTCAAGACAAATAGCAGTAGTAGTAACAGGATGTGAGCACTTACTATATGCTAAACAATGTACTAAGAAAAAGTTCTTCCCCCCTCCCAATCCCATAGCACTTACGTACTTATCTGTAATTTATTTATTTATATTGTCTGTCTCCCTCCCTCTAGACTGTAAGCTCATTGTGGGCAGGGAATGTGCTTAGTACAGTGCTCTGCACACAGTAAGCGCTCAATAAATTCAACTGAATCAAGTACACAGATGTGATTATAGAAATGGTCCCTGGAGCTCATGATCTCAGAAAAAGAGAGTAAGGGAGTTGGCAACAGAGACGTGAGGAAAGGCAAACAAAAATATTCAAGACAAGGAGGATGAAAAAGATGAAAGGAGTAGCTCAGATCTTCAGTCACAGAAGTCACAAGTGCAGTCCTGATGGTGACTTTTTCAACAATCTCCGAGGTGAGAAGGCCTCATGAGGCCACTGTTTGAGTGCTTCCTGGGCTGGAGCAGGTGTTGATGGGAGGCCTGTTGGCCTGGGGAAGAGTGAGAAGGGCCTCTTAATGTAGCAAGATGGCATCACCAGCCCACTGGGCAAGATAGAACTCCTGAAAGGCACCGTTTCACCTTAGTTTATTTAGAAGGCCACAACCCTGTCATGTGTCCCTATTATTCCCTGGAAGCAGGAGTGGATGTTTGGGCCAGTTCTGCTTTGCCTAGTGGAGGTGAAGGCCAGGTGCTTGGGCCTGGAGAAGGGCTGGGGAGTTGCTGTTTATTAGGAGAACACAGGACCTTATCCGCTTTCTTAAAGGCTCTGGCAAAAAGTGTTTTGTTGCAATTTGTTAGTCCATCCAAGCCTGCAAATAGGAAATTAGGTTTATATTTGATCAATTCAACTGGGCCACTGAAGCTTAATGTGTCAACAGTGGTAACGACTTATTGTATAAAGCTATCCAATGCTGGCATGAATGTTAAAGTGCACCACCAACCTCTTGTTCCCCCAAACTGCTGAAGACTTCCTGAACTGAAAGCAGAGTACCGACTGAGTTTCTGGGAGACCCTGGTGATGGGGTTCATCACCGGGGAACTTAGTTATGTCTTTCACAACCAATCAATCAAACAAACAATCACAAGAGAAGCAGTAAGACCTAGAGGAAATAATAATAATAATGGCATTTATTAAGCACTTACTGTGTGCAAAGCACTGTTCTAAGTGCTGGGGAGGTAACAAAGTAATCATGTTGTCCCACGGGGGGATCACAGTCTTAATCCCCATTTTACAGATGAGGTAACTGGGGCACAGAGAAGTTAAGTGACTTGCCCAAGGTCACACAGCTGACAATTGGCGGAACCGGGATTTGAACCCATGACCTCTGACTCCAAAGCCCGGCCTCTTTCAACTGAGCCATGCTACTTGGGCCTGGGAGTCAGAGGACCTGGGTTCCAATCCTGGCTTTGCCACAGGTATGCTGTGTGACCTTGGGCAAGTCACTTAACTTTTCAGCATTTCAGTTACCTCAGCTATAAAATGGGGATTGCGACTGTGAGCCCCTTGAGGAACATAGGCTGTGTCCAATCTGATTAGCTTGTATCAATTCCAGCACGTAATGCAGTGCCTGGTATATAGTAAGCACTTAACAAATACTATTAAAAAAACAAAAAACCTAGCTGTGTCTTCCTCAGCTAAGTTGTGATCGAATGATTGATTGGTCTTTCAACTGCTCACCTTCAGAGAGACCCACAATAGTTAGGGTCTTTTGATCCTTAAATTTGGAAAACTAGATCTACAAAATCTGCATTGTTTAGTTTCTGTAGTGGGCATTCTTTTTTGAAACTTGTGACTTGGAGAGATGAGAGGTGACAGTAAAGGTATATGCATTTTGTGAATGATTTGTAGAATTGTCTATGCTTCCCCAGGATTAGGAAGAAAGACTGCGTCCAACCTAATTATCTTGTATCTCCCCCAGCACTCTGTACAGGCCTTGGCACATAGTAAGCTCTTAAACAGCACCACAATTGTTATTATTATGAGGTATGGACTAATATAGGAGGAAGGCTGGTGGCAGGGAGACCAGCGAGGAGTCCAATTCAACAGTCCAATAGGCTAAGGCGTCTGAGAGGCCAAGGAGCATTAGAAGAGAGTAGAGCCCATTGGCAGTGCTGTGAGGAGGTCCTTGGTGACTTTGCAGAGTGAGGTTTTGATGGAGTGAAAAACTGACCATATTTAGTGGAGAAATTTCCTTACAGATGGATACTCACCCCAGTCCCACAGTACTTATGTCCATATCCTTATACCGTACCGTTTCCCCTATCTGGAATTTATTTTTATGTCTGTCTCTCCCGATAGAATGTGAGCTCCTTGTGGGCAGAGATTGCATTGACCAACTCTATCGTATTGTACTTCCCAAACACTTCATAATAATAATAATGATGATGTTGGTATTTGTTAAGCACTTACTATGTGCCAAGCACTGTTCTGAGCACTGGGGATACAAGGTAATCAGGTTGTCCCAGGTGGGGCTCACAGTCTTCATCCCCATTTGACAGATGAGGTCACTGAGGCACAGAGAAATTGACTTGGAAAATACAGTGCTCTGCACACAGTAAGAGCTCAATAAATGCCATTGGTGGATGGACTGGCTGAGAAGTGGAGCAGCAGGCACAGAAGTGGGCACTAATAGATACTGCTAAGGAAACCCTTGCACTGGCCTGGGAGTGTCTTGGACTGCCCCCTCAGGCCCTGTCCCACCTCCATCTGTACACCACTGTGACCATGGTGGCAGCAGCAAGGAGAGATGGGAGAGTATTGATAACTCAGCACAGGAAGCTGATGTGAGGTAGGCAGATAGGTTTGTTGACAATCAGTGGTATTTATCGAGTATTTATTGTGTACAGAGCCTCATACTGAGCTCCCGTTAGCTTGATGATCTTCTCTGAACAGCTTTTCCCCACCCTATTTGCCCTCCCTTTGGTATCATCTATGTATTCCGGTCTATACCCCATAAACACTTTGATACTCACCCCATCCCCACAGCACTATATCCATATCCTTATTCTATGCAGCTTCTCCTAGCTGTAATTTATTTTAATGTCTGCCTCCCCCTCTTGTCTATAAACTCTTTGAGAGCAGGGATTGTTTCCGACTTTATTGTGCTCTCCCAAACACCAAATGCAGCGCTCTGCACACAGTAGTTGCTCAGTAAATATCACTGACAGATTGCTGTGTAACTAGGCACCTCTATGAACCCAAATCCCCACAGTACTGGAAGCCTTCGCTGGTGTTAGTAAAATAATGACACGGTCTGGGGGCAATGTCTGAAAAATGATGACTTTTAGATCCCTATTTTTCCTATTATTATTATGGTATTTGTTAAGCACTTTCTATGTGTCAAGCACTGTTACAAGCAGTAGAGTAGATACAAGTTAATGGGGTAGGACACAGTCCCTGTCCTACATGGGGCTCGCAGTCTAAGTAGGAGGGAGTACAGGTATTTAATACCCGTTTTACAGTTGAGGGAACTGAGGCACAGAGAAGTTAAGTGACTTGCCCAAGGTACACAGAAAGTAAGTTGCAGAGCTGGGATTAGAATCCAGGTCCTTCGGAGTCCCAGGCCTGTGCTCATCTTCCCTGGCTGCCCCTTCAGGGAGCTAAGTCCTTGCTAGTTGGCGGTGAGCGCTCAGGATTCCAGGGCCTGCCCCTTTAAGAAAAGTTCTGTTTTGTCATAGATTTCACTCTTGCCTCACTGAGCTCATCAGCTCATCTTCTCCTTCCCGACCTCCTCCTGTCCCTTTTTGTTTAGTCTGACCTTGGTCACTGATGACAAGGCTGCTTTTTCTGCCAAACCAATCAATAAGCTAAACAGACAGAAGATGAGTATTTAGAATATGGGAAGCCAAACTCAAACATAGATAGGTTATCTGCCTAGCCCAGAGCAGACTTCTAAGCAAATATTTCATTAACAAATTTTTCATGGCAACTTGCATGTTAAAAAAAATCCCCCAGAGAACAGGAAAGGGGATAAAGGGACAGAGCTGGGCCGGGGCCATTGGGCTTAGCTGTCTTTGGTGCCTCGGAGCTGAGGTCTGAATCCTGGATTTCCTAGGGAAATGAGGAACAGCCCAGCAAAGTCACCACACAAAGGGAGCATCCCAGCACCCACCGTCCTCCTCATTTTGGGGGATTGCACTCTGACTGAATTCTGGGCACATTCCTCAGTTGAACACTCTATAATCCTTGGACTGCTAGCCTGGGGCAATGCCTTTCTGCTAACAAACCTGACTCAGAGCCGCCTAGGGTTGAACTGTTGGGTGAGTTGGGAGTCCTGTAGGGAAAATTTAATTTCCGAGAGGTGCAGGGGGACACCTTGCCTAAGTCAGGAGTCGCAGCGTGGCCTAGTGGCCCTGCCACTTGCCTGCTGTGGGTCCTGGGGAATGCCACTTTACTTCTCTGGGCCTCAATTTTTTCATCTGTAAAACTGGGATTCAATACCTGTTCTCTCTTCCACTTAGACTGCGATCCCATGTGGGACAGGGATTGTGTCTGAGGACATTAAATCTACTTTTGATAACTAGGTGGAAATCTGAAGCCAGTCGTTTTCTTAAAGACTGATGTTGCATAAAGCTGAACTGCAGGCATTTGTGGTACCAAGTCACTTTTCAAAAGTCGAAGAGGGAAGAAGTAGGGAAGCAAGTAATATACCAGCTTCAAGTCCATCGATCTCCTGTTTCAGGAGCTGACCTGGAATCAGCACCTTTTACTAAAATGAAACCAAAATCCAACCTAAAACACTACAGCTTTAACTACTGACTATATTTATGATTTCTATGCAAATAATACAACTGCATAATCTCAAGGACATGCTTGCTCTAGGAATGCCTCAGAACACAGGGGATTAGCCTTGATTCCTTTAACCAGATGTTTGTATTTTATACAATAGATTCTAGGACTCTGTAGGGGAATTGCAGGTTTATTTTTGATTCTTGAAAAAGTTGTGTTTCTCATAACAGTCATCCTTTAAAATGTTTCTGTGGAATTTGATCCCCTTTTTCCTTCCCGTCATCTTGGTTTTACTCTTCTGCACTGCTGGACAAAAAGTTCCAGGGCTCAGCCTCTCTGCCTTCTGGATGAGACCAAATGGAGGCCTGGTTTAGCTCCATTTCTTCCCTCTCAAAGTTCTAAGTCTCCCTGAGGTAGTTTCTCAATTTTGCTGAAAATTGGAAAAAAGCTCAAAGTGCCTTTGGTAAGCGAAGACCCACTGGCTCTTACTTGAAAGAGGGGCTATTCTGGCAAAGGGTCAGGGATAGGGTGGGTCTCACCAGATTTTTTGGACCTGAATGATCCAGTTTGCTGGCCTGCATAACCCTAAGTCACTGTTCGGTTGCACAAACCTCTCTTTGTCTGGGTAGTCACATTCTCAGCCTGCCCTGGATCAGTACTAGTACCAGTGATGGAGGGTGAGAGGTGGTCCTGTCATTCGAGCATTCTGGGAAGAGAGCAGTGAAAACAAAAACTGGCACAGTCATTGTCTTGCTGTCTACCCTTGGGAAAGGTGCTTGGCTACTCTGAGCTTTAGTTCCTCGCCCAGTAGGATGCAGCTATCTGCCATTTAACTTTTTCAGTGGCTATCAATCTGGGCCTCTCATGAAATTTTCAAATCACAGTGTGTTCCTTCATTTAATTCTGAAATAATATTTTTCCCCATTCCAAAGTGACCCCAAAGCAGTTGAAACAGCACTGTATTTGCCTCTCCAGGCTCCCCTAGGAAAATATAATAAACTTCAGATTTAAATGGATGAAAATGCTGGGCTTTGGATTTTCTGAAATTTCAATATTAAGAAGCAAATATGTCAGGCTCTCACTTACCATTTACTCTGTATCGATTCAGTTTGAAAATCAATGCGTAAATGGCCAAAGTGTTCCTTTCTGCATCATAAATAAGTGGTTGGATTGCCCTGTGTGTCTCTTAATCTTTCAGGGCTCCACCCTCTATCATAGGACAAGGAGGGGAGCTTATAGAGAGCACATCCCAGTGTAGGTTTTCTCTGAAGGGCAGAAAATGCAGTGAAAGATTTTATCTGTCTTTGCTGGAATTCCAAGTGCTAAGGTAATGAATGGGGAAAAGTAGTTAATACCATGAGTGTGTGTTTAAGCAAACTACTCAAGAAGCTCTGGCAGTGTAGGAATATTGGTCTACAAGAGAGTGAATGAACCTCCAGATATGCTGCCATAATCAATCAGTCAGTGGTATTTATTGAGAACTTACTTTGTGCAGAGCACTGTATTAAATGCTCGGGAGAGTACAATACAACAGAGTTGGTAGACACATTCAATGCCCACAACAAGTTTACAGCATGGGGGGGAGACAGACATAAATATAAATAAATAATCTATGGATCAACCATCATCAATGGTATTTATTGCATGCTTAGAATGCACTAGTACTGCACTAACCACTTGGGAGAATACAACAGAGTTAGCAGACATGTTCCCAACCCACAATGAGCTTACCGTCTAGAGGATAGGATTATGAATATGATAATTTACAGATGTAAGGAATATTGCTCCCCATTTCCATTATCCGAGTCCCTACTGGAATGATTTTAACCATCAAGCATCTAGTTCTTTTTTTTCTGTCTAGTTCTTCTGTTTCTCATCCTGTCCTATGAAAGCTTTATTTTGAAATATAAAGTCAAACACAATAGTCAGATCTCTTGTAACACCTAGGTTGTGATAACCTTGTGTTAAGAAGAAATCAGTTTGCAGTACCCAAGCCTTGAGCAACACCACATGTATCCACACAGCTGTTTCTTCTGACACTGCATCATGTTCTATCCGGACAGATGTGTTGTCGGAAAACTGTTCCCTACTTCTCCAGTGGTTGCATAATGAAAACTTGCATTGAGTGACCATATAGAGCATTTTTGGATTGCTTTAGATAATTTCCCAAGTTTCCTAAATCCCTTCCAGACTCTGGAACAAATGAACCCTTGATCCCAAGAAATATACACTTTTTTTTGAGATTGAGACATTGTTTCATTTGGGTTCCTCAATCAATAGCATTTATTGAGCCCTCGTATACAGAGCACAGTGCCAAGCACTTGGGAGAGTACAATAGAATGGAGCTGGAAGACACAATCCCTTCTCTTAAAGAGCTTACAGTTTTAAGACCCTTCAGATGGAGCTGAGTCATGGGGAAACTTTAAAGGAGATACAAAAACTAGAGATGTAAAATAATGCCTTCCGTGGGTTGAAATCTAGGGCTCAGACCACATTCATTCATTCATTCAGTCGTATTTATTGAGCGCTTACTGTGTGCAGAGCACTATACTAAACACTTGGAAAGTACAATTTGGCAACAGAGACAGATAATCCCTACCAAACAATGGGCTTACAGTCTAGAAGGGGGAGACAGACAACAAAACAAAACAAGTAGACAGACCAAGTAGACCACACTATTCACTGCTCAGCCAAAACCTAGCCTGATCCATATCAAAGCAAAGAGCCCAAGCCAGCACTTGGGTCTATGCAACACTCATGTATTGAGCTTCAAACAGATGTCTGGAGAATGACAACATCAGCATCTTATCTGAACCTCCTCTTCCCTTTATGTCATAGTTTATCATCTTCCTCTTATCACCTTGATCCTATTATCACCTAGATCCCCACCTGCTCTCTGTTAGTGCTTCTCCACTCCTGAGCCAAGAAACAAAGGGATTATTATTATCTTTTTCTCCTTACTAACCCTATGTCCATCTCCCTATACTGAAAGGGAGATGTATCTTGTAGAAGCAGCGTGGCTCAGTGAAAAGAGCACGGGCTTTGGAGTCAGAGGTCATGCGTTCAAATCCCGGCTCCACCACTTGTCAGCTGTGTGACTTTGGCCAAGTCACTTAACTTCTCTGTGCCCCAGTTATCTCATCTGTAAAATGGGGATTAAGACTGTGAGCCCACTGTGGGGCAATCTGATCACCTTGTAACCTCCCCAGCGCTTACAGTGCTTTGCACATATTAAGCGCTTAAGAAATACCATCATCATTATTATTATTATTATTATTACTATGTGGGACATGGAACGTAATGGAATGAACATGTTTACGAGCTACTAGTTTTGAGCAGAATGCCATTCCCTTGGCCCAGTGGGAATATTGGCGATGTCCAAGCTCCTTGCTTTAAAAAGGCAATGGGGGAAGAGTTGTGTATGTGTGTGTCAAAAAACAAAACAAAAACAAGCTTCCATGCTAGAGTCTTGGAAAAAAGAAGACCTGATTTTTAGCCCTGTACCAAATTGGGTTGAACCATATGTTTATAAATAGAACAGGACAGATGCTGGAAGCCACTCCTACTTCTCCAGCACTTGAGAACAACATTGGGCTGCCTACTTACATAGTCAGGGTCGATGGGGAGGAGGGAGAGACATGCCCTTGTGATGGTTTTTGAATGGCCGCCTTGTGACCAACAGATCTCTTAGAGAGATGCTGGCAGGGATAGGTGGTGTTGTCAGTAGGACAGACAGTATGTGTAATTTATTTCTTTATATTAATGTCTATCTCTCCCTCTGAGCTTTAGCTCATTGTGGGTAGGGAACATGTCTACCAACTCTGTTGTACTCTCCCAAGTGTGTAGTAGAGTGCTCTGCATCCCAGCTCCAGCACTTGTCTGCTGTGTGACCTTGGGCAAATCACTTGACTTCTCTGGGCCTCAGTTGCCTTATCTGTCTATGAAGTCTATGAACCCCACGTGGGATGTGAACTTTGCCCAACCTGATTACTTTGTATCTACCCAGTGCTTAGAACAGTGCTTGACGCATAGAAAAGCACTCAACAAATGCCATCATTATTATTAAATATTTCTGATTGATTGAGTCCCTGGCAAACCTTGGATAATCCAAGGACTTCCTTCCTAGTTCCAGTTTCAGAGAGAACCAGGAACTTTCTTGATTCTTGATTCCTGGGGTCTTAGTTATTTTAGCTCCTGCCACATTAGACTGTTGTTTGAAAGTTTCTGTTCAGGTGTGCACCCAACATAGGTGAAGAGGTTCTACTAATTTGCCCAGGTCATTAAAATGAGCAGTGTCATTCACGCCACAGACATTTGGTGGTGTGGGGGAAAGAAAAAAAGGCCTACGCAGACAAACTTTTCAAAAACCCCTCATATATTTGAAATGAAGAGGATAGAGACAGCCAAAGCAGTTTGGCAACACCAGGCTTCCCAGAAGTGTCAGGAAGCAGTATGTCCCTTAGGACTGAATAAATTCTCGAGATTCAGGAGTTTTGGATTCTTGTCAAAACATCACCGCTGTCTAATCAAGGGAATTTCAGAAACTTCTTGTCTCAGTTTCCTCACCTGTAAAATGGGATCATAAAGCCAACCACCCCTTTCAAAGAAAAGTTGGGGGACAGGTTTGGAGCAGGGCTCTGAAAGGATCGGCTTGTGCTAAGTATTATTATTAATGGTTTTACACAGCTGTTCTCCCTCGCCATTTCCTTCCCAATCATAACACATCCAAGAATAATGAGTGAGATTAGCTTTATGAGGCAAATACAATGTTTTTGGCTGAAATCACAAATGTTAAGCTTCTTTGTTAGCACGCAGTATGCATGAACAGCAAATAACCCACCAAACATAGACCTAAGCACAACTTTTCCTACCCTTTCCATGAATCCGCGAACAAATGTCACGATCACAACTGCACCTACCTGAGCAACAGTCTCCCACCTTCAAATTGTGGCATTTTGGAGTTGGAAGGGACGGTTCTGGTTGCTTGAGGCAGGCTTTCAGTGCAGATATTATGATTATTGAATATTAAGTGCCAACAATACGCTGGAGATGGCAAAGCATAGCATGAGAGAATGCTGGGAAGGCAGAACCCGAGCCAGAGTTGGCTCTCCACTGTGGGGTGCCCCTGTGGAGACATTAGAGAGATGGCTCTCCCTTTTACCAAGAAAGTGACACTTGTCCTAAAACACTGCAGTCATTTTTTCTAGTTTTTATCAGCTGTTCCCCTGGTGCTACCCAACAGCTAAGGAAAATGAACTATACTGCAGCCTTTCCATACACTGTGGAACGGACTTTTCTTGTGCCATCAGGTTTGCAGTGCCAGGTGCTATTCTTTATTAAAGAATAATAATCTTTCTCCATCTTTCTCCAGCCCCTTTCTCCAAGAGGCCAACCATTCTTGAGCACCAGACCTGCTGCTGCATGGGCTGTTTTTTTCCAGCTCCCTGCAGCCAGGCCACATTGTTTGAAGTTGTGTTTCACTGTATCTTTGAAAAGTTACTTCTGCCCCTCCATGCTTGGGATCTTCCCTCTCAGTTCTTTGTGCCACAGCTATTCAGAAGTTGTCATTCCATTCTCATATGTCCCAACAATTAATCTGTGATACGGGATTATGGTCCTCTAGCCTCCAAGTTCATTGTGGGCAGGGAATATGTCTACCAACTCTGTTGCAGTGTACTTTCCCAAGCACTTAGAGCAGTGCTTTGCTCACAGTTAAGTGCTCAAGAAATACTATTGATTAATTGTTGAGGATTCCTTTGAGGTTGGTGGACTGACTGCATACTACAGTAATTACTTAGATTTTAGGTTTGGTTTGAAGGATATACTGCCTCCATTGGCTAGGCTTTCTACTTTATGTTTCCAATGACAATCTTGGATTGTTTATCAGGTTTTCCAGGAACAGCCTTGTAGATAATCTTGGTTTTCTTAAGGATAATTGTTAGTCAGTAGCACTTAGCTGATTCTGCAAAGCAGTTCATAATCATTTGCATGTTTCTTGTGTGTGTGTGTGTGTGTGTGCTCGAAGAGCACATTCATCAACAAATAACAGCAGCTCCTGTTTGACTGATTTAAGGACTTTAGATGGTGCTCATTGCCCGTTGAATTGGAAGAGCTTCCCAGAAGATTGGAACTAGACACTTAAACCAGCTTTCATGTCCTTGTCAGTGTCCTCAAGCATGGCTGAATAGACTAGGTTGAATGAGATTTTACATCCATTACACAATCCTGCCTTTGATGATGACGGAGAAGGGATCAGAGAAAACTCTTCAATTCTGATAATAATCATAATGGTATTTGTGAAGTGCCTACTATATGCAAAGAATTGTAATAAGCACTGGGTTAGATACAAGTTAATTAGGTTGGACAAAGTCCCTGTTCCACATGGGGCTCACAGTCGAAGGAGAAGGGAGAAAAGGGTATTTAATCCCCATTTTACAAATGAGGAAATATTTAGTCCCCATTTTACAAATGAGGAAACTGAGGCCCAGAAAAGTAAATTGATTTGTTCAAGTTCACACAGCAGGCAAGTGGCAGAGCGGGGATTAGAACCTAGGTCCTTGTCTGTTATATTGTACTTAGCACAATGCTCTGCACACAGTAAGGACTCAATAAATAGGATTAAAGGATCGACTGAGATCCTGTGATTCCCAGGCCTGTACTCTCTCCACCAGGCCATGCGGCTTCAACTAGCTATAAACTTCCAGTCATGTTTGGAAGCTGCCAAAGTCTTTGGTTACTGATGGAGTTAAATGTGTTTGTTGATGTGTGTGTTTAATATTATCTGTAGATGGGTGTAAAAGCAACAGGGAGAACAGGGCGTCATTGGCCTCTAGGTTTCCACAAAGCATTCTCCTCAGTGACTCTCTTACATCAGAAGCTCTGAGGAGATCCGGCCCCGAAGAGAGAGAAACCAAAATGGTGATGGTGCACAAGTCTGTGTATATACATGAAGTGGAAGGAATTGCCGGAGACACCTCAGTCTTATCAGCCTCATTTGCACACACTGATAAAGTCCCATCCTCTACAATGTCAAATTTGAACCCACAAAGACAACTATATAGATTGAAATACATGGCTACAAAAAAGGAGAAGCAGTGTGGGCTAGTGGAAAGAGCATGGGTTTGAGGTTTGGGGCCTGGGGTTCTAATCCTGGCTCCACCACTTACCTGCTGTGTGATCTTGGGCAAATCACTTAACTTCTCTGTGCCTCAATTTCCTTATCTGTAAAATGGGTATTAAATGTCTGTTTTCTCCTCAATCTGTAAGCCCATGTGGGACAGGGACTGTCTCAGACCTGATTTTCTTATCTCTTCACCAGGGCTTGGCATATAGTAAGCACTTAAAAACTATTATTATTCTTGTCAATAATAATAATATTTTTTAAAAAGCTTAACAACTCCATTGGATTTAACCCAGAGGTTTGGGTTAAGAATTCTGTTTGAATATGCTTTGGAGGTGCAGGGAATATAAAATGGCTTGGACCAACCTACATTTGTTTTTGATGATCTGACAACAAAATATTTTCTTGTAGGCATTGTTTTGGAAGGAGACCTCACAATGATGTCATTCTTCTGAAAGCAAGGGGCAACTGAAGGCCAGTTAGAGAGCATGTAACTGTCCAGTTTCCCAAACAGACAGCACGTTTGCAGAGACCATTGGAGGGACAGGATGAAATTACATGATAAAGTGGTGGAAGGAATGAAGAGCATAGATGGAAATGAAAAGTATTCAAACCTAAATTAATATATGCCCAGGGGTCACTGTGCATGCCATCTTAGCAGTAAATGAATCCACAATGGGGATGAACCAGTGAAAAAAGTAATCAAAGGTAAAAAAGAGGCACATGAGTAGTATTAAGCATCGGGTGTAGAGGAGGGCTGAGCAGATTACTGAATGAAGTTCAGAGAGTGGAAAAAGATAAGAAAAACAAAGGTGGAGAATGAAAAGGAGATTGCATTGGGAGGTTAAAATAAATAATGAGAAATTTCTCGAGTACATAAAAAACATAGCGTCATTGAAGGAGACATTTGGGTCTCTGAGACCTGGCAAGGGTAATTTATTGAAGAATAGCAAAGACGTTGCTTAAAAATTAAATGAATTCCTCGCCTTGGTATTCTCTGAGGGAGATGGGAACAGATGTTAGAAATGGATATACATTTCCTGAGAGGGAAAAAAGGAAATGCTGAAGAAAATCAGGTTTGGGCAAGCACAAGTACTCAAGAAATTGAACTGGAATATAACTGGTGGGATTTCTTGGTCAGAGGGGAAACTTTCAGGTGATTGAATCAGATGGGTTCAGGAAGATGAGTGATTTTTTTTTTTTAAGAAATGATTCCTTTGAAAAAGAAAAACCTCTCTGGGAAGAAAGAGGGGAGGCACGGGGGAGAGAAAAGATTCAGATACATCTCCATGCAATAACCAGGAAACATCTAGAATGCAACAGAATTAACTCAATCTGTTTTACAAACACTTTCCAGAGTATGGAAGGCAGTCTTCTGTTTGGGGTAGCTGGAAGGTATTCCTACATAGAAGCAGGGGGATGGACTAGATGACCTTTCAGTGGCCTGGTCAACCCATGTTTCTCTGCAGATGAATTGAAACTTTAATTGGAAATTGAAGAGAAGGGAGTCTTCAAGACTTTGATTGCATGAAAAGTAGATTCAGGTCAAAACAATCGGCTGGAATATTTGAAGACAAATGACAGTCTCTGTAGAGATAAATGACCCACCTCATAACAGAACTTTTGATGTACCATTGTTTTTCTTTTTCAGAGATGATGCTCTTGATGTTTTGGTTATCTGTATGTGTAGCTCAGGCTAAAGAGACTGTTGCATGACCAGGAGGTTTTTCTGCATCATGCCTAGCACTATATTCTATTTCTTTGTGTGGATTTTTGGCCTTGCAGTCTCAAGATTGAGGCTCATCTTTTGTTCTCAACGGGAGACTCCATCTTTGTCACATGTATTAAGACTGCACATGGCTATTCTGTGCAGAAGCCGCTGATTGAGACACTGCTTTTACTCTAGTCAGGTCTTCTGAAGCTTTTGTTGAAAAATCCCTTCATCTCACAGCATTTCAGGACGGTCATTACAGTATATCCTTATAGAGTCCCTCTGCCCACTTGCCATTTTCTTAATGGTATTTGTACTATGTGCTGGGGCAGATACAAGCTAATCAGGTTGGACATCGTCCCTGTCCCACAGAGGGCTCGCAGTCTTCATCCCCATTTTACAGATGAGGTAACCGAGGCACAGGGAAGTTAAATGACTTGCCCAGGTCACACACAAGCAGAAAAGTGGCAGAGTGGGATTAGAACCCAAGTCCTCGGACTCCCAGGCCTGTGCTCTTTCCACTAGGCAATACTGCTTACCCTATCAGCCAACTAGAAAACAGCCGCTTGAGTGTCCCACTTACAGTACGTTCTGTATGCAACCCTGACCCAATAGAGCTGTCTTCCTCATTATGGAAGACTTAGCCGTTGAAAGCTCCTCAAAGGCAGGGATCATGTCTACTGACACAATAGTAATAATAATAATAATGATGATATTTGTTGACTTACTACGTGCCAAACACTGTTCTAAGCACTGGAGTAGATTCAAGGTAATCAGATCGTCCCACATTGAGCTCACAGACTTAATCTCCATTTTACAGATGAGGTAACTGAGGCACAGAGAAGTTAAGTGACTTACCCAAGGTCACACAGCTGGTAAGTGCCAGAGCAGGCATTAGAACCCACAACCTCTGACTCCCAAGCCCATGCTCTTTTCTTTAAGCCATGCTGCTCCTCATATTGTGTTGTATTGAGAGTTGTATTGTACTCTCCCGAGTGTTCATTTGGGGAGTTGGGGAGGGAATAGTTGGAGAATGAAGTTCAGTGCAAGGCAAATTCCCTGCCTATGAGGAGCATAAAAATATTTTCAAATAGTCAAATTGGAGTAAATAAATTGAATGTTGAGCTGACTATATGTGTCTGCACAAGTGCTGAGGCTGTTCTTTGGGGTTGGTCATTCAGAGATTTCTCTTCAATAATACCAATTTCCTCCAATCTCAAAATGCCTTCCTAACTATAGTACTGTGCTAGCTAATTTGCTCAGTAGCAGATTCTTAAGGTAAGTGGCTTGTCCCGATTTTCAGCTTGGATCGGGGCACCAGCCACAATCCTGAGATTGTGTTTGCAAAGGCAAAGTGAAGTGGTTAATTAGAACAATTGTTCAGATAACCCAATCTCCTTTCCCTCCTCCCCCTCTCCCAAAAAACACATCTCCAAAAGTGCTGTGGAGGAAGAAGATGATTTGGTGGCCTGAATGATTGTTGGATTGAGCTTTCCTGGTTATTACTCAAATATCCATTTCCCTTTGCCTATGTTGACACAGTCTGGGGGTCTGACAAGAGCAGTGGCTTCTGGAGGAAGGAGAGGGGCCACTGAGGGCACCGGAAGAAGGACAGTGAGAGCTAAGGAAACAGGATGTGTGAGGGGATCCAACAGTCACCTCTGTGCTAGACCTTTGGGGATTTTCACTGATGCAAAAGGAGGAATAGGAATCCTCTTCAGATTTGTCTGAGAAGCAACATGGCTTTGTGGAAAGAGGCTGGACCTAAATTCCAATCCCAGCTTGGCCACTACCCTGCTGTGTGACCTTGGGCAAGTCACTTAACTTCTCTGGCCCTCATTTCCCCTTTGTTAAAATGGGGATTAAATACCTGTTCTCTCTCCTATTTTGACTATGAGCCCCACATGGAACAGGGACTGTGTCCAACTTGATTATCTTGTATCTACTCCTAATGTTTACTTCAGTTCTTGGCACAGAATAAGCACTTAATACATGTTATTATCATTAGTATTAATTTATTAATATTAATACTACTAATAATAAGAGTACAAAGATCCTTGAACCTTAAAGGATGGTTTGCCTTTTCAATGTGTTTCTCCACCAACATCCACATTCTTCTTCTACCCTGCTTCCTCCCTAGAGATCACATACCTAATCTCAAAAGCTAACTCCTTCATCTCCTAAAAATGTTTGTTCCTCCTCTCCTTCCTTCTTACTGATATTTTTGACCCCTCATTCTTCTCTGACTCCTTTCCCTGTCATTTAGCATGCCCAAGTTTTCATTCTCCAACTATTCCCTCCCCAACTCTATGTCCCTTTTCCCTTTCTGTCTAAACTCCTAGAATATACTCTATACATGCCCCAAGACTGGCTTCCCCAAGGCCTCCAGTGAATACTTTCTGGTGGATTCTCACAGTCTTTTCTCTTGTTCTAATCTTCATTGGTTTGTCTGTTCATCTGCCATCTTCCCTAGGTTTTTCTCACCAGATTTTGTTTTAAAGACACATTACTCAACTAGTAGTTCTCCTACCTCTCTGACCTCTCCTCTATTTTCCCTATTGGTTTTCCTCTCCTCACCCTTCAAAGGTCAGTGTCCCTAAGGCTCTGTTGTCAAGGTTGCAGCTCAGATTCCCTCCAACCACTAAAATCTAGCTCCAGGCAGCCCATTACTTGCAACCTGTGGCAGTAAAAGGAACCCTCAGTGCCTGCTCTCTGTGGCAGGAGCGTCAGGTTCTCTCTTGCACCTAGCCCTTATGCTAACTCCTGCTTAGCTATTGCCAGTCCTGGTCTCTGTTTGTTGACTCTATTATTTGACCTGCTTTCTGCCCTGTCTTCTTTCCACCTGCAGGCATCTGAAGTGTGCCCAACCTTTGCCCTGACTCCCTTGACCGTGCCTGTCTGGTTTCCTTCTGAGCCTCTTCCTGTTGGCCCATATCCTTTGCTTCAGATTCTACTCTTCTCCACCTAAATCCTTTCTCTTGAGGAGTTGGTGAGCTCATATCAATTGCTACTTCTCACCTATTACCGCCTGCCTTTGAGACATCTTCATCTGGATGATCTGCAGGCCTACTAACTTATACCAGTACATTTTTTAAAAAGTGTTCAAACTGGCCTTTGGTGTCACCTTGAAACTTCTCTCATTTTCCTCCTGACCTCCTCTGCTTGTTCCTCCCCAATAATATTTCTTAGGTCTCCCCATCCTCTTTCTTTCTCCCTCCCTTTCAACCAGCTCCCTCAGGAGTTCTCTCCATTTCCCAGTTCGGGTATTGTAAAAATATTAGCATCCCACTCTCCTCTTCAAAGATCTCCAATGTGTTCATTTCTTTACGAATGAAACAACTGTCAATAGGAGAAGCAGCGAAGCCCAGTGGAAAAAGCACTGACCTAGGAGTCAGAGGACATGGGTTCTAATTCTGGCTCTATTTACCTGCTGTGTGATCATGAGCAAGTCACTTAACTTCTCTGTGCTTCAGTTTTCTCATCTGTAAAATGAGGATTAAATCCTATTCCCTTATATTTAGATTTAGACTATGGGCCCCAGGTGGGGCAGGGATGTCCAACCTGATTATCCTGTATCTGCCCTGGTACTAAGTACAGTGCTTGGCACATAATACATGCTTAATGAGTACCATTAAAAACAAAAACACTACTGATCATTGGCTTCAAGGCTCTTGGTTGGCTTCTTCATAATATTCATTCAATTGTATTTATTGAGCACTTACTGTGTGCAGAGCACTGTACTAAGTGCTTGGGAAGTACAAGTTGGCAACATATAGAGACGGTCCCTACCCAACAGTGGGCTCACAATCTAGAAGGGGGAGACAGACAACAAAACAAAACATATTAACAAAATAAATAGAATAAATATGTACAAATAAAATAGAGTAATAAATATGTACAAACATATATACATATATACAGGTGCTGTGGAGAGGGGAAGGAGGTAAGGTGGAGGGGATGGGGAGGGGGAGGAGGGGGAGAGGAAGGAGGGGGCTCAGTCTGGGAAGGCCTCCTGGAGGAGGTGAGTTCTCGGTAGGGCTTTGAAGGGAGGAAGAGAGTTAGCTTGGCAGATGTGCGGAGGGAGGGCATTCCAGGACGGGGGAGGACATGGGCCGGGGGTCGATGGCGGAACAGGCGAGAATGAGGCACAGTGAGGAGATTAGCGACAGAGGAGTGGAGGGTGCAGACTGGGCTGTAGGAGGAGAGAAAGGAGGTGAGGTAGGAGGGGGTGAGGTGATGGACAGCCTTGAAGCCGAGAGTGAGGAGTTTTTGCCTGATGTGTAGGTTGATTGTTAGCCACTGGAGATTTTTGAGGAGGGGAGTAACATGCTTAGAGCATTTCTGCACAAAGACAGTATGGGCTGTGGCGTGAAGTAATAATAATAATAATTGTGGTGTTTAAGTGCTTACTATGTGCCAGGCACTTTACTAAGCAGTAGGGTGGATACAAGTAAATTGGGGTGGACAAAGTCTCTATCCCACCTGGGGCTCACAATCTCAATCCCCATTTTACAGATGAGGTACCTGAGGCACAGAGAAGTGAAGTGACTTTCCCAAGGTCACACAGCAGACAAGTGTTGGAGTTAGGATTAGAACCCATGACCTTCTGACTCTCAGGTCCGTGCTGTATCCACTATGCCATGCTACCCACTGTCTTCTACTGTTATGCCCCACGCATGCTTTTCACAACTCCCAACTAAGTTTCCTAACTGGCCCTCAACTCCTGACTTTCCTGTTCAAGGGCAGATTGGTCCTGGGTAAGCTCACCTTTGGACTCAATGGGCCCAGATTGTTGGCAGGGCACAAACTGCTATTAACAAAAATATGTACAGTTGTAATAGTAATGGTATTTATTGAGATCCCACTGGAAGCAATGCACTGTTCTAAGTCCCTGGGAAAGACAAACCCGAGAAGTGAAAGTTTCCTGCCCAGGAGAAGTTTATGGGCTAACAGGGAAACAGCAGTAATTGCATCAGCAATATTATATACATTGTTATTTTGTGCAGAACACTGTACTAAGTTAACAGACATGATCCCTATCCTTGAGGAGTTAACAGCTTAACTGGGGAGTCACAGGAAAATAAATTACAAGCTGGAGGAAGCAATTGTCAAAATATTTTATTTATTTTTTTAATCTCATTCCCTTCTGAAAAATAGATGGCACTCTTGGACTATGCCTGTTGGACTTATTGAGAAATCTACCTCTGATCCACTTATCAGGTCTTTCCACTCCTTCTGTTCCCACAGCCTGAAATATCTTGCCTCTCACCTTTCTCAAGGCATGCTCTTTCCCCGCTTCAAGCCTGGAGTAATATTCCTGAAGTCATGTCACCCCAACCTGTCCTCTGTCCATGTCAGTTTGTTTACCTGTATTTAGCATTTCTTTCTACTCTCACACTCTCGTATTAGTCAATTCTCATCAATTTATGTCGTCTTGTCTTCCGGGTTCCATTGGAAGCTCCTTGAGGCCTGGGCTTATGTGTTAAACTCCTCAAGGGCAGGGATCCTGTCTACCAACTCTATTGTGGTCTCCCAAATTCTTAGTTCAGTGCTTGACAGAGAGGAATCACTCAATAAATACTATTGATCATAGCTCTTCCAGGTGCTTAGTTGAATCCTATATACAACATAAGTAAATACTGTTGCTGATGAGGATGATGGTGATGATGAAGAAAGGGAAGAATTTAGAAACCCTAAAGGTTAGTTAAAGCTTCCTGTTGCCAGTTCTTTCCTGCCCTGTTGCCTGCCAAGTTTCAAAGAACATTCTCAGGGACATAGATTAGTTATTATTAAATCCAACACTGTTAATGGCCACCAGGAAAGGGAATCTTCAAATATGAAGAAATCCTTCATGTACGTAAGAATCCTTCACTGAAATCATTGTTTACTAGAGTTGTTGCAATATGTGAAACTGTGTGCATTCCAAAGAATCTGTGATGGAGACCTTAATCCCAGTGAATGCTCCAAAACACCTCATTAAATATAAGTACCCTGAAAACATGTATACAGATAAATGTGTTTGTATGCATTAATTAGTAAAAAAAATGCACATACAGGTCAATAAAATAAAAAGAGAAAATGGGGGTGGGAGGAGGAAGCACTGTTATCGGTCTTACCACAGTTATCTCTCAAAAGCATTATTTACACTTGATAATCGCTCACCAATTAAACGTTTGACTTGTTTCTTGCCTGTTGGTTTGCAAAGTTTCTTTCAGGTCAGTTTTCACAAAACTTCACTTGGGACCTCCAAGGTCTGACTGTGGGTCTGAGCTAGTAGATAGGGAGGCCTCTGATGTTGTTGCCACACAACTTTATCAAGAGATCCACCTTCAGTAATTACTGGAAAAGGTGACATGGATGATGCTGGCCACCCTGGACCCAGGAAGCCCATGGTCTCCCAGAGAGAGGAACAGGACTGAACCCTCATTGATTGGTTCAAATGATTCCAAGACAGTTGCCTGAGTGATGTGAGAAAGACACCTCTCTTATGTGGAATATTGTGAGCCATCCAACACCGATTATTTATTATGCCAAGAACATTACATGCAGAGTTCATACCTAGAGCCCTGAGTACAAAAAGTTGAGAACACCACACAGGAGTACAGGGGAGAAAACTCTCAACATGTGTTAGAAAAGGACAACTAAGTGGGAATTGGCTTTGGTCAAAGAACTTAAAATGTAATTCCCTCCTGATGTTAAATAAGCTTATTTTCTTTTTCACAGCCCAGTTCGGACCCCAGCAAAGGGTAAAAGAAGATTCTTCTAAGTTGGCAGATGAACACGCTGACTGACATACATGGAGAAAGAAGGAAGAAGAGGATCACTCCTTTCTGTGTATTGCATACAGTTCACATGGCAACAGGGCACTGGACGCATCACCAGCTGGAGGTAAGTCTGGGACCTGGCGGGATGAGGCTGCTGGTGTATTCTGCCTCTATGGTCTTGCTGCTGTGTCCTACAGTAGCTCCTCATCAGGGCCCCAACAGGAAGTTTGAGCTGGAGGAAGAGCAGTCTGTGTGATCCTGAAACTGTAAAATGCTTGCAGGGTCAGTGAAGGAGTGGAAGGCAGCTTGATTCCCTCTGCGTGGCTCCAAATCCACACCTTCTGGGGTGGATTCCCCAGGAGGGATGCTTTAACACTTCTGTAGATACTATTTAATTTACGCTCACCAGATCTCCAGGACCTAGCTCAGTGCCTGATACAGTCGCTGTTCAGTACTGCCGACTCTGTGACAGATGATGAAGTAGAAAGATGTAGGAATTATTAGTCCCCTAGTGACAGGTGGAGAGACTGAGTGTCTGGGAGGTAAAAGTGCTTCCTCAAAATCACTCTTAAGATTGGGACTGGTAACCAGATCCGACCCTGGTCCCTAGACTTCACAGTCTCTTTTGTTAGCTGTGAGATGGAAGTCCAAGTTTTGCAGTGGAGTCATTGTATGAGCCATCATAGGTATAGGGCAATTCCTGGATGTGGAGCATTTTGTTGTCTGAACTGAAACTCCAACCATCAGTATTTCATTCTTGGACTGGCTGGTGGGTAGGGAGGAGTCCAGGCGCACATGTAGGTTGGGTGATGGGGTGGGGAGTGGAGAGAGAGAAGGGATAGTGTTTGGGAGAGTAGCCAAAGCTAGATCTTCCTCACTGGATCTAGGCCATTTGAAACCATGAGAGAAGCACAAAAAGGAAATAGGGATTTAAGTGCAATCTTTGCTATTCCAGTTGCTAAACTGAAGTAATGCCCAAATTCCTTTCCTTCTAGCTTCTAGACAAATGATTTTCCTTGGAGCAGATGTGATGTGTGTTTGGATTCTTGAGAAAGGTCTGTAAGTCTTTCTGTGTTTAGCACTTTTTCAGCCAGTCCAATTTACCTTGGTTTCATGGCCCCTTTGTGAGCCCCGTGGCCTCATCGTTTCTCTCTTTCTAGTTTTACCGTGATTCAAGCATCATCAAATACCAGGAATTAAGAACCCGTCTTTCCAAGAATCTGCTCTTGCTTCCCTCCCTCCCTATGGCATATGGATAGATTTCTTTCAAGAGCCTTTCCTGGCCAGGTGAACATCTGTTGCTTACTGCTCTTATGAATAAGCAGCAATAGCTCTGATAGAGTGAGCTTAAGGAGATGGCTTAACTACTTTCCGGCAAGAACTTTAATCGTTTTTTCTCTTATCTGACTCCATCTCCTGGATTTATCTCTCTTGCTTTCATATTTTGTTAATTAGACAGGGTTAACATGTTAAAGGCATATTCCTTTTCATACTGTTTGTTGTGAAATGGGATTCAAAGCATGTCCATCTGAATTGATAAAAGTTTGAAGAGCTTAGTAATTCAGCACTCCATTTGATAGCTCCTGGGAGATTCAAAAAATTAAAGTCTTTTTTGTAACTTTTTGTGTAAAATAGTAAAGAATTAATATCAAATCCCTCCCTTTTGGTAGTTATCCTTCAAAGTAAATTTTAAAAATTGGATTTTAATAATAATAATTGAGGTATACATAAGCATTTCTAAATGCCAAGCATTATATTAAGCACTAGGGCAGATAGAGTACATGCAGATTGGACACAATGTCTGTCACACAGAGGGCTTTCCAGTTTAAGCAGTTGTTGGCATTTAAGTTTCTGTGACCTAAAATCCAAGATCACACCTGACTCAAGCCTGCATCTCAACTCAACATAAAAGGACAAATATCTATCTGAGATATCATAACTGACTATCCAAACCACCGGATACCTGAATGTCCTAGATCCCAAACAATTTGGGTGATCAGCTTTCTCCTGAAATTTTCAGTAATTTCCTGCAACAGTCAACTATAGTATTAAATCTGGCACTTACTGAGCCGTACTATGTGCCAAGAGTTCATGTAGATGTAAGATAATAATAGTAATAATGGCATTTGCTAAGTGCTTACTATGTGCAAAGTACTGTTCTAAGTGCTGGGGTGGGGGGATACAAGGTGATCAGGTTGTCCCACGTGGGGCTCACAGTCATAATCCCCATTTTCCAGATGAGGTAACTGAGGCTCAGAGAAGTTAAGTGACTTGCCCAAGGTCACACAGCTGACAAGTGGCGGAGCCGGGATTAGAACCCATGACCTCTGACTCCCAAGCCCATGCTCTTTCCACTGAGTCACGCTCCTTCAGATCGGATATAGAGTCTGTCCCTCATGGGACTCACAATCTAAGAGGAGGAATCAATCAATCAGTGGTATTTATTAACTAGTTCAGAGCACTGTACTAAGCACTTGGGAGAATACAACAGAGTTGGAAGACATACCTGCCCACAAGGAGCTTATAGTCTAGTTTGTTGTACACTCCCAAGCGCTTAGTACAGTGCTTTGCACACAATAAGTGCTCAATAAATACGATTGAAAGAATAAATGAATGAAGCAGGGAGGTTTCATCCTCACATAAACGAGGAAACAAAGGCATAGAGAGGTTAAGTAATTTACCTAAAGTCACACAGCCAGCTAGTGACTAGCTCCTTCTGCCCACCATTGTGATGAACTTGGGCACAGTTTTGGGTTTCTTGGGAAGCAGATCCCTGTACCATGACACTCAGAAAGCAGTATTAGAATTGGAAGGGCATTAAGTGACTCACCTCCCTCCCAGTCTTCCATTCACCAGGCCTGGATCCAACTTCTCAGGGTCTCTGTCATGAAGCATATTCAACAGTAAGCAATCAGGGAATTGAATATGTGAGACTGACATTTTCCAAGACTCACTGGACATGATTACTATTATTGTATTTAAGTGCTTACTATGTGTCAAGCACTGGACTAAGCACTAGGGTAGATGTAAGCTAATAAGGCCCGAAACAGCCCCTGTCTCACTTGGGGCTTGCAGTGTAAATGCAGAGTTATAGTTGCCAAGATCTTGGGCTCCTCTTGTAAACACCTGATGCCAGATGACCACACAAATGGGACCAATTTCCTCTATGTCTAAAACATTTTGTCGTGAATTTCCAGAAGCTGTCAGTTTCTTACATTCATGGTGTGGAGTGTTCCTTCTTGCCAAGCTAAGTTTCGTACCTAGGAAGGGTTAGGAAGCAACCCAGAGGCAGGTTTGACCTGGAAGTCTACTTTTGTTTTGGTTCAGCACACAAACCTTTGCAGTCTGCAAAGGACACAGTACCCTTCAGGACCTGGGTTCTAATCCCAGCTCTGCCACTTGCCTGCTGTGTGACCTTGAGAATCTTCTCTATGCCCCAGTTTTCTCACCTGAAAATTGGGGATTCAGTACAAGTTCTCCCTTCACCTTAGGCTGTGAGCCTCATGTGGGAAAGAGACAATGTTCAACCTCCTTACTTTGTATCTACCAAATACATAATACAGTGCTTGGCAACTAGTAAGCACTTAACAAATTCCACAGTAATTATTATTCCTAGGGCTATAGAATAATGAAAATAATGGTATAAGTGTTATTTATTGAACCCCTACTGGGTGTAGATAGAGCACAGTATTAATCATTTGGGAGAGTACAATACAATAGAGATGGTAGACACAATCCCTGCCCAAAAGGAGTTTATACTCTAGTGGAACAGGACAGCTTTGCTGTTGCTTGTAAGCAGGGAGGACACCACTCATTGCCTGTCCTTTTGGTTCTCACCTGAGTGATGCATGAGGGGTGGCCAAGAAGTAATGAATTGGATCATAGCAGGGGGATAGCACTTCCCGTTAGGAAGTGTTGTCCAGTATAGAAATACGGGAAAAATTGTGGAATCTCTTTCCCTGAATGTCTCTATCTTCAGGGAGTAGGCAGGGAACGTGTCTGCCAACTCTGCTGTATAGTACTCTCTCAAGCACTTAGTACAGTGCTCTGCACATAGTAAGTGCTCAATACATACCATTAGTGATGACGATGATTGGCCCCAGACTAGTTTTGTTGTGGGTATGACAATACAGGCTGAGAAATTGATGGTTCCGGGATCCAAGCACAGTGACAGTCAGTAGCCTGAAGAAATTCAGAAGTCTAGCCTATCCCATGCCTCCAAGCAGGTTCTTCCTTCCACCATCCCAGATGGTCCTAAACGTTATTTCCCTCTGGCTTTGGCAAGACAGTAGGCTGAGAACCACCATATTGGTGATGACTTCTGTGCTGCCTGAATAATGAGTAGGCCCCTCCATCTGCTCCCCTCCACTTGTGCATTTCTTCCTGCCATCTCTGAGAGGCTCCCCCAACTAGAACCTCAGCACAAGTGAATTTAGCTATAGCCCTGGGGTCATGACGAAACCCAAACTAGTTCCATAGTGGAGTATGGGACAGCCAAAAGTCAGGAGAAACTAGGCAAAGCTGTGGGCTCAGAATGAGTAAACAAGTAGGGGTAGCTGGTTCTTAGAGGCAGCAAGGCCTAGTGGAGAGCACAGGCTTGGTAGTCAGAGTACCTGGGTTCTAATCCCAACTCTGCAGCTTGCTTGCTGTGTGACGTAGGGCAAGTAACTTGACTTGTCTCCACCTCAGTTTCCTCATTTTTAAAATGGAATTTGTTAAGTGCTTGCTATGTGCCAGGCACTGTTTTAAGCTCTGGGGTAGATATAAGGTAATAAGGTCCCACATGGGGCTCTCAGTCTTTAATCCCCATTTTCCCGATGAGGTAACTGAAGCACAGAGAAGTTAAGTGACTTGCCCAAGGTCACACAGCAGACAAGCGGTGGAGGTAGGATTAGAATCCAGGTCCTTCTGACTCCCAGGCCTGTGCTGTATCCACTAGGCCCTGCTGCTTCTGTTCATGGGGATTAAATA
This sequence comes from Tachyglossus aculeatus, assembly GCF_015852505.1. NCBI lineage: Eukaryota > Metazoa > Chordata > Mammalia > Monotremata > Tachyglossidae > Tachyglossus > Tachyglossus aculeatus. Next base: position 12,429,314 of record NC_052084.1, on the reverse strand, counting down.
CATGTTCTCCCTCCTCCTTTGACTATGAGCCCCACAAAGGACAAGGATTGTGGCCCAGAGCGCAATGAGACTGTATAATAATAATAATAATGATGGTATTTGTTAAGCACTTACTATGTGCAAAGCACTGTTCTAAGCACTGGGGGGATACAAGATGATCAGCTTGTCCCACTTGGGGCTCACAGTCTTAAGCCCCATTTTACAGATGAGGTAACTGAGGCACAGAGAAGTTAAGTGACTTGCCCAAAATCACACAGCTGACAACTGGCAGAGCCGGGATTTAAACCCATGGCCTCTGACTCCAAAGCCCGTGCTCTTTCCACTGAGCCACGCTGCTTCTCGCATGTGGGTGAGGGTGCAGCATATTGCAAAGCGTACATGTACTCTTTGCCCACAGTAGCCAAGACCAGGCAGAACTGGGACTACAAGCCAGGGGACTGACTGAGAGGTCCCAGAGTTGTGGAGGCGGGGAGAGGTAGGAGGAGGTGACGGAAGTGTTGGGGAGGTTGCCACTGGACTAAACTTCTCCCACATCCCTTCCTTCCTCTCTCTGGCTCCCGGGCTAGTAGAACATCATTTCAGACCAATGTGGGACCCAGAACTCCTATTAAGGTCCCTTGGGCCGCAACTCTTCCTTGACATAGGGACCCTGCCTTAGCTGTAAAGAAGTGTACCCCAGAGGATAGAGCACAGGGCTGGGAGTCAAGATACCTAGTATCTAAACCCCCTCCACCACTTACCTGCTGTGTGACCCTGGCCTAATTAATTTCTCCAGGCCTCAGTTTCCTCATCTCTGTAAAATGTGAATGAAATACCTGCTCTCCCTCCCTCAGACTCTGGGCCCCACGTGACACAGGGATTGTGTTCCAATCTGATTATCCCACGTCTTCCCCAGTGCATAGCACAGAGCTTGGCACATCAATCAATTGTATTTATTAAGCACTGCATGCAGAGCATGATACTAAGCTTAAGAGAGTACAATAAATAGAGTAATTTCAACAGTTATTATTATGCCCCACCCCATACACACATTCTGAGAACAAAGTCATTCCCCCCTTCCTATTTTCCACCCCCGCCTGAGGTCAGGAAGGTCTAGAGAGGGGCACAGAGAATGGGGGAGCCGACCGTTTTTCAGGTCTGCAGGGAGACAAAGCAGGTGGTGGGCAGAAAAAGGCAAGCAGTGGAAAGAGGAGAATTGAGTGTTACGTGAACGGTTTGAGGGACTTGACACATCACCTCCCTCAAGGAGGACCAGCAGAACACTTGATGCATTTCCAGGCATGACAGGCCAAGGCTTCGCTCCATGACTGTTTTCCTGTTTCTGGCAGGGAGGGGCTCTGCTTGTTTTCTTAAGACTGCTAAGTCCTTTTAAGTATCCCTTAGAACAGGAGATGATTGAAAGTGACAAAGAGAGGCAACCCTATTTAAAAACTGCCACTTTGCATTAGGAGAAATTCCAGCTCAGGTTGGGCAATGTTTTCCTGTTGGATTTTTCTCTCAGTTGCTGAGGAAAGAATATGGCCTAGTGGAAAGAGTATGGGCCTGGGAGTCAGAGGACCTGGGTTCTAATCCTGGGTCTTCCAACTGCTTTGTGACCTTGGGCAAGTCACTTAAATTCTCTGTAAAATGTAAAACTGTAAAATGGGGATAAAATACCTGTTATCCTTCCTACGTAGACTGGGAACCTCATGTGGGACCTGATGATCTTGAATGTACCGCAGAGAGCTTAGTACGGTGCTTGGCATATATATTAAGCATCTAACAAATACCATAATAATAATAATTATGGCATTTGTTAAGCACTTACTATTCTGGAAAGAGCACGGGCTTGGGAGCCAGAGGTCATGGGTTCTAATCCCGACTCTGCCACTTGTCAGCTGTGTGATGTTGGACAAGTCACTTAACTTCTCTGTGCCTCAGTTCTCATCTGTAAAATGGGGATTAAGACTGTGAGCTGCATGTGGGACAACCTGATCACCTTGTATCCCCCCCGCACTTAGAACAGTGCTTCGCATATAGTAAGCGCTTAACAAATGCCATCATTATTATTATTACTATTCAATTATATTTATTGAGTACTTACTATGTGCAGAGCACTGTACTAAGCTTTTGGGAGAGTACAAAATAAGAATAAACAGTCACAATCCCTGCCAACAAAGAGCTTACAGTCTAGGAGGGGAAGACAGACATTAATATAAATAAATAAATTACAGCTACTCTAACTCTACTAGTATTACTACTACTACTACTACTACTACTACTACTACTACTACTACTACTGCTGTAGCTCGATAAAACATTCCTGACTTTTGAAAACTGGTGGTCATTTGCTGAGGATAGACCAGCAGGGTGTACTGTTATCATGAAAGGAGTAGCTCTTTTCGAGCAAAGATTTTGTAAAAAACAAGAGATGAGGAGGCAAAAGAGAAAACACAACCAAGGGACAGCCTTTTAGTGTGCACAGTGTGGCTGGGCGTGTGGGTCCCTATTTGCCTTTTCAGTTTATGTGGAGGGGACCTGCTCCATCAGCGGTGTCTTCTTAGACTATGAGGGACAACTTTATGGTAAGGAAGTGGGGGGCAGTCTCCTCCCAGCCTCCTTCCCCCCCATCCTCCCACTGCTGGTACAGCCCTGCCCAGTTTCAGGAAGCGAGGAAGGGTGGGAATGTAGCTGCAGAAGGGACCAGCCTAGCACCTGGGACCCAGTGAGAAATCGAGAAGTGATAGGTAGGAGAAGGGAGGAAAGTTCAAAGGGAAACTGGACAATGGAGGGGGAGAAGCTGGAGAGTGGGGAAGGGTAGCAGGGAGGAGATAGGGTATCTCCAATTGCCGCCGGGTAGGGCTGACAGGTCCATCCTACCTCTGGCTAAGTGCTGTACTGTTAGCCTTAAACATAGCTAGTGACATACAGGAGGTAACTGTTGTAAAGTCAGAACTGGTGTGTTAAAGTTGAAATGGTGTAAGTGCAGGAACATTGTGAGTGCTGTTGGTAGAAACTCAGAGTAGTGAAGGCTGAGGGCTGCTTGTTCATGGCTCAACCATTCCACTCCTGGCCAGAGCACTCTTTCAGGCCTTTCTTTGCCTTCTAGATTGCCTGGTATTTTGTGCATTCAACCTCCTCTGCCTCCCCATCCTCCTCCTCCCATTCCCTCCAAAAGCAAACCCAGATGTCAGTTTGCCAATTTTCCAACAGGTTGAGGGGACTGAAAGGACTGATCAGTGAATCGACGTGATTTTCTTATAACCAGGAAAGATTACCTGGGAATGCATAACTGCAGAGCTAGTCCCACCTGCCGCTCACAGAGCCCCACCCTTCTCCTTGGACCTTGGCCTTTTCTGTTCCCCAGCTGCTCATTTTCCCCAGCAAGTGGCGGTTACCTTATGGCAACCAAACATTGTGGCGGGGTCAAGCCCCCTGTTCTAGTCCATCTGAAACCTGGGAAAGTTGCATTTGACTTGGTACGTTTCCTGAATCCACTGAACATCTTAGAGAAATCCTCTTTCCATGCCCTTCCCCCACCCACTCCACCCCTACCTGACACACTGTGGAGCATAATGTACACCAAGAACTGTTTCATAGTCTTCCTAAAGTCTCTGTAGCTTCTGATGGCTACTGCTGCCACAAAAATGAGCAGATTAACCAAAATGAGCAGAGCTGAGATCAGGGGAAGCCCAAATGGAAATCAGGCAGTGGGTCTAAAAGAAGCTGTCTTTTGATCTGGGCTTGGGTTTTTTAAGGAGGGAATCAGCATTGATAAGGAAATTCTGAGCGTGATGCTTGTGATCCAAGAGTAGAGAGAGGTGGACAGGCCTTGATAGAGCCGGGTGATATTCTAAATTATTTATTTATATTAATGTCTATCTCCCCTTCTAGACTGTAAACTCACTGTGGGCAGGAAACATCTCTACCAACTCTATATTGTACTCTCTCAAGCGTTTCGTGTGGTGCTGCACACACAGTAAGTGCTCAACATGCCATTGATGATGATAATGAGGACGTGGACAATGCAGTTTGGCTAGAGCTGTTGGATCCTAATGTTTAATGAAACATGTAAGAGGGAGATAGAAAAGTGCAGAGAGGGGGTGGCAGCAGGACAGTGGTGTCGATTGTTAGATCAGGATGACACACTCACCCCTCAGGGTCACTGTTGTTTTCTCTCTAGCCCTGGCTGATCCTGCCTCCTTAGTTCTTAAACCTCTTTATCGCCTTGTACTCTGTCCCTGCTCTCCCTGGCCTTCCCCTCCTCTCCCATAGCTACTTCTTTCTTGAGTCAAGCTAAGAAGTTGAAGCCATTCCTTTCTTCTCAACTATAGGAAGATCCTATTTATTTTTGATCCTCCAAAATAAAGAGTTGGGAAGCAAATCAATCAGTAGGATTTATTGAGAACTTTCTATGTACAGAGCACTAAACTATGTACTTGGGAGCAGACAGTCAGATTAGGAGAAATGATCTGTGTCCTCAAGGAATAACAATCAAGTAGGGAGGGAGAGAGAGAGACTAAAATAATTTACAGGTCGGGGTAAGTAATGGAGTTTAAAGATTTGTGGTACATAAGGGAAATGGAGGGGAGAGTACCCAAGTGCTTATGCGATATGCAAGTGCTGAATGAAATAGGGGAGAAATGGGGAAAATAGGGAGAGATTAATCATGGAAGGCTTCCTGTGTAGGAGATGTGATTTCAGGAGGCTGTGATGAGGGTCATGGAATGGAGACATTTAGTACACAGATGGACTTAGTTCTCCTGAAATGCAAGGGTTGTGTTCTTGCAAAAATTGCCTTAAGGAATATCTACTCTGAGAAACTCAGTGTGGGACACCACATTTTGCCCACAAGCCTTTTCTTCTGCTATCATGCCCAGTGAATACTTACTAACTCTCAAACAGCGTTGTGGCTTAAACTCACAGTGAAAACACACATTTTGACAGAATTAACCAATCAATCAATCACTGGTATTTGTTGGGCACTTGCTGTGTTCAGAGCTTGGGAGTGTACAAGTTCTGGGCCACTGAATCAGATCAATCAATCATATTTATTAGGCACTGCATGAAGAGCACTGTACTGAGTGCTTGGGGTGTACAATATAACAGAGTCGCTAGAGGTGTTCTTACTGTCTAGAGGGGGAGACAGACATGAATATAAAGAAGAGTAGAGTTGGTAGACACAATCCCTGATGTACTGTGACCTATTCATAGGCCAGACACTTTACTGGTGGTCAGGATGATCCAGATGTCTAGCCCGAATCAAACGTCAGGGATTCTGGGTTTGAATCCCTCAAGTTTCTGTACCTACAGTTCTCTGCACACAGTAAGTGCTCAGTAAATATCAGAAGTGCTCAATAAATATCGGTATGGCCTAGCTGAAAGAGCATGGGCCTGGGAGTCAGAAGACTGAGTTCTAAACCAGGCTCTGCCAATCATCATCATCAATCATATTTATTGAGTGCTTACTGTGTGCAGAGCACTGTACTAAGCGCTTGGGAAGTACAAGTTGGCAACATATAGAGACAGTCCCTACCCAACAGTGGGCTCACAGTCTAAAAGCAGCCAGTCGACTGCTGTGTGACCTTGGGCAAGACATTTAACTTCTTTGTGCCTCAGCTTCCTCAACTTTACAATGAGGATTAAATACCTGCTCTCCCCCCTACTTAGACTGTGAGCCCCATGTGGGACCGAGGCTGTGTCCTATCTGATTAACTTGTATCTACCCCAGTACTTAGAACAATGCTTGACACACAGCAAAATCATAATAATATTAAATACTGTTGATTGAATGAATGATTGATGGCACCTTTGGATCAAATGCCTCTCCTACCCTGGTTACCAATCACCAAGGTAAATCTTCTTACCTTAATGAGAGCAGTGATGATGAAGTGTGGGCTGTTGGGCATGGATCACATGCTGGCATTGAGCAATTCAAGTCCAAGTCTACTCCAGGGCAGCAATGAAGTTCTGGGCCACTGAATCAATCAATCATATTTATTAAGCGCTTACTGCATGAAAAACACTGTACTAAACTCTTGGGGAATACAATATAACAGAGCCAACTCTGTTAGAGATGTAGAGATGTTCCCTCCCCAAAATGAGCTTACTGTGTACAGGGGGAGACAGACATTAATATAAATAAATAAATTATGGCTATGTACATAAGTGCTGTGGGAGTGAGAGACGAGTGAATAAAGGGAGCAAATCCAAGTGCAAGGGTGATGCAGAAGGGAGTGGGAGAAAAGGAAATGAGGCTTAGTCAGTGAAGCCCTCTTGGAGGAGATGTGCCTTCAATAAGGTTTAGAAGGTGGGAAGAGTGATTGTTGGATATGAAGAGGGAGGGCATTCCAGGTCAGAGGCAGGACGTGGGTGAGAGGTTGGTGGTGAGGTAGATGAGCTGGAGGTACAGTGAGTAGGTTGGCATTAGAGGGGTGATGATCTGTCCCTACCATCTGCACAGTCTAAATAAATTTGGGCAGCAAGTTTGTGAATGGGGTGAGGAACACCCCTGGGTTGGTGGTGGACAGTACAACTTGCTCAGAAATCATCTGACTCCCCAGAGGTGGAATTTCTCAAAGCTCCAACCTCTCCAGGTTTCAGATCATCAGTTCATGAAAGAGATGCAGTAATCTCCTCCCAGAAGTGCAGGTAGAGTCCACACATTGTCAGATTCATAGGAATTTTTACTGGCTCCCAGTAAGAGACATGTGGCCTAGTGGAAAGAGAATGGACCTGGGAGTCAGAGGACCTGGGTTCTAATCCCCCAGCTCTGCCAATCGCTTGCTGGGTGACCTTGGGCAAGTCACTTAAACTTCTCCATGCCTCAGTTTCCTCAACTGCAAAATGGGGATTAAACCCTACTCCCTTCAACTTAAGCCTTGAGCCCCATTTGGGGGCTGTGCCTGTGTCTAACCCGATAAACTTGTATCTACCCCAGCACTTAGAATACTGCTTTACAAATATCCGCCTCAAAAAAAAAAAAATCTCATCAGCCCTTTCCATGGTTATCACTGGATAAAAGCAAGATATTTGGGTACGGAGTGAGCATCAGTAACATAATGAAAGCAAGTCCTGAGAGTTTTATTGCTACTTTTATCTTTACACAGTTTGATTTCCTACCAGCCCAGTCTGCTTGCTTTTATGGCCAATGTGCTTGGCCTGTAGGTCTCTGGGCCAGAGATAATTTTCTTGGCTGCCCCCACCCCGCCACTGTACCTCACCATCTTTAAGCCAGATAATTTCCCATGGAGTAAACTCCTGAGCTATAAAAGGAGTTTGCTGTCCTTGAATAAAAGATGCTGAATACATCTAGGTTTATGGTTATTAATGATCATTAGGGTGATTGCTTTCTGCCTGGTTCCCCATTTTGCTTTAGCTTCCTCATTTTTTTAGATTAGGTTCCCTCTTTCGTGATCTTCCTATCTGCGTGAGAAATGTTCCTGTTATCGCCAAGACCATTTCAGGTGTCTTTAAATCATTTCCCACGCACCTGGGGTGGAATTTGAAGAGAACAGGAAGCTCCCTTAACCCTGGCTGAGCTCCCTGGGGCTGATTCTGCTCCGCCTTCTCCAAAGCAATAGTACAGTCACAGTTCTGCTCCCTGCCTTCCAGATGGGATGTAACAGGTGTCATAAACAGTCACTGTACTAGTGCCTTTATTTCTCGAATAAGCTCTGTGCCAATTTCCCCATGCACCTCAGCCCCTTATCCCACCCCCACGTACCATCTTACTTGTCTTCTGTAATCCTGGCCGACCTCTGACGGCTAGATTCAAAGGCTATTCTAAAAGAGCTCTAAATTTGTCTCCTCAGCCAGTTTGTTCCTCATCCCCCCAGCATGAATTCTCCAAGTTCTTCATTGCCACACTAATGAGCTTGTGAGCAGGTTCATTCAGAGGCAAGTTTTCCATTGGGTGGGGGGATGTGAATGAGTGTGGGGGTGGCAAGGGGAGCAGGAGTCAGTCAGCCAATCATATTTGAGCACTTTCTGTGTGCAGACCACTGTACTAAGCATTTTGGAAAGTACAGTGTAATGGACACACTCCCTGCCCACAATGAGTTTACAGTCTACAGACAAGCTTACAGTGTAGAGAGGAAAAAGGAGTGAGGTGGGACCCTGTGAACTACACCAACTGGTTTTCATCCAGGCTGGTGCTTAAGTCTTTAACTGCCTGACTTGAGCATCTCTGACTTCTTCAAACAGAAATTTCCGCATGTTAACATAATAGTATGCCTTTTCCTAATAGGCCTTTTTATTTATAGACATCACTCCCTCTCAGTGATCTAGAAATCAATTGTTTAGAGAAGTAGTGTAGACTAGTGGAAAGAGCATAGGACTGGAAGACTGGAGACATGGATTTTAATCCCAAATGCACCACTTGCCAGCTGTTTGACCTTGGGAAAGTCACAATTTTTGTATGCCTTCATTTCCTCATCTGTAAAATCAGGATTAGATACGTATACTCCCTTCCCTCTTACACTTTAAATTCCATGTGGGACAGGGACTGTGTCTGCTCTGATTATTCTGTATCAATGCCAGTGTTTAGCACAGTGCTTGACACATAGCAAATACTTAACTATTAGTATTATTTTTACTATTCTAGATTGTAAGCTTGCTTTGGTCAGAAATCGAGCCCATCAACTGTATTGTACTCTCCCGAGAGCTCAGTAGTCTCAGCATACAGAAGGTACTCAATAAATGCCCTTGATTATTCCTTTCTCAGAGGTGTTCGAAAGGCACTTGGGCCAGAGACTTTCAGGGTCATCTTAGGTCCCTGTGGAAGCTGCATTAATTCTTCCCTGTATTTGGATTCCCACTTAGAACTTCTGAGTGTGCCAACTTGGGACTCCAAGGTCACTTACAAACTGGAAGAGAAGAAGCCTCAACATCTCCAAGAAGATTAGCTCGGTTCCTGAGGCCGAAGCTGTAACCCATTCCTCTAGGTTCTTGAAGTTTTCGAAGTGTGATCCAGGCTCCAGATTTCCCATTTTACCTCTCCTACTGCTTAATTTGGCATATAGCTGGGCAGTGAGGAGGAAAGTGCTCTAATTACCCATAGTGGGCAGCCAGTTGGGGAAACTGAGGCCCAGCTACATGAAATGAAAGGTTTCCTCAGAACACTGGACTATGCTGCCCTTTAAGACTTCTAGGAAGAGGAGAGTTCACCTTCAGGTCAGTGAGCCAGAAAAGTACCAGCTTCATCTGTCTCAGGTCAACAGTCACAAAAAAGATTCTTTCCTGGATACTTTTCAAACTCAGGTCTTCAGCTCCACAACTCCTGGATTTTCCCCTGTCTTGCTATCTCTGGTAAAGGACTCTTCCAAGATGTTCACTGTCCCTTTTCCCATCACCCTGCATCACCCCTGACCGATCAATAGTGCATTTACTCCTCATCATCAAGAGCAGTCCTCTGTTTTGCCTTTTATTCTGCCACACTAAACAGGAACAGTGGGCTTCAAGTTTACTTGAAAATTGCCACTTAGAATAATAAAAAGAAAATCCTTTTAAAATAATGTGAATCCGGAAATGCAAATACTGGAGAAAGCAACCTGCCCTCTTAATTTTCTGCTTTTCTTTCACATCTGAAACAAACTCTTTTTCTTGAGAGACCTTGGAAAGCTGTTAGAGAGCAACCTCTTTGAAACCCTGCATCATGTATTCATTCAGGGGAAATCTTTAGTAGCTGAGTGAGTTACCTTGTCGAGATAATTTTATAAATATTCCAAGCAAGGCTTTCTATTAAATTCCATCTTTTTCAAACTTCTCCCTTTCTCTGCCTTTCCCCAACCCTGCATCTCAAGGATACAATTTCTGAAGCTGAAATCCTGTAGGCTTTACTCAGGCCCCTGCCGGCCCACTCCTCTGGATCCTACTGTACAGCCCAGGTGGTCTGAGAAGACACAATTCAACTGCAGAATGTTCTAATGATGAAAAAAGAGGCAGATTCTAAATAGGCCAATGGAAATTTCCCTCTTGTGTGATTTGGCGAGAGGCAATGATCACAGGAGAAGCTCAGGTCTGAGAGGAGAGCAGGGATGATATTTTTCACAGTTATCGCCTCAGACACACTAAGGAAATGAGTGTTTCTGGACTCACGTTTCTATGTAAACTGATTTCCCAAGAGCAGGGCAGCCTGGGCCTTAGTCTGGGAGGGTCTGGCCTTCAGCCCAGCTGGCAGGAAGGGACTTGAGGCAGTGGCTAGGGAGAAGCTGCCTGGGTTCCTCAGCCTCCTCTCCTTTGCTGCTGCCTCCTATTGCCAGCATCGCTTAACCGGCTGCTTTCTAGTCTTCTTCTGGCGGCTCTGTTTCTGTTTCAGAATTCTTCAGGATATTGTCTGGGGGACAGTGGCTGTGGTCTCGGCAACAACTGTGATGATAGGGAAACAGCATGGTCTAATGGATAGACCACAGGCCTAGGAGGCCGAGGACCTGGGTTTTAATTCTGGTTCTACCACTTCAGCTAATCAATCAATGGTATTTATTGCTTACTGTGTGCAGAACACTGTACTCAGTGCTTGGGAGAGTGCAGTACAATGGAATTGGTAGACAAGATCCCTGCTCCCAAGGAACTTACAGTCTAGAAGAGGAGACAGATGCTAAAATAGAATTGCTGGCAGGGGAAATGGCAGAGCATAAGGATATATACATAAGAACATAAGGATATGTACATAACTACTGTGGGGCTGAAGGTGGGATGACTATCAAGTGCTTAGGGGATATAGATCCAAGTGCATAGGTGATGCAGGAAGAGGAAGAATAAAGGAAATGAGGGCTTAGTCATTAGTATTATTATTCTTATTGATGGCATAAGTGAGGAGCAATGGTTTGGAGACTGCTGCGTATGTTTATTCTGTGTTTGAGACTTGTCCCTGCCCTCCTCTCCTCATGCCACTTTTCTCTCTTCCCTTCTTGAATTCTCGTACTTCTACTCCTTCTTTTTCTCCTTCTCTGTCACTGCCTCTCTCCATCTCTGCTTCTTTCTGGTCCCTACTTTCTGTTTGTGTCTTTCCAATTCATCCTCGTGATATATCCATTAGGAATTGTTCCCCACTCAGGACCATCACAGAGGGCTGAAATCTGGGCAACACTCCCCGCAATGAGCAGAAATATGCAAGGGAATCAGCACTCAACCAACTCTGAGCTCAGGGTATGGAAGGAACCATTCTAAGCTAGGAAGAAGAGCAGTGGGAAGAAGTAGAGGGGCTTCCCACTCCTCAATCCCCCTCCTTCAAACCATGGGCTCCTCCCTTTCCCACAGGAGTTCCACATCACCTGGTGGCCAGGCCTGGATCCTTGCTTACATCCTGTTAGTTACTGTATTTGTAAACATCCTGACTGTGCTAAGCACTGTGTCCGCTAGCTGGGGAAGGTGTGAATAAGGTACACCCCCATCAGAGTGGAAACTTCGTGTAGGCCAAGAACATGTCATGTGCATGTTTTATATTTCCTGAACACTTAGTACAGTACATTGCTCTCAGGAGGGAGCTCAACAAATACTGCTACTATTGCTACCAACAATGGGATTTATTAAGTACTTACAGTGTGCAGAGCACTGTATTAAGCGCTTGGGAGAATACAGTACAGTGTGGCTAAATTTCACTTTACTGAAAATAAAGCTGTTGTGATGTCTCAGGCTGGCATTCAGTTAAGCCGAGCCTCCCTCTGCCTCATCCAAATTGGTGACGGTATTAGCACAGGGCTTTATAGGTGCCAAGCACTGCCCTAAGCACTGGGATTGATACAAGATAGTCAGCTGTATTCTGGGTGAAGCAAGGTTATACTTAAAGCAGCAGTAGAGGAGAGTGGGGTGGAGATTTGGAAGTGCAGGGAGGGAGGTGGATGAATAAGAGCTGTAGAAAATAGAAATAAAAAGTATTTTAAAGGCCAAGACGGAGGGAGAACATGCACCATTTTTTTAAGAGTGGCAGAGGTGTAACAGGGGGTTGAGGAAGGACAAGATGCTCCTTAGACTGAGAAGCAGTGTAGCTTAGAGGAAAGAGCACAGAGCTGGGAGTCAGGGGACCTGGGTTCTAATCCCTGCTCTGCCACCAAGTGAACTGGGGCAAGTCACTTAAAGTCTCTGTGCCTCAGCTTTCTCATGTGAAGTACATATTCTTTCTCCCCCACAGATTGTGAACCCCATGTGGGACAGGAACAGTTTCTGACCTGATTATTTAACCCAGTCCTGCATATAATAAGTTCTTACAATGTCCCAATTACTCTTACTAGACTGAGATCCCCATGTGGGACAGCAACAGTTGTCAATCAATCCATTAATAGTATTATTTATTGAGCACTTACTATGTGCAGAGAACTGCACTAAGAGTTTAGGAAAGTACAGTACTGTTATGACTTAATAGTAGTGTATCTTTTGCAGCTTAAAGCCCAGTGCTTGGTACACAGTAAAGATTTAACAAATGTCACAATTATTGTGTGGCCTAGTGGATAGAGCACAGGCCTGGGATTCAGAAGGACTTGGGTTCTAGTCCCAGCTCTGCCACCTTATTTCACCCAGACCACAGCTGATTGATTATCTCGTATCTATCTCAATGCTTAGAACAGTGGGAAGCACTGAAGAAGCAGCATGGCTCAGTGGAAAGAGCACGGGCTTTGGAGTCAGAGGTCATGGGTTCGTATCCCGACTCCGCCACATGTCTGCTGTGTGACCTTGGGCAAGTCACTTAACTTCTCTGAGCCTCAGTTACCTCACCTGTAAAATAGGGATTATGACTGTGAGCCCCATGTGGGACAACCTGATCACCTTGTATCCCCCCCCAGCGCTTAGAGCAGTGCTTTGCACATAGTAAGTGCTTAACAAATGCCAACCCCCCCCCCACACACACAAAAAAAAAACAGTGCTTGGCACCTATAAAACACTTAATTTTTCTGTTCCTCAGTTATCTCATCTGTAAAATGGGGATGAAGACTGTCAGCCCCATCTGGGACATGGACTGTGTCCAACCTGATTACTTTCTATCTACCCCAGTGCTTAGAACAGTGCATGGCACATAGTAAGTGCTTAACAAATCCATTAAAAAAAAAAATCCATCCAGGGAGAGTAGAGACCGAGGCTGGCATATTTTACAAGGTAAGGGCAATTTTATTAAAATTGCAAAGCCCTTTCAAAGTTTGCAGGAGGTGTTTCACCATCTCTAACGAGAGAGATGAGATCAAGACCACTGGGACACAGAGAGCAGGCAGAGAACAGATAGAGACACCGGCAGTGGCAGAGCAGAGGCTACCTGGAGACGTGAGAGGCTGAGTGACTGCAGCCAGCCTGAGATTGGGAAGTATTTTTCCCGTTAAGAGGGGCCTGTTACATAGCAAGGTCATCGATCCTGGGGAATTGTAATTACTGGGCTATTGATTGGGCATGAGCCAAAGGGGAAGAGGTTGGGAAAAAGAACCAGCGCCTGCTGCCTTTCCTCCGCTTTGTGGAACAGCTCACATGGTCAGAGGCTTTGGAGGAGCAAATTCCAGGAAGCCAGCCAAGTCTGGTCAATTAGGTTGAAGTTGGGAAGTATTTGAGATCTAGTGACACCATCTATCATTAGAATGGAAACGCTCACGGGGAAAGCCTGAGTGAACATCACAAATGGTTTTGATGGGAGAAAAATGGACTTAAGGGGATGAAAACTATCCCAGTGGGTCTTGTTGGTAATTCTGATTTATATTCTCATCTCCTGAGCTCCAGGTGAGGGTTTTAAAAAAATAAACAGCATTAGATGTGAATACTAGGCCTTTAGCCAAACCCTGCCAATCTAACTTGAGAAAATTCAGTAGAGGGGCAGGGTGGTGGATGTGAATCCAAACAACGACCAGCATACAAGTGCCCCCGTGAGACGGAGCCCCTCTGGATGCTGGGTTTGGAAACACCAATCAAGCCAAAGTCCAAAGTTCTTTTATTCTTCATGCTGTTTTCTTATTACAGATTGACATGGACCAAACTATTAAGAGTGCTCATGGCATGACATGACCAGGAGTGGTGGGAATTAGTTGGACAATGTCTTTGGTTGAAGGTGACTTTTCAGCCAGGCTTTCAAAATGTTCTTCCAGGTCATTTCCAGGAGTTTCAGTCCAGAAAGAGTTGATTCTGGGGCAACCACTGCCTCAACCTCGGTAGCAAAAGTAAAGGCAGCTGAGGAGGGAGAGGAGGAGGAAAAGTAGAAGGAGGAGAAAGGCGTGGCTCGATTCATTTGCTCGTTCAATCATATTTATTGAGCACTTATTGTGTGCAATGCACTGTACTAAGCACTTGGGAAAGTATAACAGTAAACAGACACATTCCCTTCCCAAAGTGAGCATACAGGCTAGAGTGGGGAGACAGACATCAATACAAATAAATAAATAACAGATATCTATAGAAGTGTTGTGGGGCTAGGAGGGGGGAAGAACAAAGGGAGAAAGTCAGGGTGACGCAGAAGGGAGTGGGAGAAGAGGAAAGGGGGGCCTACACAATGGACAGCACCTTGGTAAGTTAAGATCATACAGGCTGTCTCCCAGTCTCCAGTCCTTTCTCCTCCTTGTGGCACTATGTCTCTCTCTGCCTCCCTCTGAGATGTCTCTGTCTCTCTACCTCTCTCCTCCGCTCATCTTTTTTTGATCCTATCCCCCTTTGGCCCTGTCTCCTCTATGTTCTCATAACCATCCCATTCTAGACACTGTAATTGATCTACACACCTACCATTACAAAATAAAATCACAGAACACTAAGACTAGAGCTGACTTCAAGATGTCCTCGATCAACCCCTTATTCTGGGCAGAACTGCACTGAAAACATTCCAAAAAGCAAGATGATTATAATACGAGCAAATGTATGAGCATTTTCCTGTCCTCCTGAATGGAACAGATTCTATACCATTTTATCTCCCGAAGGTCCCTTAAAGATAGGGAGGGACAGAGTGGGTGAACACAGAAAGATGAAGCTGTTTGCCTAAGGACACCCAGGGCGTCAGTGGCAAAACTGAAATCAGACCTCATGTCCCCTGCCCCCCAGTGCATTTGAACATTTTAATTCCAGGACTTTGTACCAGAAGAAAACTCAAGAAGCAACGTGGCCTAGTGGATAGACCTTGGGCCTGGGAGTCAGAAGGACTTAGGTTCTAATTCTGGCTTTGCCACTTGTCTGCTGTGTGACCTTAGCCAAGTCACATAACTTCTCTGGGCCTCAGTTACCTCATTTGTAAAATGTGGCTTAAGACTGTAAGCCTATGTGGGACAGGGATTAATAATAATAATAATGGTATTTGTTAAGCGCTTTCCATGTGCCAAGCACTGTTCTAAGCACTGGAGTAGATAAAAGGTGATCAGGCTGTCCCACGCTGGGCTCACAGTCTTAATCCCCATTTTACAGATGAGATAACTGAGGCACAGAGAAGTTAAGTGACTTGCCCAAAGTCACACAGCTGACAAGTGGCGGAGCCGGGATTGTGTCCAACCTTCTCATATCTACCTTGGCGCTTAGTACAGTGACTGACACAGTATGCACCTAAATGTCATTTTTTAAAAAGGAGCACTGAAGTTCTGGTTTAAGTTGATTCTTCCAGGAGTTTCTAAGACTCTAGGTCTTAGTTCGAACTGCCAATGCAGCATCTTACACAAGAACCAATCAATCTCAGATCCTCCAGGCTTTTCCAGCTTCAAAAATGCACAATTTTTCAACATGAATTTTTAAAGCCCTTATTACTTGTTTCCTTACTAGGCGAGGTGAACTACTGTAGTAGTCCATCCATAGTGACAAGAGGAACCCCAGGCAGACGACTGACAGCAGTGTGAATCTCCAAGGGTTTCCAGGAAGTTTTCACTTGCTGCCCTCTTTAAAATTAAATCTATTTAAGAGTATCTGCATTGTGACTCCTATCTCCACCTCCTTCAACCAGTTTCCTCTCCAGGTCTCTGAACCCGGACACCGCTTCCGAGCCTTGGAACTCAGCAGCAGGAGCCAAGGCTGAGGGAGGCTTGGCCCTTAAAGCAAAAATACTGGCTTGGAAGAAGGCTGGTTTTAGCCAGACCCACTGAAAACCAGCCAGGCCAGTGTAAAACTTAATGAAAGACCAACATGCTTGCTGTATCATGACTGGACTGTGTTGTAGACAACCACTTGCTCTAGCTTCGAGCTCCCTCCCCCTTCATATCTGACAGACCACCATTTTATCCACCTTCAAATGCCTACTAAAATTCCTCCTCCTCCAAGAGGCCTTCCCTTATTTCCCCAGCTATTCATCTTCCCTTCTGCATCACCTATGCATTTGGCTCTGTAGACCTTAAGCATTTTGACACCCATTGCATCCATCCCAAAGCACCTATGTACATATCCTACACATGTGCATTCCCTTATCTGTAATTTATTTTAATATCTGTCTGGGTGGGGATCATGCCTACCAACTATTTTATTCTCCTGAGGGCTTTAGTACAATGCTCTGCACCAAGCAGTCCATAAATACCACTGATTGATTGACCATCCATCCTATGCTTGCTCTCACCTTTTCCCATGCACCAACATGCACATTGGAACCATCAGCTTGAGAAGATAGAGGTCTGGAAAAGACAGGGACACAGTGTAGTTCTTACACCAGGAGTGCAGAGCTGAGGAGCCACAGCAGTTTCTGGTCTCCCATTCTTGGTCCTACCATGGGCAGTAGCCATTTAGATGTCAGAACAATTGGGAATCCACTGCAGGGACAGGAACAGGGGCACTGAAATTGGCCCCTTGGCCCTTCACCCTGAATGTGTCTACTGTAAAAAATGCATCTGTCTCTGGGTCAGTCCATTTTCCTTAACGGTTGGTTCTTGCCCTGCTCAGATCTGTCCAACCTTAGCTCTACCTTAATTAATTAATTTGTATTTATTGAGCACTTACTGTGTGCACAGCACTGTACTAAGCACATGGAAAGTACAATACAGCAATAAAGAGAGACAATCCCTGCCCACAATGGGTTCACACCTAGCCCTGCATTCGCTCTCTTTCCTTTCAACTTCTGGCACTGTCATCTCAGGGCACGAAATGTCAGAATATCAAACTTTAGGAAATATTTTTAAAAGATTAAAATGGTTCTTTCATTTAGCATAGTGCTCTACATGCAGTGGGCACTCAATACGTACCACTGATTGAGGAGAAACCACAGTTCCTGTCCTTAAATAACTTACTATTGAAAGGGGAGATAAGACAACACTTACAGAGCTGGCGTGGATGCTCTTGCAAAGGTTTTCATGGTTGTCAGTAGATACCAATGTAGAGTAGTTTTTGTGTGTATCCACGTGGGCTCAAATCTTTCCAGTTGGATCAGGTTCAGATTCAAATTTGAGACTGAACTGCAGGTAGCTGAGGCCTGAGGTTCATCCTGAAAAAAGTACTGATGGAAGAAATCGATTAAGTGTTTGGGACAGTAGAGTTAGTAGACCTGATCCCTGCCCTCAACAAATTTACAATCTAGGAGTGGAGACAAGCACTTAGTACAGTGCTTTGTACACAGTAAGCACTCAATAAATACTATTGAATGAACATTAAAATAAAAAGTAGGGCAAAGTATCAGTAGTTAAACATATGTAACTAAGGACTGTTGAGGGGAAGGGGTGGGGACTCAAGTAAGTGATGCAGTGGGGGACATACTGTGAAGAAATGAGAGATTAAACAATTAGGGAAGGCTTCCTGGAGGAGATGAGATTTTAGTAGGTCTTGGAAGATGGGAGAGCTGTGATCTGTCAGATGTGAAGGGGGATGGAGTTCCAGGCAGCATGGATGGTGTGAAAAAGGGGTTGAGAGAGGCACAGTGAATAGGTTCACTTAAGAGGAGTAAAGTGTGAGGGCTGGGTTGTAGTGGATGGGGAGCAAAGGATAAGTAGCGGGGGACAGAGTCAATTTAGTGCCTGAAAACCTAACTTTCCCTATGTGCTCTCCTTTATATCCATAACCTCCTCCTAAGAGCTCTCCTGTATACTTTTCCTATATACTAACCCCCTCTATTCACACTCTGGACCCTTCCCTCTCCCTGCCCTTTCATCTCCTACTGCTATTTTCAACCCCTCACTCTCCCCTGACTCTTTTGCCTTTGTCTTCAAACCAACCCAAGTCATCGCTCTACTAAAAAAATATATGCCTGTCGCTCTCAATGTGGGATGGACTGCAACTTTAGGTAACATTGGCCATTGCCACACTTTCTCCTAGCATCTTTTGGTGCTGCTTTTAGGGACAGAGCCTTGGACTGGAAGGACTAGTGTCTGATGCAGTGTGACACTGCTCACAGTTGGCATGAAGAATTGGCATATATAAACTAAGAATCTAGAGGAGGATAACTAGGAATATAAGAACTACAATGTTTCACATATATACACTGAGGTGGAGAATAAGTGGACCATAAATGGGACTGTTAGAGGTAGCTGGTATAGAACCAAATACACAGTTAGCAAATTTCAGGACTGACTGGATTAAATGTATAATTACTTGTCTCAAATGAAAATCTTTTATACACTCCCTAAAAATCTAAGAACTCTATATTTTATAGGCATGTGCCTTCAATGGCCAAGTGCAATCTGAGAATTTTTAAAGGTACACAGGAATTTAAAAATGTACCCAAAATAACCAAGAGCATGGAAAGGAGGATTTCAAATGCATCCAACACTAGACATATTTCCGATTGGAATTGGAAAAGGGTAAACAATGACAAAGGAGGCCAAGCAAGCAACAGAAAGATTTCAGAGCAGTTTAGGATTAATAATAAGAAAAGTTTCAAGCGCATAAGAATCTCGTGGTCACTGACGGAATTGGTCGCTAAGAGACTACAAGCATGATTTATTGACAGGCTAGGTAGATGTTGCTGAAAAAAATTAATTAATTCTTTGCCATGGGTGTGTTCACAAAAGAGAATGGGTAGCATATGCTAGAAACTGACATAAATTTCCCAGGGGAGGAAGAAGAAATACCGAAGAAAATCAAGAAAGATCACCTTAGTCCCCGCTGCGTCCTGACACACTCAGCAAACTGCGTGGCTTCAGTTTGTTATTAGGGCTTCAAATGGGCCTAAAATAAATGGAAAAATGCAATTTACTTTACAAGTACAAAAAGTTTGAGGAAGAAAGAGTACAAGTAGGAGATGAAGATGAAAGGCATAAAGGGATGCCCAGTGCAAA
The DNA here is from genome assembly GCF_015852505.1 of Tachyglossus aculeatus. Taxonomy (NCBI): domain Eukaryota; kingdom Metazoa; phylum Chordata; class Mammalia; order Monotremata; family Tachyglossidae; genus Tachyglossus; species Tachyglossus aculeatus. The sequence continues at coordinate 12,410,208 of NC_052084.1, read as the reverse complement.
GAGGACTGTTTTCAAACTATGAAAGATAAACGCATATTCAAGAGACCCACATGACCTTGAAAGCTACCAATACACTGGGGTGGGAGACTAGAAAGAAAAGGGGAACAAACACAAACCTTTGTGGAAGGAGAAACAATGATAAGGTTGGACTATGCAGAGTGGAGGAGAAGTACCCTGAACCCAGTGATGGAGAGAATAAAAATAAAAGTGGAGGTTCAGATTAAGGCAAAGTAAAGTTTGAAGTTCATAGTGATGAAGTCATTGCAAGAATTGGCTAGGCCTGTAAGAAGACACGGTAAGAGAGTCAGACGGGCAGGGAGAAATGGGAAAGAAGACAGTGACTTCCACAGAGGATTCACAGGAGAGATCAAGTGGAGAAATTACTTACTCTCTGGGAAGCAGCCTGGTGAGTGTCCAGGCCAATTTCTTTACCAGGAGGACCTGAGGAGGAATCTGAGCTTCCGGTGGCCAATTTTAGCCCCCTTTTGTGTGAATGAAGAGAGGGTGAGAGAACAGCCACAAAACTGGTACCCAGAGTAGCATATTGACCTAAGGAGAACAAGAATATGTTTATTGTTGTATTGTACTCTCCCAAGCGCTCAGTACAGTGCTCTGCACACAGTAAGTGCTCAATATATACGGCTGAATGAATGATGTCACCCTAAAGTTAGAGAATGAAGGAGGGCAGGGTAGAATGAGAGGAACAAACAAGGAATGGAAAATAAAGGTCCTAAAAGCAAAGATTAAGGGAATTTCAGATATTCTGCCAGCGAAGAGAAAGTTCAGAATGTCTTTAAGGATATGGAAAGCTTTTCTAGGGAGGATAGTGTCCAGTTATTTTCCATGTCTTTAGAGAACCAATCAGTGTAATTATTGAACACCAACTGCATGGAAAGTAATGTGTTAAGGGCTTGGGAGAGTACAATGGAAATAGATACAGCATGGTCTAGTGGATGGAGCACGGGCCTGAGAGTCAGAAGGACTTGGGTTCTAATTCTGGCTCCACCACTTGTCTGCTGTGTGACCCTGGGCAAGTCACAACCTCTCTGTCCCTCAGTTACCTCTGCTGTAAAATGGAGATTAAAACTGTGAGCCCCATGTGGGACATGGAGTGTGTCCAATGTGCTTAGTTTATATCTACCGTGCCTGGCACATAGTAAGAGTTTAACAAATATCATTAAAAAAACAAAAAAGTAAAAGACACAACCCCAGCCCTCAAGGAGTTTGCAATCTAGTGGGGAAGCCAGGTGCTAAAATAAATTACAGGCAGGAGGAAGTGATAGAGCATAAAGATATGTACACAACTGCTATGGTGGGGGGGGGGGGGGGTGGGAAAGGGGGGGATTTAGTGGCCTGCAATTAGGGATGGCAAGCCAAGGAAGGGGGAGGCAAGGGCACAATGGGTTAAAAAAAAAGCCACACTGGACAGCCCCAGGACTGGTGTAAGGGGATGGCAGGATGGGATAGGGGGATAGGGAGGAAGGTAGCATTCCCCCAGTGTTGTGAGGAAAAAGAGAGTTAAAGAGCCATGTGGAAGCCGGGACTGGGAGGGGTGAGACTGGGGCAATCCTGACTTATCTGTGTCACCAGGGACTTAGACAAAGAAACACACATCGAATTAAAGTTAAAGTTAACCCAAAGTAAAAGTTGCCATGTGGTCATGAACTTCTTCAATCTGCCAAAGAGCACATCAGCTTCTGAGTTCTGGTTAATGATGCTCTGCAGTAACTTCCCTACCTCTTGTTGAAGGGGTGGTAACACTGCTGTCTTCAACATACTGGAACATTTTCTCAGTGTTCCATATGCTGTGGACGAGCCTGAAGAGAACATCCTTTTCTTCCTTTGGACTCCAGCAGGTAACCCTTTGGGCCTGGAGCTTTATCACCTTTGGCGCTCTGACTGCATTGGAGGCTGATACTGAAACAGTTATTTACAAATATGGGACCTCTTTAAGCCTACTCTCCATTTATTACCATTCAATTTTTTCCAAATTGCCATACATTCTAATTTTGCACACCTTAACCAAATTCAATTATCTTCTACTTATTAATACAACCGCTCTATTTTTGCTATCTCACATACTTTAACCCAGCCTGCACACTCTGCTCCTCTAGCGCCATTTTACTTACTGTGCCCTAATCTCATTTATCTCTCCTCCAACCCCTTTCCCACATCCTCCCCTGAACCTGAAACTCCCTCCCACTCCATATACCCCTGACCACCACACTCTCCACCTTCAAAGCATTAAGGTCATATCTTCTCCAAAAGGCCTTCCCCAATTAAGCCCTATTTTCCCTAGCTTGCTCTCCCTACTGTATCGTCTACGCACTTCTATCTGTGACCGTAGACTTTTGCTATTTGCCTTGCCCCTCACCCCACAGCACTTACATGCATATCCTTACATTATATATTATAAATTATTTATTCATATTAATGTCTGTCTCCCCCTCTAGACTCTAAGCTTGTTATGGGGTGGGGAACATGTCTGCTAATTATGTTGTATTCTCCCAACCACTTAGAACAGTGCTCTCCACATAGTAAGCATTCAATAAATACAATTGAGTGATTGATAATAAACTCACTGCATCAGGTTGGCATCAAGATTCAGAACAAACTGAAGGTTTATAAAATCACTGGAGGGTCCAATCCGTCTTTATGGTTAGGACACCAACAGCTCCTTCTGTCTTCCAGCACAGTTCCAGCAACACCATCTCTGAGCAGGGAACTAAAATCAAATGACCAGGCAGGCACTGTAGGTAACAAATGCAGACCAGCAGCAAGGGACAATCTCTAGATGTATACAACATTGAAGAAACTGATGGTCAGCACACTGGTCTCATCAGGTACCATGCCCACCGACATGAACTTCAATCCTCATTCCTGATGGACGGAAACCATCAGACAGCTTTTGGGTACTTACATGGCACGGATAGAACATACAAGGGATGGGAAGTATGAGCAGGATAAGTTAAAAGAATAGCTATATATTTATATAGAGTGGCAGTATCTGAGTTTTTAGTCCAACCCAAGACCAGTGATCTGTCCACTAAAGGTCAGCTTGCTTTTAAAAACATCCCTTTCAGTTGCTATTTTTCAGTGCTGGCCCATTGACTTCTGAGTATTTCATCGCCTCCATCAAGTCTTTCCTTGGTGTTTTCACTTTAAAGCCTTTGAAAGCTACTTTGTTACTGACCACTGTTAAGATTCAGCCATTTGAACCTTTCTACCTAACCTGAGGTTCAAGTGGCCTCCTATGGAATAATAAAACAAGAAAGTCTATGGCAGCTGAGAGTGCTTTTCTACTTGCTTTTACTGAGGATGTGGAAAGAAAATGTGTTCAGCAAGAATTGGTAGATTATTAAGTAGTCTTATCTCTGCTCAACATCACTCTGTAAATAAGTCAAGGTTTGCTACAACCCTGTGCAAGTGCTGGAAATGTTCAAAGCCTTAAAATAGTCAAATGCTTTGAAGGAGTCTATCTTCCTAATGGAAAAAAAATAAAAAGATAGCCAGCTATTTATAACTTGAGCTCCATCATATAACAAAAAAGGATTATTGCTGTTTTTAATTCCCTTCAGAAGCGAGGTACCTTGCCCATTCGTTTCCAAGAGAACCTTTTTAAAAGGGAACCATGATCAAAATACCAAATCCGAGACCAGATCAAAAAAGAAAACTCTTCTCTGTGACCCAACCATTAACACGGTCATCAAATGGCATGTAACCAAGCTCATTTTTGCCAGGTGAACTGTAGATCACACTGATAAATGGAAGCCACTGAATAATGCTTTCTCCTCACCAACTTTGCATTTTCTTTAAAGACTATCTCCAAATCTTAAGCACCGCTACAGGCACACAGGCCTGAGAGACATCATCTCCCTTCTCTGAAAGCCCCATCATACTGACACATCTTTTCTAGCTTTAAAGGATCTAGATATCGGTTTTTATGTTGATATTCCAATATTGTAACCAGTCACACATTCACTTTTTATCCAGTTGTATGTTTGGGTTTTTTATGTTTGACATGTCCCCCCGCCCATGGTAAGCTCCTTGCTGCCAGGGACCATGTCTTTACATCATCTACTGTAATTAAGTAAGCACTTAACAAGTACCACAAATATTATTACTAATAAAAATAATTGCCCCAATTGCCTAGCACAGGGCTTCACACAAAGTGGGTCATTGATTAATTCTGCTGCTGCTGACGTTGATGATTGTGAAGCACTAGAGTGCCTGAGAGCACGGATGCAGTGTCAGATATAATAATATTACCTGGCCTGCCCACTTTGGCAAAGCAAGAGGGTAGGGCCTTCCTGACAAATTAGTCAGAGCTTCCCAGAACATCATCAGTGTGCTATTAATCAAGTAATAGTATTTATTGAGCACTTGCTCTATGCAGGGCACTGTACTACTGTCAGACTGGATCTGATCTGTTTACATTGTATCTTCCCCAGAGCTTAGCAGAGTGCATAGTACATAGTAAGCATTTTAATATCACAACTATTTTTATTATGGTTTGCAATAACCAAGCCAAGCCTAATTCCTGGGGATGAATTTCGGAATTTAGTGAAACACAATTTCCTCCCCACTTCTCACCAACTACATCCCAGAAGGTATCTGGGTGATTTTAACTTGGTGTGGAGGGCTTTTTCATCGGTTTTAAAGTTTTGTAATACGTACAGTCAGTTTATTTTTTTTACCATTTCGGTTTGTGGAGCATGGGACCAGTAAAGTTGAGGGCAGGTAATTCTCAAGGATGGCAGGTTTTAGGCTGGTGCAGTGTACCACAGCAGTGTGGCTCAGTGGAAAGAGCACAGGCTCTGGAGTCAGAGGTCATGGGTTCAAACCCCAGCTCCCCCAATTGTCAGCTGTGAGACTTTGGGCAAGTCACTTAACTTCTCTGTGCCTCAGTTACCTCATCTGTAAAATGGGGATTAAGACTGTGAGCCCCCCGAGGAACAACCTGATCACCTTGTAACCTCCCCAGCGCTTAGAACAGTGCTTTGCACATAGTAAGTGCTTACTAAATGCCATTATTATTATTATTATTATATAATCCCTTGGATTAAGGTTAGGGGTTAATCGGCAGCCATACAAGTGGTGTTTTGGACCCCAGATATATTTAATAAAGCTGCTAGATTTTTTCAGTGGAGGCACCACCAAATTCCCAGGTGAATGTTATGGGCAGGGAATATGTCTATTCCTTCTGTTGTACTGTACTCTCCCAAGTACAGTGCTCTGCACATTGTAAATGCTCAATAAATCCCATTGATTAATTGATTGAATACAAAGAATCTGCAAATCCCCTCAGTAGCAAAACCATTTTGAGTTCCATGGGCAGAGACAGGAAAACACCCCTGGGATCGGCAGAAAGGGTGGGAGAGCAAGAGTACAGAGAGCCTAAGTGCACATCTTTAAATTATATATAAAAGCTTATTTATTTATATTCATATATGTCGCCCTCTCTAGACAGTAAACTCATTGTGGGCAGAGAACACGTCTGTTCTTAGTAAAGTGCTCTGCACACAGGAAGTGCTCAATAAATACCATTGGTGATGATGATGATGAAGTGTAGACTAAGTGATAGCTTAAAACACTTGACTTCAGTCTCACTACACAAGATCTCTCTGTTCAAAGGAAGGTTGTGAATATTAAAACAAATAAAAAGCTCAGTGGACTTTAGGACTGAGAGGTGTTCACCACTGTCATTTTGAGAGATCCTAGCCACATGGAGGTCTTCTTTGAGACCAATTAGTCCCCAAAAGAGGAAGTTGGCTTCCAGAATCCTCAATACCAAATAAGTCCTTAGGGCCTTGTGGGGGCTAGAGGCTTTCAACCTGCTGGAGCTTTGAGATCTGGGAACAAAAGCATCAGCAGTGTGTCACTGAGTTGCAATAAAAACAAGGAGGCGAGAACCAGAGAGCAACATCTTGGCACTGTCAGGCTAGCGCTAAGGCGGACTCTAACGCTGAGGTGAAAATGTAATGATTTTGATGCTATCTTGTTCCTGTTGTCTTTGGCAAAGCCTACACTCTGATTATGAAGGTGGTTCCTTCTGAAGGTGATTTCCTTTCTTCTGAAGGTGGGCCCACAGCCAACACTTCCCTTGGAGAAAGTTCTCTGAACTCCTCCAAGACCTTTGGGTTTCCTAAAGGAACAATCCTAAATTTAGCCTCCTCTGGAATAGCCAGTTACAGGCATTCCAGATTAGGCATCTGGGCATCCATTGGTGGTCTACAGGGCAGTCTGATCTTCTTTGTCAGGAAAAACAGAAACATTGAGCTTCAGAGATCCATCTCTACATCTCCCCCAAGACCTTCCCCTAGTGAAATTATGTAGGACCTAGCCAATCCCTAACTTACTTGACCGCAGGAGTCCCACTCTCTGCTTTTCCCTTCACTTGATGGCCTGGAATTATGGGAATCCTCAATCCATTTACAGCCTTCCTTTAGCCCCTTCCCCTGGTGCTATCTTTCAAAATCAAGCCACTTCTTTTTTTAGGGGGGGGGGGGTATTTAAGTGCTTCCTATGTCATTCATTCAATCATATTTATTGCGCACTTACTGTGTGCAGAGCACTGTACTAAGCGCTGGGGTAGAAACAAGCTAATTAGGTTGAACAGAGTCCATGGCCCACATGGGCTCACAACCTTAATCCCCATTTTACAGATGAGGTAGCTGAGGCACAGAGAAGTTAAGTGACTTATCCAAGGTCACACAGCAGTCAGTCAAGTGATAGAGCCAGGATTAGAACCCAGGTCCTTCTGACTTCCAGGTCCAAAGGTCTATCCACTAGGCCACGCAGCTTCTCTTGTTCCCAGGACTCCTGCTCTCCGCTTTACCCTTCATTCGAAGGCCTGGAATTATGGGAATCTTTTCTGGACTGCTACATGCATGTGTAGTTCAGGATAACCCAAGATCTGAAAGTTTCTCATTTGATTTTTCACTGCTTAATTGTTGGCTGCATAATAAAACCTTCTCAGAGATGAATATTCCAAATGAGATAACTTCACTGACTAGGTTGGTTCAAGCATGTCAGTGCTCGGTAAATACCATTGATTGATTGACTGAAGCATGTTTAACTAGTTTAGTTCCATCTACTGAAGAACCAGATGGAGTCTCCCTTTAAAATCACCCTGCAAAAATTACTGGTGGCTTAGACCTAACCAACTGCTTTGAATGAGGAAAATTGTGACAGGAGTGGAAGAACAAGGGAAATTGTGGCAGAAGTACAAGTAAGGGATACAGAAAGCTGCCAGCTTAGTCACTTCCAATGTGACTGTTCTACAAGTAGGTGCATTAGGCATATGCGCTACACTCGGTCCACCCCATTTACAAAGTTCTAAAAATAATGATCACTCATAAATGGGGGTCAGAGTACGAAAACAAAGGAAAACCTGAGGGTTGGCCTGGAGATGAGAAAACTGTCAATTATCCCATTTTATGTTCTACCTACATTTCTGGTTGCAATATCCTAATTTCCATTTAGACCAATTTGATACAATGCTTCATGTTCTAATCCTTTTACCATCTTATCAGACCAAGAGAAATGAGTGCAAATTGTTGGAGGGAGGAAAAGAGAGAGAGGGGACGGGAAGAAAGAACCTCTCTGTCAACTCCTGACTTAGAGATTTGTTAACAGTGAATGCGGCACCTTAATGGAAACCAGTCACAGATGTCTCAGTCAGTTGAATTTCTGTTAGAAATGACATGTTGTTAAACCCTTTAGTCTCCTACCTCCCACTCTGAGGAGCCGAGTCAGGGGAAAAGAAATTATAATGCAGACAATGAGATGATCTGTGGGATACTGAGGATGGTGTTTGAACAGCATGTGAGTACTCTCCCACAGTCCCAGCTCCCCAGTTCCACCCATCTGGGAACGATCCCTGAAATAATTTTTTTAAATTTACTTGGTGGAGTTGGCTATCCAACAGACATGGTTTAAAAATGAGACCAATACAGTCAGATGGTGGGAAAGGGGAAATTGGAGCAGGCCCAGTGAGATGGGGGATGGTGCTTTTAGAATTGTTTTGGATTATGCCACTCGGGACATCATCTAGTGATGTCCAACTAGAAAGCCTTCTGTGAGACGGGATGCATGGTAACAGACATAGAATGGAGAACTGAAACAACACTTCTAGGAAACCCATTTACATTAGAGCTCTACAGCACCCAAGTCAGAGAATAGGTCACCCTCATTCCCCTCTTAGTGAAGGAAACACTTCAGATGTCCAGTAAGCAGTTGAATACCATCTGGTGTGCTGTGAAGTGCTTTAGGTTTTACACCTCTAGAGAGCAGAGTGTTTCCGGTGTACTCTCCCAAGCATTTTGTACAGTGCTCTGCACACAGTAGGCACTCAGTAAATACCACTGATGAATTAGTATTCTTGGTACCAGTTCCCCGGGTTGAAGAGCAGTAGCATAGAGCTTTGGTGGGTACACATGCATTTGTGCATGCGCATGCACAAACACATACACACACACACACACACACACACACACTCATATACACACAAAGAGAACTTTCCAACCAACCTCTGCTGGAATCTCAGGCTACAGGTATTGGGGACAACCAATTCAGTCTCCCTTAGGCACAGGAGCAAAACTGAACCAAGGAAAATGTCTGGGAAAGAAATAAATGAAGTTCTCCTCCCTATACCTTGGAAATGGACTTCCTGTGGCCCAGATGGGACAATGGAGGTGAGATTGATGGAGTAGTATTTCATTCAGTTTCTAAAATGTGACTTCTTTCTCTCATCATGAGATGACCAGTTGCTCTGTTGTTAGGTTTGTCTCTTGAAATGGCTCCAAACCAACCCAAAGTGATGAGGCTTTCTCCCCTCAAGCAAGTACATCAACCTACATTCCCACCTGCCCCTGCCATGCTGATTCCTGTTTTTGCCTACTTTTATTCAGTCTAATTTGAGAGATAAATAAGCCTCAAATTAGCCTAGCCCTCGCTTTGCGAAGCAAAGAGTGCTTCACCAATATCAGCTCATTAATTCCATCTTTGAGGGGTCGATCGAGCACAGGCAGTGAAACTGGGGCTCAGAGAGGAGGAATGATTTACCCAAGGTCACTCATCTGACAGAATTAGGAGCATGACTCAACCCTTCTCACTCCTGGACTGATGTTCTATTCTCCAGACCAGCCCATCTAAATTAGAATATATCCAGAACCCAAAATGAAATCAACCCAGATTTAAAGGAAATCCAGCAAGAGTGTAACCAAAAAGCAGAATACATCCTACCTCGCCTCTCCATTGCCTTTTGGGCTGCTCTCTTGGAAATGTGTGTTTTGAGGGAATTGAGGGATTTGTGACAGCAGAGGTTAGTCTAACCTGTGGTTGGCTGCAGAGTGACAGAAGTCAACGGGGGTGAGCAGATTAAAATTTTCTCAGCTGATGAATATATGTGCAGGCCCAAAGATTTTTTAAGAGCTGACTGCAAGGCTATTCTCAACCATTTCAACTTTAATTCACAGTCCCCACCACCCCTAAAGCCAAGATGAGGAACTTTATCCTCATCCTTTCAGCTGAGTGTTTCTAGTTGGCCTTTATATTCAAAGACAACAGTGATGTTGAAATTCACCTATAAGTGTGTGGTTAAAAAGGCCAATGAGGGACCCAACGTACCCACCATATTGTGGGCACAAAAAGACCATCACAGGTGTCGCTCACAACCTTGCAAAAGGGAACACTATATGCTGTATACCAGCAGGGTCTACCAAGACCCAAGGCACCAGGTCACATGGGTGAGTGGAGCTTCTAGTGGTTGGATTTCTAAGAAGTAGTTATCAGTTGGTGGTATTGATGAGCTCTTATTGGGTGCAGAGAACAGTACTAAGTGTTTTGTGTGATTCTGAAGTAGGATCACACAAAGTTATCCCTTGTGTGGTATCGCACAGTGGGTGAGGCTGCGAGGGAACAGAAATTAGGTTCAGCAACTGGACTTCCTTTCAGTCAAGGGAGAAACATCCCACAGGCCACCAGCAAATGCCTCAGTGCTTTCTGGAGTACATGCTGAACCCAAAGACCACCTTAAACTACTTACCAAAATGCCATCCAAACTACTACACTGTCCATGAATTTTCCCCTTCCATTGTAAAATGAAATTCACTCCCTTTCTGCAAAAGAGGGGAAAAAAATAAAGAGTTGCTAGCCAATCTGAAGGCCGCAACAAAAGAACAAGTACAAATATGTAGCTCTAAACCGAATACTCAATTTACCCAGAAGTGCTTAGTTGCCTGTGTGAAATTGCTTCTCTGCTGACCCAGATACAGTTCAGGCAAGGCACTCTATGATGTCAGTACAATGAACATCAAGGCGTCTACCACAATATGACATCTGTAGGCCACACAGCCATTGTTCAAGTCAGTAGCAGGCTCATGGTTGTGTTCCTACCTAGGCAGTTGCTAACACAAAAGAGATTTTTCAACTAATAAGATCCTCTGGTGTTTGCAGCACCGGAGCACATAAGGTCATTACAGCTCTTCTTCTAATTTTTTTTCTTATTCAAATGGAGAAAACTAGGCCAAGAGAGCTGGATTTTGATTTAATTTAGCTCAACAGAAGGTTGGGTTTGGGGGGAGCATGAGCTTTGAGACAGGGCTATCATGTCACTTGGCTCAGAAGAGGAATGTCGGGCTTGAAATGGTTTCCTCTGGGGACTGTTTGCAGAATCAAAACGCCTCTCTGGTTTGCAGTTCTGAAACCCACTACTGTGACCAAAAAAGTACTTTCAATTTAGAGGGGAAAAGGGCTCCTGGTCCTAGAATCGCACTTGGCTGAGGAAAACGCAGCCTGATTATTTGAATGCTGGGGGATTTCTATTTCAAAAGGGAGGCATTGATCTTGGCATTGATTGGGGTGGTGGAGCAATCTCATTTGAACTTAAAGCCCCTTCCCCGTCCCCCCCAGGTGGAAGGAAAGTGATTGAACAATCTGACTGAGTTGTTGATGGGAGGTTTGGGACAAAGGAGGCCAGCTCTCTATGATGAGAGAAGCACCTCAACATGCTCTTCAATAGCCTGAAATCCTGCAAATCAAAGTCTTGCCTTCAGTGTAGTGCATCCAGTGTATTCACAGATTTCTCTCTCCTGGGAGCCCTTTGAGCTTTTGAAGGATGGACAAGTTAAATTTCTGTTACTTATCACTGGGAAGGTGGTTTGTTGTGGGCACATATTAACACCCTCCCTACTTCAAAACCTGCACTCAGTCTACAACTAAGACACCTGGGTCCCAGGATTAGCTTCTGCCTCTAAAGGGGAGAGCCCAAGGAAAATGGTGGAGGAGACAACCCAAACTGACCCAGAATGGTTTCCCATGTTTTCCACATGCTAATCTAGGAAGACAGTGATTGGCTGACATTCATCTCCACTGGGACACACCAAAGATGACACCCTAACATCCGAGTGGGAGAGGTTGGGGTTTAGAGATAAGGAATAACTTCCTGTGTTTAAGGACTATAAGGCTATGGGATAATCAGTTGCCCTGAAGGCTTGAACTTGACATCTCACCAGTAGGCACCTAGAGACCCAGAATCGGTGCCCATCTGGACTCTATAAAATCCTCAGTGAGCCGGGCAATTTAGTCAGTGAGAGAACATCCCCTACAATTAGTAAGGGTACTATGGAGGGAAAACATCACACACTTCTCTAGGCACCTTACTGCCCCAGGCTAAGATTGTCCATTGGGATGAATGGGCCACTGGTTTGACTCAGGATTGGCATGTCTCATGTTCTTATTGATGGCGCACCCAAGGAAATGAAATATTGAACAATGATCAAGTTGATTTCCTCAAAAGAGATAATCTCTCTGTAGTTATCCCGTCTTGACTACTGCATCAGCCTCCTCACTAACCCTCATGATTTCTGTCTCTCCCCACTCCAGACCTTACTTCACACTGCTGTCTGGATTATGTTTCTACAAAACCATTCAGTCCATATCTCCCTACTCCTCAAGAGCCAATGGTTGTGCATTCACTTCAGTATCAAGCAGAAGCTCCTTACCATCAGATTTTCCTTGGCTTTAAGGCACTCCTCCCCTTTTACCTTACTTCACTGATCTACTACAACTCAGCCCGCACACTTTGCTCCTCAACGCCGACATACTCACTGAAACTTAGACTTGATTATCTCACCCCCAACCCCTTGCCCATGTCCTCCTTCTGGCCTGGAACTCACTCCCCCTTCATATCCCACAGTCCACCACCCTCCCCACCTTCAAAGTCTTAACTAAAATCACATATCCTTCAAGTGGCTTTCCCCACTAGGCCCTCATTTCCCCTATTCTCTCTCCCTCCTACATCACCTATGCATGTCTACCCTTTAAGCATTTGATATTCTTCCCACCTTCAGCCCCACAACACTGATGTTCACAGCCATAATTTATGTCTCTCCCTCCACAGGGAAATCTCCATGAGAGAAGGGATCATGTCTACTAATTCTATTATATTATACTCTCCCATGCATTAAGTACAGGGATCTGCATATAGTAAGTGCTCAGTAAATACCACTGTTTGATTAATTGATACTTCAGGCTCTGAAGTGTGCTTTTACAAATATTTATATATTCCATATATTAAAAAGCAGCTTGGCTTAGGGCACAGAGCATGGAACATGGAGGCAGGAGACCTGGGCTGTAGTCCTGATTACACCCCTTGCCTGATCTGTGACCTTGGGCAAGTCACTTAACTTCCCCATGTTTCAGTTTCTTTATCTGTAAAATGGGGCTAAAATACCTGTTTCTCCTTCCCTCTTCGACTGCAAACTGGCATGTGTGGCAGGGACTGAGTCCTATCTAATTATCTTGTATTCACCCTAATTCATAGCCCAGTGCTTAGTCATCACGATCATCATTACTGCAGTCCCCCACTCCTTCCCTTGACAGCTAGGGGGTTGTATAGTGAAGTGGTGGGTAAAGAGACAGTAATAGTTAAACTAAAGCACACGCACAGGGACCGAGCAAGCATTAAAGCAAAATGAATGTCAGTGTTTCCAACCACACTTCATTCTTCCTTACTACAGAAAACACATGAGTGATTTTCCTAGGAAGTTTGGGGGCCACGCTGGGGCTTAATCAATCACTCAATCAAATGGTATTTGAGTGCTTATTGTGTGTAGAGCACTATATTATGCACTTGTGTAAACGTAGAACACAGAGTTGGTAGATGTGATCCTTGCCCACAAGGAGCTTAAGTTTCCAGGGGCAGGCAGGCAGGCAGTAAAATAAGTTATGCATAGAGGAAAGAGTAGAGTATAAGCCTATTTACATAAGTGCTATGCGACTGGGGTATCAAAGCGCTTAGGGGGTACACAGCCAAGTGCATAGTTGACAAAGTGGACAGACTGGAGAGAGAAAATTAAAAAGCACTAGCCTAAACCGGGGCCTCCTGTCTGGTGTGGCTTTAAACCAATAGCTTGCAAGCTACTTGAAGGCAAAGATCATACCTACTATTGAAGGCTCCCAAATACCTAGCATGGTGTTCACCTCCCATAGAAGGTATTCACTAAATTATCATGACTGACTGACAACATGATATCAGGCAAAATGGGCTCAGAGTCAACTGCAGACAGAAGTCTGGAAAGGTTGGGCTCATTCAGACCAAGGATAGACCTGCCTATTCCCTCCCAGCGGGAATGAACTTTGATTCTCACCGCTGTAGTTTTCGGTGAATTTAGCCGGTTTTGTTCTAGCACAGTCACTGCTTTATACTCCACGTGATGGCCTAGTGTCCTTTGGAGCACCTAGATTCTTAATCCCCAGGCCAAGGACCATGTCTGAATCAGTGTCCTTTCACATCTCCCACCCCCTTCCTACGCTGTAACTCTTTGCCCCAGTGCACCTCTCACCAGGAGGGGCCCAATGGGCACACCAATTTACCTCATCCCCTGACCCTTGCCAGTCTACCATGCCTCCTGGGAGCATAGGGGAATTGTGAGAGGGCAACCTGGTGAAAGGAAGCAAACTTGAGCTGGGCTTCTTTGCCTCAGGGCTCACCAGTACCTCAAACTGATTCCAAGTCCCGGTCAGCACTGATTTAGAATCTTTCTCCTATGCACTGTGGTCTGTTTCCCTTGCCTGAGAATTTCTCTGGCCCAACAATCTATCGTGAGAGTCGCTCCCCGAGGTATCATTATAATTCCAAATGCTAATTTTGCTTCCTGAAATTTCTGGTTGGTGTTTAAATGGAAGATGAAACAGATATGATGAATATGGGGATTAAATGAAAGGAAGGGAGTGTTATCTGTGAGGGTTATAAGGCTGGATCTAAGCTCCCAAATTATCCTGATTATTCAGGAAAAAAAAACAAAAAAACAAAAAACAAAAAAAAAAACCCTTGGCTTCAATTTGACTTTTTAAGAAGAATGTGTTTTGGGGGCATGGAGTCTCTGGATTTTTGTTTTTTTGGCCTGGCTCAGGATAGCCTTTGGCCCAGGACTGTTGATTTGGATTCTGACTGCTTCTGACTCTTATTGGGTGGCATCCCACCATCACATCACCTGCTTTAGCGTCTCTTTAAGCCCTTGTAGAATGTATACTATCATACTTACTTTATTTTCAAGGTCTTATTAAACTTAGAATACTTATTAAAGGACTTGAGAACTCCAAAATTAGCAAAATTACTACTCCTAGTACTACGTAAACTCCTAGATCAGTGTTTTGTCCACAGTCAAGACATAGTGAGTACTATTGTTGATGTAGTAACATGTGAATTACTTTTGACAGATGTGAATTTTCCCAAAAATGGGAACTGATTTTAGCCATCTCTCAACTTTCCCATTTTAAATATGATGTACTTTTAAGGAACCTATGCAAGAAGATCTAAAAATGACTATGAATCTCTTTTCAAAATTGACAAAGCACGATGAACTGACTACAAGCCTAAAGAAAATCCAAATAATGCTCAGGCCTGCATCTAAGAAACCCTATTCACAACGAAAGATTTTCACTGGCAACACAAAATGGAATGTCACCATCAAATTCACCATCAACCTAGTCTGCTTCTCAATGATGCAGAAGTAGATTAAATAGAACAAAAGTCAAAAGGCCAGCATAGCTTTTGAAATAGACGAAGCTGGGGGAGAATGGGACATGAAATTTCACTCCAAGTTGGAGGTTTATAAAGACATAGTGATATCATACCTTCTCTATGGCTTTGAGACCTGGAACTGCTAAAGATGACACATTTGTTCCTTGAGGAGCTTCTCCAGTTGCCCTCTAAAGTCAATATTCAGCATCGCAAGGCAGCAGAAGAGTATCAATACCGAGGTTCTGGGATGCAGACACAGCAACACAGCTTCATTGGGTGAGATGTGTGAAGAGAACACATGAGGGTGGGAAACAATCCTGGAAGGCAGAATAAAGAGTTGAATAATAATGATGATGATGGAATTTCCCTGTGGTCTCAGGACTGGGAACCTTGCACATAGGAATGGATCATAGTGGCTTGGGTAGTGCCATTCACGTTCTCTCGTCCCTGTCGGTCATATTCTCCCTGGAACAAGGAGTGCAAAGAGCCAATAGGCATTTAATAATTAAATGACTTAAAGACACAGTGAAGCACAGACTCAAGCCATGTGATAGAGTACTGGATCACCGGGAGAACACTGCAGTGCACAGCCTACCCTAGCAGGCAGCAAGAGAGATAGGATGCTCTCCAGTTTTGTGAAGAGATAGGCCTTTTATGTGGCATATACGTCTGCACCTATGGACTGCTCCTTCAAGAAGCCGTCCCTGACTAAGCCCTAATTTCCCCTACCCGCACAGCCCCCCTGCACGACCACTTGGCTGTGTACCCCTTAAGCACTGTGATACTAACCCCTGCCCCACAGCACTTATGTATATATATATCCTTACACTGTACTTATTTCCCCTATCTGTAATTTATTTTATTATCTGTCTCTCCATGTAGACTATAGGCTCCTTGTGGGGAGGGATCATGCCTACCAACTCTATATACTTAAATGCTTAGTTCAGTTCTCTGCACACAGTGATTATTCAATAAATACAATTGATTGATTGACTGATTAAGGGATTTTGGTCTCACACATGAATCAGTCAATCAGTGGTATTTACTGAATGCTTACTGTCTGCCACACAAGGTTAGTCTGGATGAGTAATAATACCACTAATAATACTAATAATAATTACAATGGCATTTGTTAAGTGCTTACTATGTGTCAAGCACTGTTCTAATCGCTGGGGAAGATACAAGCTAATCAGGTTGGACACAGTTCCAGTCCCACATTGGGCTCACAGTCTTAATTCTCATTTTATAGATGAGGTAACTGAGGCACAGAGAAGTTAAGCCACTTGCCCAAGATCACATAGCAAACAAGGGACAATACCGGGATTAGAAATCAGGTCCTTTGACTCACAGGCCCATGTGTATCCACTACGACAACAGAGGGCATCTCTGCTTGCAACCACTGGCAAGAAAACAGATCTCTATCCTAACCCTGACATCTGTTACTCAGATGAGTCATTAAAAAATGTTTTTTTACCCTCATTCACCCCATCTCCACTTTCCCCATTCTTCTTTAAAACTTCTGTCCCTGGGTCCCTTCCATGCTGGGTTCTCCAAAATTGGTACCAGCCTCCATTTGTACCCAGGCTTCCCTAGTCCTCCTTGCCCTGCCCCAATGTTCACCAGGCAAAGGGTTGGCATCTCCAGAGTAGGATCGGATGTGAAAAAAAACCATGTAGTGGGGAAGGGAGAAGGGGTGGCTTCAGGGGACAAGCTTAACAGCACAGAGATGAACAAATTTTAAAGGTTCACCTGGGCAACAGGTAACATCAGGTTGACTTTTTTATGGTATTTGTTAAGTGCTTACTATGTGCCAGGCACTCTACTAAGCGCTGAGGTATATACAAAACAATTGAGTTGACCACATTCCTTGTTGCACATAGGGTTCACAGTCTTAATCCCCATTTCACAGATGAGGTAACTGAGGCAGAGAGAATTTAAGTAACTTGCCTAAGGTCACACAGCAGACAAGTAGCAGAGCAGAATTAGAACCCAGGTCCTGTGACTCCCAGGCCCCTGCTCTTTCCACTAGGCCAGGCTGCTTCTCAATTCTTAATTTCTGTTAGGATTTCTAGGGACACAACTGAATATCTTCCAGCTGGCCTAGAGTTATTAGGATTTTACTATCAATAATTTTCTATTTACACACACACACACACACACACACACACAAATCTATGTCCATATATAGTACTGTCTTGGATTTTAATTTGAGGTGGAGATAATTTACTTGTGGGCAGGGAATGTGTCTGTTATATTGTTATATGGTATTCTCCCAAGTGCTCAGTACAGTGCTCTGCATACAGTAAGCACTCAATATGACCGACTGACATTTTTCCCCCAGCAACAATCATTACATCGTTTGTCTTTCCCTCTCTTTACTGTCATTGCGATGATGGAAGGAAAGGTGGTTGTTGGGACCCCTGAAATGCCAAATAAGGAAGAGGAAAAAGCAGTTAGATTTGCTAGAATCGGGGTGTCCGTGTTGGAAAAGCATGATGTGACAGAAATAAAGCCTGCTCTCATCTGACAGGTGTCTGGCAGTTGTTTCATGTGTGAAGATAATGCTGGCCATTGTCCCCAACCACTGGGGGTGAAATATGAAGATAAACAATAAACAAGGGGAACACCACCCTAAAGCTGTCTCTGATGCCTTTTCATGTTTCCCAGAGGCACTTGGGGAAATGCATGGAAGCCCACTTTTGCTACTTTAGTTTCCCTGAATGAGGATGGTGGCAGTTGAAAGAAAGTTTGGTCTTGACAGCAGCTGCCAAAATCAAAACCATTTCAAAGTTGAAAAGTTGTTTTTGATGTGAATCTCGGGAGGTAGGACTATGGGGAACCTGAGCCAACAGGAACCCTGTAGATGGCTTCTACTTCTGGAGACAAAGGTATGACATTTATGATCTGTGATTGCTATTTCACATGACTGCAGGGACCCAGGGCTTCCCCAGTGGAAAATGCTGGTTTACCCCCAAAACAACAGTTCAGAACACTCCAGCTCCAGCCTCTCAGGTCCTCTTAGATTGCCATCATTCCCCTCTGAAGGTCCCAACACTTAATTTTAATCATTCATTCATTCATTCTTTCAATCATATTTAATTGAGAAACACTGGTCTCTGTGTCATACAGAAGTAGGAGACAGAATATTGCTTCTCAAGTTTAGAGTACAGCAGATCAATAGAGTCAAATGCAGCTTTGATTACTTTATCAATTTATCAATCTCTAATTACCCCATGGAATGCATACATATCACCTCTTTTCCTCCAAGTGAGCCATAATTAAATGGAATGACATCACCTCAAGCAACAGGACTTGCACAGAATTTCCCCAAAGTGTAAATCAGGGTGGAAATCACCTAGATCCCTAACGAAGAGTCAAGATGTTCCTCTACAGTTGAGATGTAATGAAAAACATATGGATATTCCACCTGTAACATGCCCACACAGAACTGTGAAATGTCATTTAATCTTATTTGCATTTAACCAGGACAATGTTTTTTGACTAGAATTCTCAAAACCATCCCTCGAGAGTGGTTTATCATTAGTCGCATTTAATAGATGGGGAGACAGAGGAACAGGGGAGGCAAATAACTGTTCTTTAGCCCAATAAAGTATTGCCATCTACCCTGTAGCTCACTCTTCTGGTTAAATAATTCTAAACCAACCACTTTATTCGTAACATCTCTCCTATAGTAATGATAATGATTTAACACTTACTTCATGCCAAGCACTGGGATAGATACAAGACAACCAATTAGACACAGTCTCTATATCACACGAGGCTCACAGTGTAAGAGGGAGGGAAGAGCAGGCATTTTAATCCCCATTTTACAGATGAGAAAACTGAGGCACAGAGAGGTTAAGTAACATGCCCATGGTCAAAGAGCAGACAAGTGGTAGAACCAGCATTAGAATCCAGTTTTCCCGAATTTTAGTTCGTGCTCATTCCACTAGGCTTTCTCACTCTGAGTGAAGTACCTGTTCCTGTTTCTGTATTTAATTCAACCTGGCAAAAATACCATGTGGTTCTAATATTCAGCACAGTAAAATTTTCTCCAGCACAGGGCCCTTTCAAAATAGTTTAAAATCAAACTAAGAGAGCACTCAAAATAGCTGAAGGACAGAGACAGGGCAGATTGTGTCCAGTAGTTGACTTTTATTATGCCGGATCAGATACAGAATCCTTTTCCAGCTACATGATTTACAAAACAATCTGCTTCTAAGCTCACCTCAAGAATATCAGATGAAGAAAACTTTGCTTTAATCCTGTTCTATAAGAGACCAACATAAAGTATATGCATGGAGAGTAAAGGATCGTGGGCACACGAGCTTGAAAATATTTGGGTGGAAAATTGCCCGTGCATTTTACGACTCATTCTCAGAAAACCTCAGTGCACAACTTACCTAAATGGCTGGCAAAAGTTAAATTAGGCATGCACACTGAAATCAAGAAACACCTCTGTACATAGCACGTGATGACTGGGGCTCTACGGGGGAGTTGTTGCACATGCCACAGTGCTGGAGCAAACACTTCACAGGGCTTCACTGCTGTCTGCAAGACAGGAACCTGGTGTGGCCAAAGTCACAGCCAAGAAGTTTGCATTGCTCCTCTCCTTTCTCCTTATTTTTCTAAAGAGCTCAAAGAGCTTGAGTGTTTTGGCTTTTTTTGGCTCCCCACTGGTCAACCTACTTGCCTCTAGCAAGAGGCCTGGATAGCAAGATATGGCAAAGGGCAAAGTAATCTAGAGGGCAAAATCAGAATTTTGCAAGGGGGAAAATTGGATGGCTTTCTCTAGGAAGCCAACAGTGGCAACACTGAAAACTGTGCTAGGTGCCACAGAGAACAAACCAGCTGGTACAACAAGAGGCAAGGCTTTTTGTGTATTTGGCATGGTCAGGAGTGCTGGTCTCACAACAGCCTAACACAACCATACCAAGGACTAAATTTCACTATCAATCAATGGTATTTATTGAGCATTTACCATGTGCAAAACACTTTACCAAGTGCTTTGGGAGTGTACAGTCAACTAGATAGATACAATCCCTGCCTACAAGGAGCATACCATTAGTTGTGTCATCTTCTAATACAGTGGACAATTATGTATGTATATATAAATCAATATTTGAACATTTACTGTGTGCAGGGCATTTGAGAATAACACTGAACAAAATTAAACTCCTCGTGGAGGGAGTGCTAAGAAATTTACATATGGTCACATGCCAGACACAAATCCATAGCCATGCAAGGCAAGTAACAGACAAGGAATTTTTAAAATCCATAAATACAATGACAACAGGCTCACAGTCATCTCTTTCACAGAGCTATGACAAAATGGGGCTGGTGTGATAGTAGAGAACAGAATCGGTTGCAATTCCTCCATTTTAGATGACAAAAGAAGTTGAATCGGGAGAACAATTGGACACTGAGGCTACGTGAGTGACACTGCATACTAAATCAGAGAGCCTAGTATAGAACAGCAAGCCAGTGGATAATGAGGAAATGCAGAATCCTTGGGCTGAGAGGGTCTTCAAAAAGTAATTTACTCCAACCTCCTTAGTGGTTGACACACAGTGAGCACGTAATAAATACCATTAAAAAAAGAGAGAAGTGACAGTGTCACAGGCCAGAGACAGGCAGAAGCACAGATCTGGGGAAGCAACCCCAGCCAGTCAAAGGGTGAGTGGACTTTAAAAGCCAGGAATGGTTCTTGTTTCCCTTCAATTTACATGGTTAGCCCAACTGTGAAAATGGGGCACAAGGAGAGCTGCTTGGAGAACCACTGGCCTGTAGAAAGGACGAACCCCGAGGGAGAAACTTTTCAGGGGCAAGAGCCCGGTGGAAATTGAAGAGGGAGCTGACTGCACACAGATTTGGTTGTCTGCCCTGCAAAAGACCTTTCCTGCTGCAGGCACCCTGGGCTTTAGAAATTTTCCTAAGTTTCCCCCCTGGCCGTTCAAAGTAGGAATTGGGGCTGAGCCAGTTTTAGCTTCCACACCCTCCAGGAGTGGAGTTCAGGCTGGACGGGGCAGGGAGGGGTGAAGGGAACACAGGAAAGTCATCAAGATGTTATGGATTTTTCCAGGGAACATTTTTACCACCCTTCAAAGGAGGCAGCCCCAGCCTGGCGGAAAGAGCATGAGGTGGAAGTCAGGAGACCTGGGCTCTAGTCCTATCTCTACCACCGAGTGACCTTGGGCAAGTCACTTAACCTTTTAGTTTCCCCTCCTGTACCAGAGAGATAATTCTAGAACCGGAAAGAATCTCAGAAAGTCTTCTAGTCCATGCCCCTGCTTGGGGGCAGGCAAATGGCTAATCCATCTCACACAGATGGTGGTCTAATCTCCTCAGACTGCAGGGATGGGGCTGGCATGGCTTCCCTTTTCATCTGAACCAGTACTGAATATCTTTTTCGGTGCCTAGCACAATGATCTGGACTCAGTTGAGCTCAGTTCTGCTGACTGGCAAGGGAGTTTTCTTGCTTCTGCCTCCGATACAGGGATGTCCTGAGGCTAAAATGGATAAGAAAGTGCTCTGGAGTTGGGTGGGGGGGGGGATCCTTCAGAAATACCAGGCATTTCTAAACAATACTAGTTGGTATTTTGAGTTGGGATTGATGAGGAAGATGGAAGAGGCGAAAGAGGAAGAGATGGGAGAAGAGTGGAAGTTGAATGAGGAACAGAAGGAAAATAAGGAAAAGAGAAGGCACTGGTGAGCTGGCTGCTTCATTGATTGTCTCAATGACTCTGGGCTTGACCCCCTCCAGCCTACCCAGTAGCCATTGTTCCCTTACTGGCCTCATCAAGTGGGACTGCAGAACCAGAACTCACTGGTGTGTAGCAATGACAACTTTATCCTTTTCAGCAAAAATGCAATGCTGTCCATTTTGTAACTTCCACCTACTGATTAGACATCCTCTCCTCCAAGGCTACTGAATGAGGTTGAGAGGCAAAGGGCTACTGGATGAAGGGCAGAAAAGGGAGCATGAGGAACAGGGTGGCCAGTGGAAAGACAATGGCCCTGGGAGTTAGAGGACCTGGGTTCTAATCCTGACTCTACCACTTATCTGCTGTGTGATCTTGGACAAGTCACTTAACTTCTCTGTGCCTCAGTTACCTCATCTGTAAAATGGGGATTATGACTATGAGCCCTATGTGGGACATGGACTGTTTCCAACCTGATTAACTTGTATCAACCCCAGTACTTAGTATATAGTGCCTGGCATATAGTAAGCATTTAACGGATACCATTAAAAAAAAATAGGCCAGGGGGTGTGGGGCAGTGAGGGAAGATATTGCAACAAGAATATTTTGGGTTACCTAAGCCAAGCAGCAAGGGCGCTGCTTTCAGGGTACAGGACTGGGTTCACCTCTCTGGTTGTTCTATAGGTTGTTTCAGGAATGGCCAGAGTTTTACAGTACTGGCAGGAAGCTGTCCGGTGCCTCTACCCTCACCATGTCTCTGCTCTTTGGGATGACCAAGCCCAGGTTTTAAACTTGGGCCAGGAAAAGAAATTGCTCCAAAACCTTCCATCCCTCCCTTCTACATTCCCATGTCTCCCACTCCCTGTTTAAAAATAGGTTACTTTTTTCTAAGAGTGTCAGATTGTGAATACTGGCTTTGAATATAGTCCGAGTCATTTAAAAGAAAAATAATTTTTGTTCGTTTATCTGAATTCAGCAAATGAACAGATACAAGCACACTAAGTTAGCATGATGCAAGGATCACTCAAACTGCAACCTTAGAGAAGACGAAAGGGAGAGATTCCTTCTTGGGGAAGAAAGATTTACCTTAGGCCTTACCCTAGGCTACCAGCTGTTTAGCATTAATATCCCAGAGGTGTTCAAGAATGAAATCAGCCCTTGGGCGAGTCTGCTTGGGGTAGTGGGAGGTGCCCATCTGGCTGGAGGCTGCAGGACAGTCAAGGTGATTAAGGACTGTCAGTGCTAACCTTGAGAGCTGAAGGTGTGCTCCTCAGCATGATTAAATCTGGAAACCAGGGCTGGAAGAGCAATGTGAAGTAAGGAAAGAGTGAGAAGGAAGAAAAGAGAGCAAAATTCCATCCTTGAAGAGACCCTACTAGAGGGGCGGGTGACCTTACCTTCGCTGCCAAGGTAGAGGGGAAAAAATAAGAAAACGTTGACAAGAAATCATGGCTTTGTTGAGTTTTTTAAACGTGAAGCTGATGCACAGTTAATAAATATCATTCCAAAAGCTTTAATAAAACCCTTATGTTGTATAAAAAAATACTTCACCATTCATCTCCCTGACAGCTGGCAACAGAGTAAACTTAGCGCACCTGCTTTCTTTCCTTTTGTTCAGGGTCTACGGCTAAGTGCATAACACTTAACACTGAATAAAGGGAGAGCAGCCCTTGCTACTGTCAGGGATGGGCTGCCATACATGGCCTTTGGGAGCCTTGGTTCCCCAGTAGAGGAGGGGAGGGTGGAAACCAGCCCTCAACCCCATTGCCACCGACATCCCTCCCCAAAGGCAAAATGCCTCGTGGCCCAGGGCCCCTCAAGCACTCCCTCTTTTGGGAGAATGAAGCTGATTGTATGTCCACTGGGGAGAAGTCATCTGAGAGGTTTCTTCCCTTTGGCCTTTTCTGGAACGTTGGTGGGAGGTGGGAGGGGAGAGGGGAGAGGGGGGAGAGAGGGAGAGGGAGGGGAGAGAGAGAAAGAGAAAGAAAAAGAGAGAGAGAGAGAGAGAGAACGCAAGAGAGCAAGGAGAGGGGGAAGAGAAGGGTCTTTGGGTCTTGATTATTTTATTTGTAAATAACCATCTGCTTCCTTCTGATCGAGAGCCAGCCGAGCCAGGCACAACCCCAGGGAGCTGCATGATTGATACTCCTCCACCTCTGTTAGCAGGGGGCCCGCACAAAAGATCACATTGAGCTCACTGGTGGCTGACGATGAAAAAGAACACACTTTCTTTAAACGTGCAATGATCAGTTTGTTAAGGGATGCAGGTGGCATGGGAGGAGAGAGACGACTCAACCAACTACCAACTTCTGTCCAACTTACTCCTGTGCCTCCCACACTAACCCTTTCCTCCCCTTCACCACAGGACCACTGAGCTAAACTCAAAAGGAAAAGGATGTTTAGAGTGGGGGCTTTAGGAAAGAGAGGGGTGGGTGTGAATTTTCACCCCCTGGGAGTGGAACGCCTGGTTGGAATTCCTGGTTCTGCAACCATTCCCCTTATTTCTTACATTTGCCGACCACCATTTTTCTGTCACCGTCGCCTGTACTGTGCTGGCTCTTGGACAAAGCAAAAGGGAGACTCCTGTCCCATGGGATCTACAATCTATGTCAGACTTCACTGACCTAGACATACATCTAAAGTTGTGCTGTCCTCAGCTATATCTACAGGGAATAGAGCCCCATGTAGGACAGGTACTTTGATCTGCTTGTACTGTAGCAACTTGAATATCACAATTATTATAATTATTATAATCAACTGTGGAAGCAGCATGGCCTAGGGGAGAGAGCACAGGCCTGGAAGTCAGAGGACCTGTGTTCTAATCCTGCTCTGCCACTTACCTGCTGTGTTACCTGAACATCTCTGTGCCCAGTTCTCTCATTGGCAAAATGTGGATTTGAAACCTGTTTTCCCTTCTCCTTAGACCGTGAACCCCATGTGGGAACTCTCTTCTGTCTTCCCTAGTGCTTGTACAGTTCTGTGATAAGCACTCAACAAACAATGTAATTATTATCATTACCATTATTATTGTTGATCACTGATGGGAGAGAGATTCTCATGTCACTCCTGTTGGAACACCTTGTCATCCACCACTCACACCTGTTTAACACCAGCCCAGAGACCCGAGGCGAGGCCCAGGTGGAGGTGACTGGAAAACTGATCATGGAAAGCTGATTTTGAGGGGCTGACCCAGAAGCAGACAATTCCCCAGGCATTTTTAGCAGCATGCAGCCAGCACAGATATGGTCATCCTTCTCTTCTTCTCCTCCTGCCTCCCCTCACCCCTCCCAACCCTCAAACTGACAAAACATGAGCAACTTGAGGAAAATTCCATATTTTTCCACTTCAGGGAGCATAACCTTTGTTTTCCTTCCGGTGCAGGCGGCTGCAGGTGTTTTGAGTCATCCTGTTCTCTCTATCTGCAATATCGTCTGTGTTGACTTGTAGCACTGGACTTTAGAGTCTGTCAGGATGCCAACCAGCCAGGCCGCCAGGCTCTGCAGCTGACAGCCCAATCCGTAATGCTGACTCCTTCTTCTGGAAAAAAGGGGGCCAGAGAGGTTAATACACTCAAATCGGGATAAACACACCAGCTGTTAGATTTCCTAATATTTAGTGTCATTACCAAATAAAATAACTCCCAAGAAATCATAAAATAGAATAAAATAAACCACCACCTCTGATTCACTTATCTTGGTGAGAGGAGTATTAACAAATTATTGTAAAAGCCTCTGCTATCACACAATAGTGGCAGGTTTACACTTAAAGAGATACTGGCTGAATGGCCATGTTTGGTGAGTCTCTATTATACCAAGACAAGCTCTCCAGAGAGAGAAAATGGTGTGGAAATGTGTCAGACTCCTTCTGAATACTACACATTCAGAGCATCTTTCCCGATTCCCAAACTGAGATTTGGAGGGGTTTGTAGGTCAGTATTCCCTGCTGTGTTGAAATGCAAACAGGTTTTAATGGGCAGCAGTGCCTTTTTGTGGGGAGAGAGGGGGGTCCGGGGAGGGAGGGAAGGGGTCGTTACCTGAGACTGAATCCAGTACCATGGCCAGGGCTGAGGGGAAAGACGCTCTGTTCTGATACTGAATCCATCAATCAATGGCATTTGTTATTGAGTGCTTACTGTGTGCAGAGCACTGTACCCAGGCACTTAGAACTGTAGTCAGTGCTTAACACTGTTCTGAGCATTTCTAGGTCACTGTTGCTAGATGGCAGTTCACCTGGGCAAAGGAAACAGAAAATCATTGTTGGTATTTTGGAAAAATACACTTTGCAGCCCACAAAGTCCAATGTGCAATGAAACCGCATCTGTTTGTTTATAGTAAGTGCTTCCTATGTGCCAGGCACTGTACTAAGCTCTGGGGTAGATACAAACTAATCGAGTTGGACACAGTCTATCTCCCAGGTGAGGCTCATGGTATTAATCCCCATTTTACAGATGAGGTAACCACAGAGAAGTGACCTGCCCAAGGTCACAAAGCAGACAAGAGGCAGAACAGGACTAGAACCCAGGTCCTTCTGACTCCCAGGCCTGTGCTCTATCCACTAGGCCATGCAACTTCTCTAATTTACATTCTGCATTACGGCAGAAACAGGGCCTTGGGTCCCAGGTATGAGTCAGTCATAAACCCTGTGTTTTGAGGGCCTGTCACGTGACTGTGGCTCATTGCATCTGTGGTAAGCTGGTGCCAAGAATGTCAGCGCAGATGCACTTTGTTTTGGCTTTTGTATCATTTCAGTAAGATCGAGATATTTATTTTTGCTCTCTGGATGGGCAGAGGAATGAAACTGTGAGAAGGCTTTGGATGCTTGTAACTCAGGCCTAGCACCTGAGCCAGATGAATATTGGTAAAAGAAAATCCTGCATTACTGTGGCAATGAGTCCTGAATGGCTGCCATTTTGGATCTTTTAACCCTTGAAAAATAGATGCTGATATTGCATTGCTTTAATAGCCTGATTTGAAGGTACAAGTTCTCCATATTAACCCTTACATGGGTGGCCTGGATCATATGTAAAAATACCATTGTATTAAATGGAGCTTTGCTCTAATATGTTCTGCCTAGTAATTGTCCTATTGACATTGCACTGGGTTTCATAGTTCATTTTATGCCTGTGCCAGGGACACGTTGGGGGAGTTGGGGTTCAAATAAAGCAATGTTTTGCATTTGGATTTCAATGTGTTTTCGGACAGGTTGTCTTCCCCTTGGTGTAGCCATGCATTCCCTCTCTGCCTGGAGCTCCCTTTCTCTTCAAAAGGTTTGCCCACGCATGAAGAACTTCCACAGTTCTGCAGAGGGGACTAGCCCAGGGTCATTAGAATGTTTGGCTGTATGGAACAGATGGATAAACTGAACACCGGAGAAGTTCAGGGACCAGCAGAAGGTCACAGAGCAAAATGCGTGAAACTGGGGAAGACCCTCAAAGCAACTCATTCTACCCCTGCTCTCAGCATTTTCCTTCTCCCTCAAAAAATAAACCATTTGCCAAAAGTGAGAGCCATATCCTTTTTGAAATTTACACATATTTTCATTTGTGTTCTACCTTTCATTTTGGAATGACTCTGAACTTCTGGCTTTAGAGTGAGGTTGAAAGTTTATACATGTATTTTGGTTATTACTCATTTTGTTATGCAATAGAAGAAATATTAAGTTCTTTGATAATATTCTAGTGATCACTACTAGTTCATCATTGTGTAGTGATTTGGGAAACTTTCCCTATTTATATATTTATGCTTATTTTTGTGTCCTTATCATCTCAGTAATTAAGCCCACAGTCTAGTTTTAGAGTGGAAGAACCTGAGGCTCAGAGAGGTAAAGGCACTGACCTTTAGAGTTAGAACCCACAGCCCTGAAACCTTACCTACAGCTTCTCTGACCCCACTTCCCTCTCAGGTCAAAACCAAAATTATTTTCTGACTTTTGCACACATCCCTCCTCAGAATGCTTTAGTCTGGGGTGGTTTATGGGAAACTCCATACCTTTGTCAGTTCCAAATTGTGATCTCTGTACAAAAATGATTCCTGGGGCTTAGTTTGTACCTTTTTTTCTGGGAATATACTAAGCTGCTCTATATAACTAACTATTCATAGAGATTTGGTTTATGGGGTAGTTAGGAAACAAGAATTTCTACTCTTGTTTTTTCAACACTAAGATTTTTTTTTTTACTACTACAGCAAATTATCCTTATAGTTCAGGTCAAAAATACGCTCAGCTTCAATCATCCAGATTTGGGAGCCATGAAATATTTGGATAATTGAAGTCCATATACATTTCTGGACAGGATTATATGGATGTTTTGCTAATATAACCCTAACAATTATTTCCTAATCAAACTGGTCAAATTCAGTTCTCAGAGATTTGTATTATCCTGGAAAAACTTGGGGACATTTAATCTTCTCCTGCAACAGAACACATTCTGACACTACCTGGGAATGCAAGCATTGTTTGGAGTAGTAAAACCCACTACAGAAAGCCTCCCAAACATCAAAAAAAAAGGGAAATGTCCTTCCTTTAGGCAGAACTGTTTCTCCAAGAAGTTCCAATAAATAGTGAAACACTTTCATTCTTATCCAACTGAAGCTTTCAGCCCATGAAAAACTAACAAACCCATAATTAATTGACCTGGGTACCTTGTCAGGAGACACCCATATCAAAATGAAAATGATCAACATTCTTCTTACCTGAACTAAATGGACATTCCCTCCAGACACTGCAAATGATCAACTGTAGGTGGTCACAAATCTAATGATTCCATGTCTATTGTTTTAAGGCCCAGGGCCACCTCTAAAACAATGGACCAATTATAGTTCTAGGATTGTCTGGTAGAATTGTTAGTGTTGGCTTCCAGCTACAAGTATCTTAGAACAGTTTCACACGGGAAGACCCACAATGAGCCTGGAGAAGTCATGATGAAAAATCAAGTTCTGCTCAAAGGGCAGAAAGCTTGGACTTTTTTCCTCCCATGTGGGCAGAGTTAATTTGTCAATAAAAACTGAGGGTCCATTCAGAGCCAAGAACTTTATCAACTGCTTTAGGGAGTTACAGAGAAAGTACGAGATATAGTGAGATTTGTTCACAAGGATAGTGCACATGAATAGCATTGGAGGGAGGGGAGGGCTGGAGGCAGAACATATACAAACAAGCAACAGATAACAATATATAAAGTCCATGTGACAGAGGAATGATGAGAGATAGGAGCACATCCAGAGGAATATAGAATATAATTCATAGAGAAGCTATGAGATAGAAGAATGCTTGCTGTGACCAGATTTAGTGCTATTTGGAATCCTTCCATATCCCACCTCTTTGCCTGGAGATTCTAAAGCACATCAAGATGACACTCTAGACTATCGGGGTGAAACTAAGGAAGAGTAAATGGCCAGAGAATCTGCCTTCACATTGAAATCCAAATTTCTTACTGTTTAAATCAACCTCACTGGAAGGCCCTAGCAGAGATCAGGGAGTGGAGGCAGGGAGGGGTCAGTTGAGGAGTGGGGGGGGTGGGGAGGGTGGGTAGGAGTTATGACTAGGGCTGCAGAAGCCACAACAAACTAGCTCAGGGGAGCTTGTGGGTGGGGAGAGGGAAGGAGGTTGGGGAAAAGGAGGAGGAAAAGTAGGAATTCCAAGCTTTTCTTTGGTTTTCTTATCTTTCTTCTCCTGCAACTCTCTCTTGTCCTTCTGCTCCTGGATCTTGATTGGCCAGAAATTCCCATGCTTGCCCAAGGGATTATTAATCCAACAAAAATGCTGATTAATTTAATAGATGCTTTATTTCTGGGCTTTTCTTATTACTGTTTTGTAATACTGGATGTAAGAGGGAGTTTTCCCTAATGTTCGTGAACACTTCTTCCTAATATATTCTATTTATATAGATCACTTATTGGCAGATATCTTTCCGAAAGAGCTGAAATTTGCCCTTGAGGCATCAGATGTAGTCAGACTGTCAAATAAGTCTCCTAATTGAAGTGAATGCTGGTACAATATTTGCCAACTAGAACTAAACACCTCCAGCAAAAATCCAGCTTTATTTCCTTCATGGAATCATACAGAGAGAATGGCCATTTCACTCAGAAATGTGAATCTTGGGGGCCAGGTGGGGAATATATTTTTAGAGGTTTGGTTCTATAGGTCAGCCCAAAGCAAGTTTTGACAAAATAAGGCAGTACTATCTAGTAGAAGGAGTACATACAGGCTAGATTCAACACTTACATAAATATCCATAATTTATGAATATTAGTGTCTACAAACTTAGTGCACATAGTAAATGCTCAAAAAGTATGATTAATGAGTGTCTCTCCCACTCTAGACTGTAAGCTCCTTGTGGGCAGGGAATGTATCTAATACTCTGTTGTACTCTAAGTGCTTAGGACAGTAAGTGCTCAATAAATACCATTGATTCAGCCAACCTAGGTTGTGGGCATGGCGTAACCAATCCATATTCTCCACATGAAATAGCCCTCCTAAAACTCCAACTCCAACTATAAGGCTTCCTGGATTAATTTCCCAGACACCTAAACTGCATAACTTCCTTTGGTCAACTCTGGCAATTTTGAACTGATAGCAGTTCCTCAACACTCTCATATACGCCTTCAGTTGTTATAGTCAATTTCTTGTTTGATGACTCCTGTTGTAATTGTCACTTCTCTGACCTATAATTCCCAAGCACCTAGCACAGTGCACTGTCACATGTGATCGCTCAATAAATACAAAGACTATACTAGTCGAGTCTAGTCCTGGCTCTGACATATTTTAACTGACTGGCTGTGTCCCACAAGCAAGCCACTTAACCTCTCTGGTTTTTTTCCTCCTCTGTTATAAAGGGGGTAGCAAACCCAGCCTCGCAGAGCTTTGTGAAGGTGCGTGGCCACTGATTTGGAAATGCTATTTCCCTTATATTAGAGCAATGCCAAAATTGCAGATTTGGGGTTTCTTAGGCTTGGAAGAGATTCCTGAAAGCCAAATAAAAGCACCTTCAAAAGAAAGCAAAATAGTGGCATTCATCTTTCCTGCCTTGAAAGGGGCAGTGGCAGAACAAGAAATCCATTTCTCTTCTTGTGCTGACTGAAATTAATCAGTAACTTTGGAGACCTGCTTATGTTCAAGAAAGCAAACTGAACTGTTATCACATGGCATATAAAGACTTCACCATGTGACATTCCTTGTGGATTGGAGATAAGAGAACATAGTCTTTTCCAGTATAAGACCCATAGAAAAGTTTGGAATGGGCTATGGGATAAACTCATGAAATGGTTCTACCTACAGTCACCTGCACACATAAAAACACACATTTTACTGTGACTCCATTCAGAAGGATCAGCTTTTCCCCACTGTGACTGTGGAATAAACTAGATGAACTCTAGATCACAGAATTAACACTGATTAATTGTACTCTCAATGAACAGGAGACACTGACTACGGTCCAACTACTTCCAATTTCCCCCATCCAAATGGTCTAGCATCTCAGAAGGTCACCCACCATCTTTTGCATTTCCCTGAATATTCTCACTGACCTCTTGGATAAAGATGGATGCTATCACCAACGTATTACTTCTCACCTTTCTGTGCTGTTTGCCTTTGAAATGACAAATTCTATATGACAAACATTGACCAGGAACTGGAGGCTTCTTGGTACCTTGTGCACATGTGGGAAAAATTCTTATCTCAACAAGATTGAAACTGGAAAGAATCTGAACAATTTATTAAAAATCTCCAATAAAAGAACATGACCTGAAAAACATTGATTTTTTTTTTGAAGGATGTTTGTCAAATGGACCTGTTTGCATAGCCACAAGGCCAAACAATTTGCTATCCCAGGGAAGGAGATTTGAATCATAGTTGAAAGGTCTCTGTCTCTCTCTCTCTCTCTTTCTCTCACCCTCCTTCCCCCCTCTTATCAAATGAGGTGCTTGTCCCTTCATACAAACTTTTGTACCACTTTATGTTTACGAGTGTGGCTTGGGGCACCATCCCTATAGATGGCAATAGTACTGACTTTTGGATTTCCCCCTTAAATCATTTTTCATTTAGCTTAAATCCTAGATCATGGCACCAAACTTTGCTGAATATCTCATTTAAGAAGCAAATACTATGGAAAGAATATTAGTAATTTTTTTCAATGGAGTAAAAACACCAAAAATCAAAAATTCAAGTTTTGAAGGGAGCCATTAAGTGTGATTAAACCTTTAAAAAGAAGAGAAAAACCGCTGCAGAACTCTATTTAGCCATTTCATATCTTTAATTCTTTAAAGATTTACTTTAAAAGCACAGACATGAAAGGATGCTGAATGTTACAGTGTTTAGAGGGGGGAAAAGTGAGATAAGCTGTTTTTGCTAGCAAATGGAGCAGAGCCCAGCAGTAAAGACAACAAAAGCAACAAGGACCTACTTCCTTCCACAATCTATCTAAAGAGGGAAATTAAAAGCAGCAATTCTTGACTTAGCTTTGAGGAGCACAATGGACATGATTAGAGATCCAGAGTAGTGGAAGCTTTAAGCAGTGGCCATATCAACCAATACTTTGGTAATTTGGACAAAAAGAGAGGAGAGAGAGGAGGAGAGAGCTGTGCATCTGTAGCAAAGAGACATTTTCGAATGAAGGAGGGAAGGGAGGAAATCCAGTGAACCAGAATAATAATAATGATAATAATTTTTAAAAGCCAAAGGGGAAAGTTTAGCTAAAAAGACAAAATTAAATAGTTGCTCCTACCTATAAAATCAAATTAGATGATGGAAGGGGCATGGCCAAGAGTCTAA
Organism: Tachyglossus aculeatus; assembly: GCF_015852505.1. Lineage (NCBI taxonomy): Eukaryota > Metazoa > Chordata > Mammalia > Monotremata > Tachyglossidae > Tachyglossus > Tachyglossus aculeatus. The sequence continues at coordinate 12,377,718 of NC_052084.1, read as the reverse complement.
GGGAGTGAATATAGAAGTAAATGGAATAAGAATGAAGAGGGGGAGGAGAATTGTTTTCCATATCCAAACAAAATGGAGGTGAAGGTCTAAACAGAATGGAAGTCAAAGGAAGGGGCTGTCTAGGGTATAGTCAATAGGGTTGTGTGACTGACTGGGAGAGAACTCTGGAGGTGGCAAGGCTGAGTAAATGACCCAAATAACTGGTAATGCAAAAAAAAATTAAAAAAAATCTAATCAATGGTTTTTCAATGGACAACTACACACACACATGCACACACACAGACACCCCACCCCCCATAAAATCAGAACTAGCCCAGAACACACAATGTATTTTTGCCTGCCTTAGTTTGAGCTGAAGTAGATCACCTTAATGTTCTTTCAGGGCCTGCCTCAGAGGAGGAAATAATAATAATAATGGTATTTGTTAAGTGCTTACTATGTGCCAAGTACTGTTCTAAGCACTGGGGTAAATACAAGGTAATCAGGTTGTCCCACTTGGGGGTCACAGTCTTAATCCCCATTTTATTCATTCATTCATTCAATCATATTTATTGAGCACTTAATGTGTGCAGAGCACTGTACTAAGCACTTGGAAAGTACAATTCAGCAACAAATAGTGATAATGCCTACCCAACAAATGGGCTCAGAGTCTAGAAGAAGAGGTAACTGAGGCCCAGAGAAGTTAAGTGACTTGCCCAAAGTCACACAGCTGACAAGTGGCAGAGCCAGGATTAGAACCCACAACCTCTGACTCCCAAGCCTATGCTCTTTCCGCTAAGCCACGCAGCTTCTCATATATAGGATACAATTACCCTCCCTTGCTTTTCATCTATAAAATCCAGTGACCTCTACTCCTTCTTAATCCTTCTCCTCAATCTCTCAGCTGCTTTCAACAATATCACCCACCCCCTTCTCCTAGAAACATTATCCAAACTTGGCTTCACTGACACTATCAACTCCTGGTTTTCCTCCTATCTCTCTGGCCACTCACTCTCTGTCTCTTTCCTGGGTCCTCCTCTGCCTCCCACCCCCTAACTGTGGGAGTCCCTCAAGGCTCAGTTCTGGATCCCCTTTTATTCTCCATCTACATTCATTCCCTTGGAGAACTCATTTGCTCCTATGGCTTCAACTACCATTTCTATGCAGATGATTCCTAAATCTACATCTCCAGCCCTGATCTCTCTTCTCCTCTGCAGTTCCATATTTTATCCTGCCTTCAGGACACCTCGACTTGACACCTTTACCCGCTGACAACTCAAACTGAACATGTCCAAAACACAACTCCCTGTCTTCTCACCCAAACTCTGTCCTCCCTGTGACTTTCCCATCATTATAGACATCACCCCCCTTGCTGTCTTACAAGTCTGTAACCTTGGCATTATCCTCGATAACTCTGTCATTCAACTCACATATTCAGTCTGTCACCAAATCCTGTCAGTTCCACCTTCACAACATCGCTAAACTCCACCCTTTCCTCTCCATCCAAACTGCTACCACATTAATACAAGCACTTATCCTATACTGCATCAGCCTCTTTGCTGACCTCCTTGCCTCCTGTCTCTCCAGTCCACACTTCGCTCTGCTTCCTGGATCATTTTTCTACAGAAATACTTAGTCCAAGTTTCTCCACTCCTCAAGAACTTCCAGTGGTTGCCCAACCACCTCCATATCAAACAGAAACTTCGTATCATAAGCTTTAAAGCACTCAGTTACCTCTCCCACCTTACCTCCCCTACTTCCTACTGCAACCCATTCATTCATTCATTCATTCAATTTAATCATACTTATTGAGCACTTACTACATGTAAAGTACTGTACTAAGTACTTGGGAGAGTGCAATATAAGAATAAACCCAGTCCACTTCGCTCCTCTAATGCCAACCTACTCAGTGAACCTCGATCTCGTCTGTCTCACCACTGAACACTTGCCCATGTCCTGCCTCTGTCTTGGAATGCTCTCTCTCTTCATATTAAACGGATGATCACTCTCCCCACCTTCAAAGCATTATTAAAAGCACATCTCATCTGAGAGTCCTTCCTCTACTAAGCCCCCATTGCCTTTCTCCCACTCCCTTCTGCAGTGCCTTTACACTTGGATTTGTACCCTTTATTCACCCCTCCCTCAGCCCCACAGCACTTATGAACATAAGTGAACAGGTTTTGACACGTGTCTACATGTTTTGTTTTGTTGTCTATCTCCCCTTTCTAGACGGTGAGCCCGCTGTTGGGTAGGGACCGTCTCTATGTTGCTGACCTGTACTTCCCAAGCACCTAGTACAGTGCTCTGCACACAGTAAGTGCTCAAAAAATATGATTGAATGAGTGAATATCCATAATTTATTTATATTAATGTTTTTCTCCCCCTCTAGAATGCAAGCTTGTTGTGGGTAGGGAATGTGTCTATCAACTCTGTTATACTGTACTCTCCCAAATGCTTATTACAGTGCTCTGCAAATACTAAACACTCAACAAATACGATTGAATGAATATGATACCTGTTGTCCCCACCTTTTGGATTATGAACTCCATGTGTGACAGGGATTGTGTCTGGTATTTGGTTTGGGAAATTGTGGGTGGGTAGCTCATTGTGGGCAGGGAACATGTCTACCAACTCTGTTGTACTGTATTCTCCCAAGTGCTTAGTACAGTGCTCTGCATGCAATAAGTACTCAAAAATTGTCATTGATAAGAAAACAAAAATATAACGGAGAGCTCTATGGAAAAATCAATGTATAAGGGCCATCTCTTAATAGAAGCTAGATGAACAGATGGGGCAAGACATTTAGAGGAATTCGGGATAAGGAAATACTCTGTGTTCTCTAGTAAATTAAATAGCAATTTAATACATCTTTTAGCTTCAATTCCCATGACAATTGTAATAGGATAGCAACACTAGTATTGACTAATGTATTTCTATTACTATTAAAAGTACCAAGTCCTTAAGTTAAATGAAATTATGAATGTAGCTGCTGGAGTGTTATCTCTCTGACACCCCAAGGATTGTATTATTTATCTCCTTAAAATTCTCAGGACCCATTATCCATTGTGGATAAGGAAGGAGGCAGTGAATATACAGTGGTGTCCAACATTATCAAAGCACTTGTGATATATTCTGCAATTTACATGCTGTGCTATGGTAACCCAAGGTGACCAGCAGCCATTATTTCCACAGGACACAATGGCAAATTGAAACATTCATGCATACAATGCTGCAAGAATTCAACTGCACTACATCCTGACCTCCGAAAAGATAATGTGCTATTACTATTCAAAAAAAAAAGTTTTCAGACTGGTTGTGTGCACTTCACATGCAGAACAGCCAATCTAGGGTTTGTTTATTTTGCCCTTTTGAGCAGTCAGAGAAGACATTCAGAGAGGTGACCATTGCCAAACCAACCCTACTGTGTCCCTCCACTCACCCACCCCACAGCAAGGCCAGAAGATGGAAAAGTTGATGACGAGATGGGTTTTGCTATGCAGCAGAGAGAAAGGAAGGCAAGTACTACTTTAGTACAAAGGATGGGGGTGAGGGGAAACCAAGGAAGAATTCTGACCAACAGAGTCCAAGTTCGGAGTATGAATGACGATGAGTTCCATAAATTATGGATGCGTGCAAAAGTGCTGTGGGGCTGAGGGAGGGGTGAATAAAGGGTACAAATCCAAGTGCAAGGGCAATGCAGAAGGGCGTGGGAGAAAGGAAATGAGGACTTAGTAGAGGACTGGGAGTCAGAAGACCCAGGTTCAAATCCCAGCTCCAAAACGTGCCTGGTATGGAATCTTGGGAAAGCCCCTTAACTTCTGTGTGCCTCAGTTTCTTCATCTGTAAAATGGGGAATACTTGTTCTCGCTCTCCCCACTTGGACTTGAGCCCCACGTGGGATGGGGCCGTGCCTAGTCTAATTGGTTGCATCCACCAAGTGTTTAGCTCAGTGCTTGCTTGGCACATAGCAAACATTTAATATTATTATTACTATTATTATTATATTATCCAAAGTCACAAGAAGTTGTCCAGATGGGAAGTATCAGTAGATTCAAGAGGGGTTTGAACAAATTAATGGACCAGAGGTTCCTAATGGATCATCAGAAGGAAAATTAGGAATGAGGAGGGCAAAGCTAAGGCTGTTAGTTGGTATGTCCCTAAACTTTAGGACAGATGGCAAGGAGGATGCCATCATCTATCCCTCTAAGGAACTTCTTGCCTCAGAGATGGCATACCAAGCTGGATAGAGTGAGTAGTGGTCTGGTCCAGACAGAGCATTTTCTTCAGCTCTTAAACTCTGCTCTCCTGAAGACCCTCAAAAGTATCAAAGCTCCACTGGAAAAACAACAGTTGTGTTTGTGGGGAAGATATGCAAGGGAATCGCTAATGGAACAGTGAGAACAAACATCATCCTTCCAGGAGGAAAAATTACAAGGTGAACAAGAAATCAGGTACTCCAGCACTCTCCAAGTGCTCAGTACAGTGCTCTGCACAGATTACTGCTATCAACTGATCGATTGAAGGGCACTGCGCTCAAAGGATTCAGCCTGAGCTTTCCTAAAGTAGAGCTTGGTGAATGCCACGGTGGGAGCAAGCAGGCTGAGAGAGTCAAGCCCAGTTAGAGAAGAAGAGAAACATGAAGCAAATGCCCACCAAATGAGAGGAAAAAGCTGGAGCCCCCACCCGCTTCTTCCATACGTTTTCTCCCGACGACCTTTCCAAAACTCTGGCCATACTTTTATTTTTTTTAAATGCTTTTCAAGACAAAGTGAAGCTCAAAGCGTTCTCCACAGCCAGCACCGCTCTTTAGGAGAGCGTGTTATTCCTTTTTAATTTGCTCACTCATTCCTGAATAACTTTTCAGAGGACTCCAGACACCGCAGTGTGACAGCTAAACCAAGGAGCATCGGATGAGCCGGAATTGCTCTACAAGCAACCTTGCCAAAGGCCCTTTCGCCGCACAAAGCTGGCTCTATCTTTGTATATTGAGGGAGCTAAATCAATGTTAAATGCTCGGCTCTTTTCACAGGACAATGACCAGGACCTAAGCTGTGTCCTTCCTTTCTGATTGACACTTGAAACGTGGAGTTGGAAGCAGCCAGAGGCACCGCTACAAGCTCGAAGCCTCTGCTGGGGATAACAACTGGTGACATCTGCAGAGAAAGGCCGACAAAAGGCAGTTGAAAGCTGTGTTTGTTGCTTTCCCCTCTCAGATCTCCTCCCTTTCATGAAGCTCCTTGCTTGCTTTAATATTATGATTCGGCACCTGGCTTTTTTGAACCTTCCTTTAAACTTCAAAAGGAGAGGTGGTATTAACAAACATGAAACGAAAAAGTGGCGGTAGTTTGATTTACTGTTGTCGTCTTATCAAGGGGTTTTCTTGTCACCAGCTGCCACTTTCTGTCATCTTTGGAACCATCATCATTTCTCTAAAATCTAAAAGACTCCACTTAATAACAGCTTTGAATACAGGCAGGATCCATAACATATACAGTTCTGGGGATGACAGGACCATCAAATGAAAAGAAAGATGTTGCCAAAAAAAAAAAAATCCTCCCACACCACAGAAGTGAAAGCTGTAATGTAATGCTTTTGAGTGACCTTGATTTCAGAATTAAACAAATCAAACCCAATACAATTGTTCTTTTCAAATTCCATTTTATACTTTCCTTGAGAAGTTTCTTTTTGTTCTTGGATTGAGGAAAAAAGTCAAATCACAACAGTACTTGCGTTCAGCGGCTCTCCTCCTGAGGCAACCCTCTCTCAAGCAATTGGTCCCACTTGTGAAACATCTAATGCTAATTATTAGGTTCACTTTCACTGACTTTCTAATACTTTGGGTTTCCACTTGACACTGACAAGCAAACAAATTGTCTGAAATGCATGCAGGACTAGAACAGCCTTACCAATGGCTCCAACTCTGCCTAATCATTTTGGGGCTTCCTTTTATTACCCCTTTCTGAGGAAGCACCTGTTTCATGACACAAATGACATCTGTTCAGATGGCATAGGAGTGATCCACAAACCTAAACAAAAACACTTTATCTGGTGTCCCCGACTTTTCCAGCCTGCTCCACCTTAATGCTTTCATGACTCAAGGCACGGCAACACCCTTGTTAGGAATGAGCTCCTCCTTTAGTACTTCAATCTTTTTGGGTTCTTGATAAAGACTTACTGACTAATAATATTTTTTAAGAATGAAGTAACCAATATGGGTTTAAACACAAATGGTTCAGATGTGGTAAAAAAAAAATCTACTGCACCCCGTCACCCTCCACCAAGACTCTGTCAGGAGTAAGGCTTACAGAAACACACAATTTGAGTTAAGGAATATGCATGACAGATGATATGTCGGAGAGGAAGAGACACAGAGCTGTGCATACCTCCACGCATTGAAGAACTTCTACATGTCTTTAAAGACAGTATACGGTCCTGTCTGTGACATCCCTGCTCCTCTGAATAGTAAAGATGGCTCATGCCTCATCAGTGACAAGGAGGAAATCCTGACAAGGTGCCAAAAACACATCAATGTTCTCCTCAGCAAGCCTCCTACCTTTCAAGAGGACAACCTTCAAAACATAGAAAACCTTCCAAAATGCAAAAAAAAGGCATTTGTCCCAACTACTGAGGAAACCACCACAAGCAATCATAGCCATGAAAAATGGCATAGTACCCTGAACCCAATGGCACACCCTCTGAGTTCTGGAAGCATAGAGGAGAAATACTGCTCCAACATTTACACGATCTCTCTCTCAACACATGGAACACTGAGGAAATGCCACAGGATCTCAAAGATTCCACTGAATCCCATTCCTATCCTTCTTTGAAAGGCACCACATTCATCTTCTCCATGACTCCAGACTAAACTTGCATGATTCCAGTCATATCAAGAAGACTATTGACACAGCCTTTAGGACAGAAACAAGGAACAAAAAACAATCGTATTTGTTAAGCACTTACTGTGCACAGAATATGGTACTAAGCCCTCAGAAGAGTACAGTACAACAATATAATAGACACATTCCCTGCCCACAATGAGCTTACAGTCTAGAGGGAGAGAGAGACATGAATATAAATAAATTATGGGTATGTGACTATGGTCATGGGTTCACATCCTGGCTCCGCCGCTTGTCAGCTGTGTGACTTTAGGCAAGTCACTTAACTTCTTTGTGCCTCAGGTCCCTCATCTGTAAAATGGGGATGAAGACTGTGAGCCCCATGTGGGACAACCTGATCACCTTGTATCCTCCCCAGCGCTTAGAACAGTGCTTTGCACATAGTAAACACCTAACAAATGCCATTATTATTATTATTATTAAGTGCTATGGGGCTGGGAGGCAGGGGATGAATAAAGGGAGCAGTCAGGGCAACACAGAAGGGAATGGAAGAAAAGGAAAAGAGGACCTATAAAGGGAAGGCCTCTTGAAGGAGATGTGCCTTCAATAAGGTTTTGTAGGAGGGGGGAAGAGTAATTGTTTTTTGGATATGAAGAGGGAGGGCGTTCCAGGCTAGAGGTAGGACATGGGTGAGAGGCCAGTGTAAATTTACACAATTACAAAATGTGCACATATTTCTGCCGTTTGTGTTCATAGGTCTCATTTGGGGTAGATGTTTCTGACATGTAAATATCTATTTTCCTCAATTGACTGTATGCTCTTTGGGGGCAGGGACAATATCTCGACTTCCTTTCTTTCCCACCTTGTCACCTGTATAGTGCTCTGTTCAAAGTGGGGACTCAAAAGATTAGCAGATATGTGCTGTCAATCAAACTGGGCTTACTTTGAATCTTATCCATGTTAACACTTTATATGGCACATATGAGAGACTCATTCAAGACAAGAGTATTATTAATAGTAGTAGTATTTACAGAGCACCCATTTGGTGCAGTGCATGGCACTAGATGATTGGGAAGTATGAAATAAAGAAGTTACAGATTCCCTGCCCAGAAGTTGCTTATTTTCTAATAAGGGAGACAAACAAAAAGAATTATAACTAGTTCTCTCTCTTCCCCGGAAGGCCTAGCAAAGTCACCCAAAAGCCCTGCTGCCTTCCCATTGTGACATCCAAGACCCTGCTCCCAACATGTGAGACAAGGAGAGAGTTAAGTTTTGGGAGCATGAAATCTCTACCGATTTTGGGAGGTCCCTGTGGGACTCCTTTACCACTAAACCTGTTGGACTCTGTACTTTTATTTTGTCATTTTCATGATTTTATATTTACATTATTTCACTTTTCCTACAATGTATGCCACCAAACCATTCCCCCCCCTCCCCTTAATTCTGGATCATGAGCCTCTAGAGGATCAAGGACCATGCCCCTCACCTGCACTTAGTACAGTCCTCTGCCCACAGTAAGAGCTTAATTAATGCTGTTACTGCTATCACTAACCGAATAATTTTGTGCTCAGAGATATTCCATGCCAGGACCACAGTCAGCACCTTCTACCTCATCCAGCTGTGCTTCACTCCTTGTGGGAAGGTCAAAGGGGACTAAGGAGAGTGTAGGTGGCTCAGTGCAATCCATTACTACTTTTGAAGACAACTCTAGGGCATATCTTGTTAATGGTGAGAATTTATCAGGAGACTGGCTCTATTTCCCCAGCTCAGAGTCAAGTGAAGTTTTGGCTAGTATCCAGTGTATTTGATCAATGGAGACAGGCAACTTGAAAATGTAGCCCCCAAATGGATTTTTTTTTGGGTTCGGAATGATCTGGATTGAGATGTCAAGATTGTCTGAATTAAGAGTGTAATTTCCAACTCTTTTCTTCCCTTTGTGATATGTAAACAGAGCTTTTGTTGATAGCAAAGCAATGCACAGACAGATGGAGTCAATTTATTTAGTTATTTAAAATGGACTTTGTGGAGATTATTGGTTCCTTGTAGACCAAAGGAATGCTTATTTCTATAACTGTCCATATTGTTCCTAGGGCATTCATGAGAAATGTATCTCTCTCAGGTCCGCTGACAAAATTATCCAACAAAAAACACACTGCTTCTACATTCTTGGTGTTTGTAAGTCTACCATTAATATCAATTTGTAATCCATAACTGGGGAAACAACTGGCAAGCATTAGTCAATTGTCCATTATCTGCTTAACTTAAGCAAAGTCATCTCTGATTTTTGTTTCTGTTAATAAATCCTAACTAGAAACATGTCCTTTTCTCATGTCATCTTTCCCTGCAGAGAAGATTTCTCTTAAATGCAGAAGCAGAAAATTAAATGAAAAAACTTGAGCTCAGTGAAATCTGACTCCTCTCTACTCCTACCTCTTCCCCACTCCACCATCTCACCTCAGAATCTCTGAGGTGACTGGAAAGTGTGTCATAGAAAAGTACAAGAAATTTTGGAGGTCACAATTTATCAGCCACTCTATTCTCAAACAAAGCCTCTACTTGAACTCAAATGATCCTTTATGCTCCTCACTTTCAACCAACCCAATCACTTGGCACCCTCTCTAACCTTCCCCAGAAATGTGAAGTTAAGAATGAAACCATTTTTTTGAGACATTTGAACATTGGATCCTATTAATTCAGGGCAAGAATATCATTTTCCTTCAAATCAGGTTTCTCGGTATGGATAATCCAGGTAATTGCTCAATCCTCCACAGCTAAACTATTTTTACATTGAAATCCCTGGATTAATGAATGAGCTTCTATTAGTTTACTCCTAGCAGGCTCTTCCTCCAGTATGCAAAGATCCTCATAACTAGGTAGAACATTCGATGCAAAAACAGAAAGAAAACCAAATCAAGAAGATCAGCATGACCTTTATGAAGTACGTCCTGAACCCATGTTTATTATCATCCCTACATTGACAGATATTTTGTACCCAATTCAGTATTGATCAAGTAACTACTATTTCTGGTGAATGATCATTGATAACAATGGGAGCAGTCCAGCATTCCAAATTTGCTTGAACAGACTTTTCCCCATCAACCCAACAGAAATTTATGTCTGGGTTTTCAAGTGTAACTCAAATGATGGGTTTTCCGCTAGTAAATCTGTGACCAGATCATTATTTAACCAATTTTGTCTACTCTTCACTATCTCCAGGAGGTATAGTTGTTAAAATCTTACATGTTTCTGAACACTGTCCATAGCAAACTAGTATTCAAATAAAAACAAAAAACACCTTCTCTATAAAATAAGGGGAAAGTTCATATGTGATTGAGCCATTCTGCTAATGCAGTGAGATGATTCCATTATTCTTTGCTTAAAGTAAAATGGTGACTTGGAACTGGGAAAATAATTCAGTGAGCATGTTTGGATGAATCTACATTATTTAGCTAATCCCATTGGAACTGCTCTGCAAAGAGAAAAATTACCATCCTCCACCAGAAAGTTTTCAAAACCTGCATTTATTGTGCATAATTCTATTATTTGATTTTTAAAGAAAGCAACCTGCAATGATTTACTGATGCCTCTTAAATTTTGGGACAATTTTGTTATGTAATGGTATTCAATTTTAACAATTTGGTATTTTTATATCACAAAATAATATTTATTTATGTTCTTTTTTTAATTTTTACCTATTACATTAAACAGGGAACATATGCTTTGCTTCTGCTGTACCCTCACAAGTACTTAGTTCCATGTTCAGTATTTGTAGGTGCTCAACAAATACTATTGATTGAATGATAATGCAAATTCAGTGCCAGTTTCTGATCCTGTTTTCTTGTTAATATTGCGTACCCCAGGTATAACCCATTCCTGAGGAGGGCCACGGGGGCGCTCTGTTCCTCAGCCATAGACTATACCCCAACTTGGATTTCACAGCATGTGCTTTTGGCTGTAGGGAGACAAGATCAGAGAATGGGGTCATCTCAGTGCAACTCATCACTACTGTGGGGAAAAGACTCACAACCTTGTCCTCTTGATGATAGTAGAGTCCAAACCAAAGTTGTAGGCAACCAGACGGGTCAGGAGACAGGTTGCCTGGGTGCTGAAGAGATATTCACTTGCTGGCTAGACTGTAAGCTTGTTGTAGGCATGGAATAAACATTTGCAGGACAAAATCACCTCTAGTACCTTAACCTGCACACTCATAAAATCTCACCATCTGAGCATTATCCTTGAACCCTGAAAAGAGTCATTTGTCTAATGGTTTAAATGTTTTATAAAGCAAATTAGCAGATTTAAATGATTCCCTCTGAGGATGTCAAAATACCACATAACAGCCAATGACCAGGGCTTTTTTACAAAAAAAAAAAAAAATCTCCTCCCACCTACAACTTGAGAAAATAAATGGAGAAAAAACTCCAGGAAGAGGCAATGGCTAAAGAGAGCACCATGCTTCCCTTTACTAGCTGCAACTGGCTACAATATGTTCTGTGAGTGTGCACGCTCATGGGAGGGTGGTTTGTTTTTTGATCTGGTTGTACTGCATCTATCTCAGGGCTTGGTACATAGAAATGCTTAACAGATACCACTATAATTACTGTTGTTACTACCCCATCTTGCTGTCCTCTTGTTTCTTTCCTTTCACATTCTTTCCCTTTTAGTGTGCCACTCTATATGCCACTCCTTCTCTGTCATCTCTCTTTCCTGCCTGTTTCTATCCACCGTCTTGGAATTGACACTCCATCTCCCACATTGACCTGTGAAAAATAAAAGCTTAGGTTTCAAGATGTTTATTTTTCAATTTATCCTTTCCCAATCAGTTGTCAATGTCAATATCCTGTCTCCATCTCTCATCTTTTATAAAATTCTTGTCTCTGACTGTTCATGCGCAGAAAGGCTACCTAGTTCTGGGGAGCCTATCATTAGCAACCTGGAGTGCTGGAAAGAGCTGAGAGTTGCCTGGAGTGAATTATCTTGGTTTTAAAGCCTCCTTTCCCTCTTCCCCAGGGCCACAGATCCCATAGAGAGTCATAGAGCAGTATAAAGGAGACTTGGTCAAGACTAATACCCAAGACGTGCAGCATTTTCAAACACAAAGCTTTGATAATGTTTCTAGTAATTCACATAGATAGATGGAGAGATTAGCAACAGCAAGCAAAATGCTCATTTTGGGTCTCCTGAAAATGGAGTGGTGATTCTAAATAGCATTTCTCTTCTAAAGAACCTGTCAGTCACTGTCATCCAGAACCAGAATGCCCAATGCTGATGTATGTGATGTATTTAGATACAGGTGAAAAGCAACAAATGCCAATTAATTCCCAAATAAGTTTTTTACCCCCACTTTAAAAATTGAAACATCTGTCTAATCTCAATACTTCCTGATTAATGAATTTAGGCACTGCAGAAGCTTATTTGAGCTTGATGCAAGTGAAAATGTTTTTATGTGTACAACTACACTTGTCGGCATCAATTCTGGAATTCTCCCTCAGCGTAACATGACAGACTTGATTAAAACGAATAGGAATATTAGCACAGCATTAACACTCAATTTTCCATTTTAACAGAGTCTAGGTTGTTTGGACACATCCCATGGCAAAAGTCGGTGGGCAAACCCTTCCAGGGGAATGTCTTCCTCTGTATTCAGTCAACTCCTTCTTGCCCACAAATCACCACTTCAGCAGCAGTCTGGCTACACCTCAGAGGGCTCCCATCAAGTATTCACAAATCCTGAGGCCCTGAGGCAACAAAAGTCAGGTCCAATTTTCCTTTATGTTCACATGCTGGGAACACCAACGATTTCTCCATTTCCAGCTGGATCCTGATTTGTGGGGTACTACAGTGGGGAAACTGATTCCCCCATCCTACCAATCTTGTTGGGCACAATCTCTTAACAATTCTTAGGCAACACAGGCATCACTGAAGACAAAGTTTTCTTCTTTTAAACGGAGTGGGAGATTTAAATTAAGAAATTTAAACTCAGTACTATGACCATACTTTGGCCAAACTGGAAAAGTCTGGAAGGCTTATCCTAAAAGCAGACCAGTGAGAAGAGAATCTAAAACTACCACCATCCAACTTAGCCCTCTCTATTTGGAAAAGAGTGTGACCAGATAAACCTCCATATATCCATGGAATTTATCTGGCCCCCATTTCATAGATGAAAAGATGAGTCAGGAAATTAAAAACCAATCCCTGGAGTGCAGAGTCTAAATCCCACTACCTAGTTAACACACTCATTTATGGCAACTGGTTTTTAGAGCATAACTCTTTCCTAAAGCGAATTCTCAACCTCAGCTATCCAGAATGACAGTTAAATCATGGGATTGGTGAGTCTCTTTAGGATAGCTTGCACCAAGGTGGTTATTTTGTAATCAACAACAGCTGAAGTACAGACTTAGGCTTTCTCATGCCTTCTTCTCCTTTCTTCACCTCTCACAGCATCCACACTAAAGGAGAAATGCTTTGCATATAAACAATCTCCACTCAAAGACATCTCAACCTTGACATTTCTTTCTCATTTTCAAAACTTGATTTCTTTAAAACACCACTTGGCTAGCATGCTCCCACATGAGGCCCAATTATCAGAATAATAATTAACAGACTCTCATTAATTTGGGATCAAACAATACCTCCTAATGAAGCAGAGAACAGTCAATGTGATCCCTTAAAGTGAGGCGTATGCTTTTCTTACACCTCGCGGCACCTAATCTGCTGTAACCATTAGGCGCTGAGCTGACCATAAAGGCCTCTATAACATTGAGTCAAGGACAGTTAATGGATGCCAGAGCACAAACAAAAGTGCTCCAAGCATGTCAGTCAAGACTAACCTGAGGCGAAAACATCAAAATGCAGGTTGGAGTTTTGACATTCCTGCAGGCTCTGAACGCCTACCGCCAGTGAATTTTTAAAGTCAATATCCCCCTTCTGCATGTGAACACTTTCTGTCTGATGGGTAGGAGTAATGTAGAGCTGATTGAACTGTGACTAAAGTATCACTTAAAAGGCAGCTTTGAATGTGTGTGGGTTTTTTTTTTTTAGAAATGTCTGTGATAATAAGACAGTGTACACAGATTATCACAGGCTGTGTCTTTAGACTTCAAGGTTATATGATTAGGAAATTAGAAAAGCAACAAGATTAGGAAAAAAAACCCACAGAACATTTTGAAAGAAAGCTGTTTTACAAATTATCTATGTCCTGAATTGACACAGAATCTGATAGATAGATCTTCTCATGTTTAGAAATGGATAAATGCGGCCTTGTAAATAGGAGGAATTGGCTTTGGAAGCTCCTGCCTGGCAAAAGTTCAAAAAACATATTAAGTATTCTAATTTGCTTAAAGCTCATTACCTTAAAAAGGCCTATAAAAATGTAATTATTCCTACCTATACGGGTAGCAACAGTAGTGAAGATCTGGCCTGACTGCCAGAGTAGGCATTTTCTCTTTCCCCAGATTTTGAAATCAAACCTTCACCTCTTTGCTCTTCTTCCTTTGTGAAGCAGAAGAAAATCAGTAGAGGGACTCGGGTTTGGTGGGACTGGGCTTGGTCTCCCATGTGGGGCCAATGGCAGATGGAGGCAGGAACAAATAGCTGGGCCCTAAGAAGTTGCCCATTTGGTCCTTCATGAATGAGGCTTTTCAAAATGTCGAAAACCTCCTTTTGTCTCCCAATATCTTGTTCTGTTTTACTCTTTTGGGCAAACATCCACGCCTTTGAAGTTAGGGATCAACTAGCCATTTCTCATGAGCTCCCACTCAGGTCATCATTCTGGTGAAGGAAACATTTTGAGTAGAGGCAGGGAGAGAGTCACCATTCTGTGGGTTGGCTTAGATGTGGTCTTACCTGGCAGTAAGCAATGAAGTGAATGACCCTTCTACCCTCTGAGTCCTCTATAGCAATAATAATACTAATAACAGAAATTGTGGTTTTGTTAAGCATTTATTATGCCCCAAGCACTGTACTAAGTACTGGGATAGATACAGTATATGCAGATCAGACACCACCCCAGTCCCACAGTCTAAAGTGGAAGGAAAAGAGGTATCTTATTCCCATTTTTACAGATGAGGAAACTAAGGCACAGGGAAGTTAAGAGACTTGCCCAAGGTCACACAGCAGGCAAGTGGTGGAGCTGGGATTAGAACCCAGGTCTCCTGACCCTCAAGCCCGTGCTCTTTCCACTAAGCCATACTGCTCGTAGATCACTATAAGCTCCTCCTCTAGACTTTAAGCTCTATGTGGGCAGGGAATGTTTACCTCTGTTACATTGTACTCTCCCAAGTACTTAGCACAGTGCTCTGCATATAGGAAGTGCTCGATAAATAGAATTCATTGATTGACTGGACCTTGCTCTGTACACTATTTGTGCTTTGTAGTTTATGGTATCATTTTATCCTTTATTAAACTTGACTGCAATTTCTCAACATGACAGTTTGACAGAGAGTTCAGTGCAGTAATGCAACTGAGGAGAGACTTAGGAATTAACTTGTGAAGTTGAAGTATCTCAGTTTTATCTCTTCACTCTCTGCCCGGGCCTGCCCTCTTGGGGATCCTGGCGGTTAGGGGGCTGGGGGGGGGGGGAGGGAATAAGAAACCACATGAGATAAAAATAGAGGAAAGTGAGAGGAAAACTGATAAATAGGAGCCCGGGTTAATCTACAGATTAACCCATCTACCCTGAATAACTGAGAGTTAGCTGTATCCATCAGCCAGAATAATCAGGGGGGTTTTTGCAAGTCACCATGTGCCCTATGCTTATCATCTGCCCCAATGCAGAAAATATTCTTCTAGTATATTTATTCTCTTTAAGGTGTACCAGCCCTACATACAGTGACCACCATTATCATCATCAAATGGTATTTATTGAGTGCTTACTATGTGCAGAGCACTGTACTAAGCATTTGGTATAGAGCTGACAGACACATTCCCTTCCCACAGTGAGCTTACAGTTTGGAAGACTCCAGATTCTCAGAGGACCAAAGTAAGATACGGCAAGATTTCCAGAACATGAGGTCAAGAAAAGGTGAACAGATAGAGGATAAGAGTGAGAAAAAGAGATGAGAAAAGTCAGTCAATCAAATTTATTGTACACTTACTATGTGCAGAGCACCGTACGAACATTCACAAAATATTATGGCCAATGAAAAGTTAAACAGATAAATACTTGGTCAAAATAGGCATAAGGATCAAGTTGTATAAATGAAAGTGCTAAAAACAGCTGTTGGATGGATACAACCTGGGAAGGTGGAGCTTAACTGGGGAAAGCCTCCTGTAGGAGGTGGGTTTTCCACGAGGGCTTTGAAGATGGGGAGAGATGTGGGCTAACATTTGATGGGACAGGGAGTTCCAGGCAGGAGGTAGGGTGTGAGCAAAATGTCAGGAGTGAGAAAGTCAGGAAGAAGGCAGTGTAATGCTTGAGAAGAGGGTGAGAGGCAGTCGCAGTGATAGCAGAAGGCCACAGCCCAGAGTAAAAGCCAGGATAAATTGCCACCCCCTTTAATCGCCAAACTTGAGTAGGCAAATGGCAGCAGAGACCCTGGTGCTCCAGGGTTGAGGCCATGGCACTTTTTCTCCGGAATCTAATAGGAGAGCCACTATTCTGACCAAAGGCATTATTATAACAAATCCAAGTTAATACTACCATTAGGTGGAACAGCAATATTTTTAAGGCACCAAAATCTACAAATGTGGGAACAAAGCAGACTCCTCTGTGCTCACTCTACATTAAAGCGCTTGATATTTTCCCCACTTTCAGCCCCACAGCACTTATGTACCTATCCATAATTTGTTTTAATATGTGTCCCCCCACTCTAGACTGTAAGCTTCTTTTGGGCTGGGAACGTGTCTATCAACTTTTATATTGTACTCTCACAAGAGCTTAGTAGAGTACTCTGCACACAATAAGCATTCAATAAGTACCACTGACTGACTGGTTATGCTTTTAAGCCATGAACATCTCACTTGGCCGAGACCAGCCCAGCCCAACTCCACTAAGCAAACACCTCCTTGCGGGTGGGAGCAGAGAGAAGGTGGGGAGAACCAGAAGGAGGGAAGTGAGGGAAGTGGTGGGTAAAGTAAGAGGTGTCTTAACCCTCTGACCCCAGCTAGGCCACTCTCCTGCTGTCTGACCTTAGGCCACTTCACCTAAGAGTCTCAGAGTCTCAGTTTCCTTATCTGTGAAATAGGGAGACTAACCAAGATCTCAGACTAATTACAGTGAGGGGCTTTGAAAAGACAAAGGACTCAATCACTTCCTCTTTCCTAGGGAAGTGATTTAGCCATAATGAGCTTTATTTTTCAAGTTAAAAAAATAGTTTTTAATCAGAATCCCATCAAAAGTGCATCATGCCAAAAGAAAATAAAGCCCAGGAAATTTCTAAAAGAGTTCAAGAAGAGCCCTGCCCAAGACCCGGTGAGGAGAAGAAAGAAAACAAGCTAAAGGAAATCAACTTTTGGTATTTTGTTCAAGAGCAAGACATTTTTTCCCCCTTAGTTATGCCTAGTCTAGTATAGAAAAAATGTAATGGCTAGCAATCCTGGGACAGAAGCCAGTTTGGAGATGGGGATATTCAGGCTCATTTTTATTGAAAAATCAGTTGCATTTGTAAATAAAACAATGAGAAAGAATATGACTTGTGCCCTTATTTTCTTTGGAGGTGAGGAGTATCCATTTAATGCAATGCCGTCAGTACTCCACCCCACTTTGGGCTTCCTTTGGCCTCCCAGGAGCATTTCCTCCTTTAAGTACCTAGTGCGTCCATGCTTTCTACATAGGGTTTGAACAATGTGCAGACTAAGGGACTTAGAGTCTGGACAAACATAGACCGCCCTCCGCCCCCCCCACAAAAAAATTAGGAAGGCAGTTTGCTGGAGAATGTGTTTGTTCATCCTTGGACACATTTTATTCTCTATCCCAGGGGTCAGGAAACTTATTAGCTCCGGGCAATTCTTGCACCCCCACCAGGGGCAGATTAACCATGAGGAAACTGAGGCACATCATCATTAATGGTATTTTTTGAGCAATTATGTACAGAGCAATGTACTAAGCACTTGGGAGTACAATAAAACAGAGTTGGCTATGTTCCCTGCCCACTGCAAGCTTACACTCTAGAGGGGGAGACAGACATTCATATAATTTATAATATATAATTTATAGATATGAATATAAGTGCTGTGGGGCAAATATTAAATGCCTAAAGTTCACAAATCCAAGTATGTAAATGACATAGAAGAGAGAGGGAGCCAGGGGAAAGAGGGCATAATTGGGGAAGCCCTCGTGGAGGAGATGTGACCTTAATGAGGCTTTGAAGGTGGGCTTCATGAAAGTGGTGGGCTAACGGCACTACCATCCTTCCGGTCTCACAAGCCCTTGGTGTCATCCTCGACTCCGCTCTTTCGTTCACCCCTCACATCCAATCCGTCACCAAAACCTGCCGGTCTCACCTCCGCAACATCACCAAGATCCGCCCTTTCCTCTCCATCCAAACCGCTACCTTGCTGGTTCAATCTCTCATCCTATCCCGACTGGATTACTGCATCAGCCTCCTCTCTGATCTCCCATCCTCCTGTCTCTCCCCACTTCAGTCTATACTTCACACTGCTGCCCAGATCATCTCTGTGCAGAAACGCTCTGGGCATGTAACTCCCCTCCTCAAAAATCTCCAATGGCTGCCAGTCAACCTACACATCACGCAAAATCTCCTCACTCTCGGCTTCAAGGCTGTCCATCACCTCGCCCCCTCCTACCTCACCTCCCTTCTCTCCTTCTACAGCCCAGCCTGCACCCTCCACTCCTCTGCCGCTAAACTCCTCATTGTACCTCATTCTCGCCTGTCCCACCGTCGACTCCTGGCCCACGTCTTCCCCCTGGCCTGGAATGCCCTCCCTCCACAATCCGCCAAGCTAGCTTTCTTCCTCCCTTCAAAGCCCTATTGAGAGCTCACCTCCTCCAGGAGGCCTTCCCAGACTGAGCCCCCTTTTTCCTCTCCTCCTCCCCATCCCCCCCGCCCTACCTCCTTCCCCTCCCCACTGCACCTGTATATATGTTTGTACAGATTTATTACTCTATTTATTTTACTTGTACTTATTTACTATTCTATTTATTTTGTTAATGATGTGCATCTAGCTTTATTTCTATTTATTCTGATGACTTGAGACCTGTCCACATTTTGTTTTGTTGTCTATCTTTCCCTTCTAGACTGTGAGCCCGCTGTTGGGTAGGGACCGTCTCTATATGTTGCCAACTTGTACTTTCCAAGCGCTTAGTACAGTGCTCTGCACACAGTAAGTGCTCAATAAATACGATTGATTGAATGAATGAATGAATATGTGGAGGAGGAAGGCATCCCAGACTAGGGGGAGGATGTGGGAAAGGGTTTGGTGGTGAGATAGATGAGACTGGGGCACCATGAGTAAGATGGTACTAGAGGCACAGAGAAATTCAATTATTGGCACAAGGTCACAGAGCTGGGAAATGGTAGAGCTGGGATTAAAACCCAAGTCCTCCAACTCCCAGGCCCATGCTCTTTCCACTAGTATGTGCAATTACTTATTCAGTTATTTCATCAATCAGTAGCATTAACTAAGCATGTACTCTGTAAAAAGCACTGTATTGAGTGCTTAAGAGAATACAATAGAGCTCTAGGCATGATCATCCTGATATATTTTTACTTTTTCCTGGCTCTGCCACCTGCCTGCTAGATAATCTTGGGCAAGTTGCTTACCTTTTTCTGTGCTTCAGTTTCTTCATCTGTAAACTCATTGTGGGTAGGTAACATATCTACTAACTCTGTTGCACTGTACTTTCCCAAGGGCTTGATACAGTGCTCTACACCCAGTATGCACTCAATAAATGCTGTTGATGATGACTGATTATGTAAAATGGGGATAAAATACCTATCCTTCCTCCCCCTTAGAATGTGAGCCCCATATGGGGCAGGTCCTATGTCCAACCTGATTATCTTTTATCTATCCCAGCGGTTAGTACAGTGCTTGGCACATAGTATGTGCTTAACAACATCATCATTATTATTCTAGAGTCCTGAGGGCTCAAATCTAGATAGGTAAAATACATCAGTACAAATGGATTAATAGGTATGGAAGGGAGGGCCCCAATCCACCTCTCAAAGACTTTTCTTCCCTTCTGAAGTATTCTCTCAGGATTTTGGCATTATTTCCAAAGCCCTTAATGCCCAATAGCTCATAGAAGTAATCAAGCTCTAGGGTCTTCCAGGTTAGCAGAAGTAAAGGACAAGCAGATAGGGTGTGGACCATCCTGACAGAATGTAAGAAACCCAGATGGGCATTAGCCTCTAAATGAAAGGCCATCACATCCATCCCTAATGAGTTAACAGCTCATTCAGGAAAACACATTAGACCAAACAAGCTTTTAAATATTTAAAACTAATGGCATCAAATCAATGTTGTTCTCTACTAAAATTACATCTTTTTCATTCATGGATTCAATAAAAGACATAGATGTGTCTAAAAGGAAAAAAAAGTATTCTTCCCCTTGGGAAGCAGGGTAGAAACAGAATAAATGGAAACATCCTATTAATCTTGCAGAATGGATATTTCCAATTGTAGTGACTGGCTCTGGTTAGCCTCCATTTGGGGTGGACTAGGATTTCAGGTCTAAAACCTTAAGAAAAGCCAAATTAAGTACTGGTAGTTTCTGTGGGAAACCATTTTCCAGGCTGTGGAATTTGTTCATTAACCAGTGACAGATTACTTTTAAGGGATTCCTCACTTTTTTTGCCTAGTGGAAACACAGGATGAGATTGGGGTAGTGAACCCTGGCAATGAGGGGGTAGGTTTGGGGAGGAAAGAGAACAAAAGATAAGGCAGGTAAATGCAGGGCACAGAGACAGACCACTGGGGCAAGTGATTCCACTTTAAAACTGGGCTATTGAGCCCAAGGACAAACTAAAGTGGGGGATTGGACCCCAGGCCACAGGAAGAGAAACAAGTGGGTCATTTAGCATTCTATTGGTTTTCTAGAGCCTCATTCTCACTTCCCTTCCTCTCCACAGCCCATGGCTGGGGATGGCTTAGCTGGATCAGCAACTGGAAGAGCAGATAACATGACCCCTCAGGCACATAGCTAGACCCCCTAACTTCTGAATTGGCAAAGGTTTTTGGACACCCTACTATCAAATCTATTCCAAGAGGCCTGGAATGTCCCAACCCAAGCTAGAATCCAAACCTACATAATCATAATCAGGACTTTTCCACCAGGGGCCTTGGGGTCAAGAAGCAGTATGATCTCCATATGAGTATCCCAAGCCCACCTATCCCCAACCCATTAACCCTCAAGATAGATCACCAACACAGTTCCACTCTTACCCAGGACAATCTGATTAGGTTGTATCTACCCTAGCATTTAGTACAGTACCTGGCACATAATAAGAGCTTAACAAATATGTTAAAAAAAAGGGATTCAGGTGGGAAAAGCAAGGGAAATTTTAAACAAGTCCTCTCTCCCTCTGGCACAACCCTACCAAGCATTCCCAGACATGGGCTCCAACATCAAGTCCCCATAGCCACCAGGAGGTCATTGGCACTGAATGTGACCTAGTGGAAAGTGCTCAGGTCTAAGAGTCAGAAGACCTGGGTTCTAATCCCATCTCTGCCATTTGCCTGCTGTGCCAAGTTTTTTCAACTGTAAGATGAGAATAATAATAATAATAATAATTGTATTTTTTAAGCACTTACTATGTGCCAGGTCTACTATCTCTGGGGTAGATACAAGATAATCGAGTTGAAGGCAGACCCTCTTCCACATAGGGCTCACAGTCTCAATCTCCATTTTATAGATGAGGTAACTAAGGCCCAGAGAAGTGAAATGACTTGTGCAAGGTCACACAGCAGACAAGTGGCAGAGCCAGGATTAGAACCCAGATCCTTCTAACTCCCAGACCTGTTCTCTATCCTCTATGATTCGCTTATAAAATGTCTATTTTCCCTTTCCCGTTAGACCATGAGCCCCATGTGGGACAAAAACTAAGGTTTGATCTGATTGTACTGTATTTACTCCAGAGCTTAGCTCAGTATTTGGCACAGAGTAAGTGCTTAATACTGTTATTTTTTCCCTATTAATAATAATAATTTTGATATTTGTTAAGCACTTACTATGTGCAAAGCACTGTTCTAAGCACTGGGGAGGATACAAGGTGATCAGGTTGTCCCATGTGGGGCTCATACTATTAATCCTCATTTTACAGATGAGGTAACTGAGGCACAGAGAAGTTAAGTGACTTGCCCAAAGTCACACAGCTGACAAGCAGCGGAGCCAGAACAAGAACCCATGATCTCTGACTCCCAAGTCTGTGCTCTTTCCACCGAGCCAGGCTATTTCTATTAGGAAATCAGGGTTGTTATAGGACACAGCTGGGAGACTAGACAAGTCTGGGACTCCTGAGAATGTTCCACACCTTTTAATTGGAAAAGACCTGAACCCATCAGCTTCCCAGGAGTCCCCTGGTGAAGTTCACTTAAATGGGGAACACCCAACTGGAGAAATGTAGGCTAGAAACTCTCTCTCTCCTGCTGAGCTAGAATAGAATCCTATGAAACGCACTCCCCTTTCAATCCTTGGAAGTCACATGACTTAGCTTTTTCCATTCTATTGCTTTTTCCTTTAGTGCAAAAGTATCACTGCCTTTCAGTCACCTTTTGAAGTTAACAGCAGGGCGTAACTACACATCCGTACTTTTATAGGTTTCCTAATGACTTAATTATTTGCTTTCTTTTAGGCTGGATTTGCTTTTGAAAGAGCTGGTTACTTTTGAATTGAAGACCTTATTTGAGTTTAGAGAATCCATATCCCTTAAACTCCATGGAAAATGCCCCAGGGCCATGAAGAACTAAGTTTAAGACTTAATTTATATCTTTATGTTGGGGGGCGGGGGAGGGGGAAAGGAGTAGGGAGAAGAGTGCTAGATATTGCTTCCAGGTGCAGAATATGAAATTAGGCCCTATCTTTCCCTCACCTGTACTAAAGCTATCAATTTTGGGGCACCTATAAAGCACAGTACTATTCTCTGGGGAACAAGCACACAGTAGGTGCTTAATACCATAAGAATGACTGTGGTATTTAAGTACTATGTGCCAAGCACTGAACTAGATAAAATATAAACTGATGAGATGGTCCCAGATGAGATTCACAGTCCAAGGAGGAGGGAGATCAGGATACGGAGGCCCAGAGAAGTTAAGTGACTTGCCCAAGGTCCCACAACAAGCAGTTATTGTTATAGTCTGATACAACAGAATGGGGATACTCCAAACTCATGATTCCTCCTCCTCCCATCCAAGAGAGTCATTTTCCTGATAATCAGCTGAAGCCGAGGAAAGAAAAGACACTCAAACAAGTCCATTTGGCTTTCGATTCGCTGTTCTGCTAGAGAGTGGGAGCTAATGAGTTTGAAACTACTGGCCAAAATGAGGTCTTGTGGATTTTGATTATCTAGCCCTGTTTGTTTGTTTTTTAAACTAAGATCTGTTAAGCGCTTACTATGTGCCAGGCATTGTTCTAAGTGATGGGATAGATACATGGTAATCAAGTTGGACACAGTCCAACACATGGGACTCGTAATCAATCCCCATTTTACGGATGAGATAGCAGGCATAGATAAGTGAAGTGATTTGTCCAAGGTCACACAGCAGACAAGTGCCAGAGCCAGTATTAGAACTGAAATGTTCTGAATTGCACTTTTCAAGTGCTTAGTACGATGCTCTACACAAAGTAAGCGCTCAATAAATACTATTGAATGAATGAACCCAGGTCCTTCTGACTCCTAGGCCTGGGCTTTATCCACCAGAGCATGCTTCTTCTCATGTTTTATTGTATTAGGTTCCCAGCAGTCGCCACCCCTGTGCAACTGCCAGCCTCAGTGCTTTCGGGAGCCCTAGACAATCACTGGAACTGGATCTCATTTATACCCACCATGAACTCAATTCCAGGAAGGTTCTCCACTCCATTCTGAGCCATGCTCTGGGGTGGCTTTCCCTGTCACTCAATCTCATTGCAGCACAGCATAAACACCTGGGCACAAAACTGGTCTGGGCTTCAAGGAACTGTTCTACTTTGCACAATAGTAGTATTTATTGAGTGCCCACTGGGTGAAGTGCACTGTATTAGATGATTGATAAAGACAAAATAAAGGAGTGACATGTTGCCTGAGAAACTTTGATTTACAGAATTAGTCAATTAGCATTATGTTTAGTCTGCTTTTAGTATTAATACATTGGACATGAGTTTTTCAAGGAAGTAAGGACTGTTGTTGGAATGAAAATGGATATTCACTGACAAATTTTTAAATTAACCTTTTCACAGACTGATTACTGGGCTGCTACCAGGGCCAGCTTCTGACATTTGGCTACTCTAAGGTAGAGAGAAATTTGTTGTTCTCCCTCCCTTTCTCCCCATTACAATTTTATGTAATGCATTAAGTTATATATGCATGCTGCATTTTCTATGATATTATTTTATAGTGCATGCATACGCAGTGAAACACAATTATGAGAATACGAATGATAACTGTAGTATTTGTAAAAGCAGTGTACTAAGTACTGAGGCAGACAGAGGCTCCCCTCTCAGGATCGCACCAGTCTTGGCTACAGGAGGGAGAATCAAGAGAGGCAAACCCATTCCATTCGTAGCTTGGGCAGTAGCTAGCGAGTGGAAGGTAATCTGCTACAAGTCAAAACTCACCTGTGCTGGGCAGCAGCAGCATGGGAGTGAGTAGAGGGCAGAAACTCAAGTTTACTGCGCAGAAGAAGGCAGTGGCAAACCACTTCCATATTTTTACCAAGAGAAATCTATGGATCATAATAATAATAATGGCATTTGTTAAGCGCTTACTATGTGCCAAGCACCGTTCTAACCACTGGGGGAAATACAAGGTGATCAGGTTGTCCCACGTGGGGCTCACATTCTTAACCCCCATTTTACAGATGAGGTAACTGAGGCTTAGAGAAGTTAAGTGACTTGCCCAAGGTCATACAGCAGACATGTGGCGGAGCCAGGATTAGAGCCAGAATGATTGCAGATGGAGGTGGGGCATTCTGGGAGAGTCACTACGAGTCAGAAATGACTCGACAGCATAAGACAAGACAGAGGATCATCAAATAGTACACAGTTTCTGTCCCAGTGGGGCTTACAGTCTAAGGAGGCAAGAGTACAGGTATTGAATCCCTATTTTACAGAGGAGGAAACTGAGGCACAGAGAACCAATGGTATTTATTGAGAACTAACTGTGTGAAGAGCACACTAAGAAGCACTTGGGAGAGTAAAATGTAATAGAGTGGGTAGATGTCCTGTCCTCAAGGAGCTTACAAAAGATATGAGTTGCCCAAAGTCACACTGCAGGCAAATATATAGTACTTGTTAAGTTTTTACTATGTGCCAAGCACTGTCCTAAGCACTGGGGTAGATTCAAGTTAGTCACATTGGACACAGTCCTTGCTCCACATAGAGCTCATATTCTTAATCCCCATTTTACAGATGAGGTAACTGAGGCCCAGAGAAATGAAGTGACTTGCCCAAGGTTACACAGCAGACATGTGGCCCGCTACTGGGTAGGGACCGTCTCTGTATGTTACCAACTTGTACTTCCCAAGCGCTTAGTACAGTGCTCTGCACACAGTAAGCGCTCATTAAATACGATTGAATGAATGAATGAATGTGGCAGAGCCAAGAGGCAGATCTAGGATTTGAACCCAGGTCCTGTGACTTTCAGGCCTGTGGTCTTTCCACTAGGCCATGCTGCTTGTCTATAAGGACATACAGAAGTACACTGAGCCTCCCTACCCTGGAGTGTTTCTTGGGAGGACTGACTCACTCACTCCACCCCTCCCCCTTACACCAGAGCCTTTGAGGAGTATCCCACCTAGGTCCCTGTTCACAGGGACATCACTTCTGTTGGTGGGCGCTTTTAAATTTTTAAGAACTGAGGTCCCACTGACCCCTGATGGGGCACCCTGAGGCAGCTACCTCTCCCCTTTTCTGAAGCCTGCCCTGGTGGTTACTTCCAGTTGTGGTATTTCATCTGGCAGGGAGACCACTTTCAGATTTTATAAGTGTGAGCCCTGTGGGACTTTTCTACCCCGGCACTTAATACAGTGCTTAGCACATAGAAAGCATTTGGGCAAGTCACTTCACTTCTCTGTGCTTCAGTTACCTCATCTGTAAAATGGGGATTAAGACTGTGAGCCCTGAGTGGGACAACCTGATCACCTTGTAACCTCCCCAACGCTTAGAACAGTGCTTTGCACATAGTAAGCGCTTAATAAATGTCATCATTATTATTATTTAAATACCACAATTAATTTTTTTTATGTGTTTCCCCCACCACTGGGTTAATTCCTCCTTAGCCTTCAGAAGTTGGCTCTTAAGGCCTGCAAGACCACTTTAAATGTAAAAGGGGGGAGGGGGAGTGTGTGTGTGTGTGTGTGTGTGTGTGTGTGTGTGTGTGTACGTGTATAAATCTTACAGAGTCTTTTATTTCCTACTGTATAAAAAACTGTAGACACAAATCTTATGCCTTTAGACTTTAGACTGTGAGTCTAAAGTCATCTTGTACTTCCCAAGCGCTTAGTACAGTGCTCTGCACACAGTAAGCGCTCAATAAATATGATTGATTGATTAACGATGGCATTTATTAAGCGCTTACTATGTGCAAAGCACTGGGGAGGTTCCAAGGTGATCAGGTTGTCCCACGTGGAACTCACAGTTTTAATCCCCATTTTACAGATGAGGTCACTGAGGCCCAGAAAAGTGAAGTGACTTGCCCAAAGTCACACAGCTGACAATTGGCCGAGCCGGGATTTGAACCCATGACCTCTGACTCCAAAGCCCGGGCTCTTTTCCACTGAGCTACGCTGCTTCTCTGTGATTGATTGATACACGGTAGAAGGTCTTTCTGTATCATCTCCACTTTTATTACTATAGATTTTATAGGCTATTTTCTGCTTTGATCTGACATCCAAAGACATCAACCAATCACATCCAATTAATTTCCATTATTATTCTTGATGGACTTTATGTTTGGATGTGGCCTTACTGGTCTGCTAAGATTTTATTCTTTGGGAATATGTGACAGAACCTTTAATTCTGCAAAAAGTACCATTTTTCAGTATAAAGGGAAGATGCCTGGGTTTCAGGAGGCTTTTTAGCCAGAAAAGACAAAGCTATCTATTTTGCCTAAGAAAAAATGGGTTAAACTCTAGACTTTGATCGCTATCATTTCAAGTTTGGACTTTTATTAAAACTGTTTTGACACAGCTGTGGTGGCAGATCGAGGGGGAAGATAAGTGTGTTGTCTGAATGGGTTTAATATCAAAAGTGGATAACAGCGTTGCAGGGCATTTCATCTAGGAAAATTTCACATTCAGATTTGCCAGTTACTGCTGATAATCCTTTCAGACTGCCAGGTTAAAAGGTGAAAATGATTGAGGTACCTTTTGGTATGAATATTTTACAAGCCACCTATCCCGTTTTCACTGAGATCTGTGTGCTGACTGAGGCTTCTTCAGGGTGAGTCCTTAGTTGACTGATGAATACAAAACACCTCGCAAACAAAAGGCATTCAAGATTAGCGGAAGACAAGACAGCCTACTTTAGTTTCTATGCTGCTACCTGGAGTATCAATGGAGATAAGACACTGAGTGACAGGCAACTAAAATGCAGAATCACACAATATATTGTTCTCCTATTGATTGTGGAAATAATGAGAAAGTTAGCGAGTCACGGTAATGTCATGGGCAACGGTGAACTTTGGAGAACTCAAGGACCCAAAAGTAACATGAAACAAGGAGCAAAATGAAGATAATATTTGGTTACAGTTCAGTTCTCAAATTGTACTGAAACACATCCCCTCACCTTTGAGTGAGCATGTTTTTTAAAATGAAGACAATGGCCAGAAACTGGCAGCTGAAACAATATCGCTATTTGATTTTACTACTGCCAGTAACGTGAACTTCTTAGAAGACATCTTCTTTCACCACATTATTGTTGAGGAGTACAGTAAGAGACTGTAAACCAAAATCATCTTCTCGATGTATAACTCTCAGTGTAATTTACCTTCAGCCCAGAAAGCAAGGAACTAGTGTCTCCCAACCAACATCATGACAGTCTGGGTGGATGGAGGGCAGCAGAGAGAACTGGAGAGGGAAATGAGGGGGTTCTCTCCCCCTCTAAGACTGTATGCTTGTTATGGGCAGGGAACAGGTTTGCTAATTCTGTTGTATTGTACTCGTCCAAACGCTTAAAACAGCACTCTGCAGACAGAAAGCGCTCAATAAATACCATTGATTGACATATCCAGAGTCGGTTTTTTAAAAGAGACACAAAAGAAAAACTATTTTCTTAAAGGATATGCTAAAGACATTTAAAAATAATTTTCCCCAGCCTACACTCTATACACCTGATGGGATTTACCGGAACGGCGTCCATTCTTTTGACCTACGGGGGAAGTAGCCGCTAATTGCTCAGTGAGTGAAATGACTTGAGGGCCCAAGAGGCAAAATGCCTAGCTGACTCCAAGGCAAAAACTTCACCTTGAGGAGAATCTAATTAATTAGCTGATTGAGTACCTGGGCAGTGAAACTCCTCCAGTTAGAACATGAGCCACGCTGGCTGGCTGGCTCCACCACTTGCATGCTGAGTGACCTTGTACTTAATCGCTCTGTGCCTCAGTTTCCTCATCTATAAAATGGGGATTAAATACCCCTTCTCCTTCCCCCTTAGACTGTGAGTCCCATGTGGGATGGGGCCAGTACCTAATCTGATTATCTTGCATCTACCTCCCTACATAGCACATAGTAAGAGGAGAACAAATACCACAGATTATCAGCAGTAAAAGTTAACAGAGAATATATTATCATTGTGGTATTTGTTAAGCCTTACTTTGAGTCAAGAACCATGAGGAACCAGCCAAAAGTATTAGATTGTAAGCTCTTTGAGAGTCTCCTGGACTCTCCCAAGTGCTAAATATATTTCTCTGAACAAAGTAAGTGTTCTATGAATACCACTGATGGATTGCATGCCTGCTGAGGACATGTCTCAGTAGTGAAGGTTTCTGACCAAAAAAACCATTTGAATCATTTTAGGTGGTGGATAGGCTTGGCGACTAATTGGCTAGGTTAGGCGGGAAACATCCTAGAGGTTTCTGAGACAGCTGTACTAGCAAACACCTATTGGTCCATGATGCTACCATCCAGAATTGGCACTAGGCTGTGGTCACTTTGGCCATAAATGGATTTTGTACATAAAATTCCTGCATGCATTTTGCAGCATGCTGCACCCCCACCCATTTATTTGAGAAGCAGCGTGGCTCAGTGGAAAGAGCATGGGCTTGGGAGTCAGAGGTCATGGGTTCGAGTCCCAGCTCTGCTCGGCCAAATGTCTGCTGTGTGACCTTGGGCAAGTCACTTAACTTCTCTGAGCCTCAGTTCCCTCATCTGTAAAATGGGGATTAAGACTGTGAGCCCCACGTGGGACAACCTGATCACCTTGTATCCCCCAGCGCTTAGAACAGTGCTCCTGGATCGTCTTTGTGCAGAAACGCTCTGGGCATGTTACCTGCCTCCTCAAAAATCTCCAGTGGCTACCAATCAACCTACGCATCAGGCAAAAACTCCTCACCCTCGGCTTCAAGGCTCTCCATCACCTCACCCCCTCCTACCTCACCTCCCTTCTACCTCACCTCCCTTCTCTCCTACAGCCCAGCCTGCACCCTCCACTCCTCTGCTGCTAATCTCCTCACCGCGCCTCATTCTCACCTGTCCCACCGTCAACCCCCGGCCCACGTTATCCCCCTGGCCCGGAATGCCCTCCCTCTGCCCATCTGCCAAGATAGCTCTCTTCCTCCCTTCAAAGCCCTACTGAGAGCTCACCTCCTCCAGGAGGCCTTCCCAGACTGAGCCCCCCTTCCTCTCCCCCTTCTCCCTCTCCCCATCCCCCCACCTTACCTCCTTCCCCTCCCCACAGCACCTGCATATATGTATGTGTTTGTACGTATTTATTACTCTTTTATTTGTACATATTTATTCTATTTATTTTATTTTAATATGCTTTGTTTTGTTGTCTGCCTCCCCCTTCGAGACTGTGAGCCCGCTGTTGGGTAGGGACCGTCTCTATATGTTGCCAACTTGTACTTTCCAAGCGCTTAGTACAGTGCTCTGCACACAGTAAGCGCTCAATAAATACAATTGAATGAATGAATGAATTTATTTGCTTGTTGCACCCATTGCCCCAGGAGGAATATGACTGCCAGAGACCAGAGCATGCAAGTGGTGCTATACTATAAACAGCAATTTCAAGGGGTTCTTCATGATTGGGCTGAGGCTCAAACCATTAGTTAATGATGGGAGAGTCCATCAACACTCCCCCACCCACCACCATCCAATCATCACCCCAAGTTCCCTCAGAGTCAACAATCTGTAGCCAGAAATCCCAATGGGTCTCGTTAGATCTCTTCCCATCATCTCTAGTCCTTAAAAAGGGCCACACAATGGAATGCTTCTGCCAGTTTGCACATTCCCCCCCAGCTTCAAGTTTACATTGCCCTTGCAAAATGGAGAGTTTTGATCACTTAATACTAGTATTTATTTAGTGCTTAGTGTGTGCCGAACACTATCTATGCTAAATACTAGATACATGATCAGACTGCACACAGTCCTCATCCCCCACCAGCCTCACATTGTCCTTGTCCATCTATTCAGCTATCTGGACATCATCACTGATATTGACTGAATGTGAAACACCTGCCTCAAGTGAGAAGCAACATGGTCTAGTGGAAAGAGCATGGGCCTGGGACCCCTTAGCCCTGGGTTCTAATCCCAGTTCTGCCATCAGTCTGCTGAGTGAGCTTGGACAAGTCACTCGACACCTCTGTGCCTCAGTTACCTCATCTGTAAAATGGGGATTAAGACTGAAAGCCCCATGTGGGACATGGGCAGTGTCTAACCTGATTAGCTTGTATCTACTCCAGTGCTTAGTAATCACACAGTAATCACTTAAATACCATTGGAAAAAGTGCTTAGGGGAGACATTCTGTACAAGATACACATTTCCTGCCCTCAAAGTGTTTAAACTATTAATGGGTTTGGGGGTAGGCAGACAAAAATGGATTACACATAGTGGAGACAAGAGGAAGAAGAAGAATCCTTCTGGATTGCATTCACTAAAAACCCAAGGAAATCCATAATTACCTGGACTTTTCCCATTGTTTTGTACAAAGGAAACCACAGCTTCTCAGGTGATACATGGTGAAACAATTTGAAATATGGTCAGTCCTTGTGCTCCCACTTCAACTACCATCTTCCAGGTTGCATTTTTAGCTCTCTGAAATATCTGTTCTCTTCTCTCACTACACCACAAACTCAGATTACTCGGGCCCTCTCCCAAATTCACCATCTTGCTTAACTCCCTCTCAACTCTCCTGCAACTGGCTCCTTGATCATGCCTCTTCCCTCCCTGGAGCTCCCTCCTCCCCACAAATCCACCGCTTTTACCTTGTCCCACCTCCTCCAGGAAGCTTTCGCCAAATAAATTACCATCCCTTTAGATACCGTCAGCACTTCTCAAAAATTGCAGTGATAATAATGATGGTGTTTGGTAAGTGTTTACTATGTACCAAGCGCTTTAAGCACTGAGGTAGACACAATCAACGGTAGTCACCAAGCACTTACAATCAATTGTATGAGTGCTTACTGTATGTAGAACATTGTACTAAGTGCCTAGGAGAGTACCATACAGAGTTGGTAGACACAATCCCTGTCCATAAGGAGTTTATAGTCTAGAGGGGAGAAGAAGGCTATAAAATAAAGTACTGATAGGGGAAATGGGAGAGACTAAAGATATTATATATACATGCTGTGGGTGGGATGAATATCATTTAATTAAGGAGTATAGATCCAAGTGCCTTTTAAGCAGTTTGGAGACAGTCCATACCTGACATGGGGCTCACAGTTTATTATCCTCTTCATTTTTTCTGCATTTGCATCATCAATTATCCCTTTATTCTTCCTCTTGCATGCACTGTTTGTAAACAAATTTGTGTCTGCCTGGATTTCCCATTAGATTCATTGAGTCATATTTATGGAGGGCTTACTGTGTGTAGACCACTGTACTAAGTGCTTGGGAGAGTACAATACAACAATAAACACTTTTCCTGCCCACAATGAGCCTCATTAGATAATAGGGCAGGGACTGTGTCTTGTACCCTCCCACGTCCTTAGTACAGTGTATTTACAGAAATCAGTAGGTGCTCAATAAATACCACTGAATAGCAAAAACTGCCCTCGAGGAACCTCTAACCCAGCGGTGGAGCCATCTCATACTTCCTGTGAAGTGACGGTTAGATAGATGGCATTTCATGCTCAATTCCCTGGCTTTGTGGGGGCCGCTGAGCCACGAATCAGGACTGAGCCTGGGAGATTGGACTTCCCCTTCAGTCCAGCCACCCAGACCCCGAAGGGAAATGCCAAGCCGGGCACCTGGGAGGGAAAATGATGTGGAGGTGAGGCGCGCCCTAAGTGCTGAAGGGGAAGCTGTTTGTATTATAATTAAGGTTTTATAGCATAAACTGAAATGTAGCTTGTAGCTTGACTACTCAGACATGGCACTGGAGGTAATTACCACTGCTAGAGGCACTCGTTGCACTCTCCCGCCAATTATTTTCCCTCCTAATTGAATTGTTTATGATATGCTGTATGGGTTAGAGTGCTTTAAACATGGACATTCCTACCGGAGTCTGGGTGGAGGCAAAGACTTCTGGCAGCAATAAATCGTCTGAATAAAGACCTGCTCCTGGCAGAGTGCCATCCTTTCTCACAGCAATTGATGGAATAACAAGGGCAAGGTATTCTGCTTACTTTTCACCTGGGGGAAACTGAGGCAGAGAGCTTCTTTACATCTAGCCCCCAGCAAACCAGAACTGGAAGTACATGTCTGTTCCAGACCTTCCAAACTTCAGTCAGTCGTGCCACTACCTCAGGACCACCCTGGCCTGATCCCTTGTTTTGAGCTAGTCTGTTTCTAGGCGTTACCAGTCACTACAGTGGCCACCACTGGCCCCACAGGTGCCGGACACTGAGCGGCACGGGATATTGCTCTAGTGATATGGGACACAGGTAATAAAGTCCACTCGAACCTGGAGTGTTTCTCCTGGGGTGGGGGACAGGATCCCTGGAGCCCCACCTCTTGTTCCAGGCTCTGCATTCCCTTCCCATGGCCTGTTTACAGGGCCCAAAAGAGCCGCCAAAACTTTGACACTGGAATTGTCATTCTGGGACTCTGTCTTTAGCCAGAACCCAGTTCTCCTCTATCCTGGTTTACCTTCCGCCCTGGCATAAATGTGCAAATCTAACCAAGCATTACCATATTGGGACAAACGAAAACTCAAAGGGAACTTTCTTCTAATCTTTCCCTCCTTACTTACAATAACCCTGTACATTCACAAATGAAGGGAGGCCAAAAAAAATCTTACTTTTCCAGATATTAGCTGTTCCCATTTTGGACTGTCAAACCCAAAGTTATTTGTGCATTTAGGCAGTCTCCTTTCAGGGGTACCATCTTCTCTCGCCAAACCCCTCCAGCCAATCACTCTGCCTATTTTACAAATTTGCAATTCCGGGCAACCCCCCCGCAAACATTTTGTCTCCAGTGCAAATTTTTCTTTCACAGCTATGGCAGCACACTACCAAGTTGTTATGACTCCTTTGCAACAGGGAGAAACAGATTGATGAATACACACTCAGCATGGCCACACGGATTTCATTTTCATTACATTACACATCCCAAGTGGCCCCGACAGCAGAGTCACAGATCACTAATATCAACAGAAGATGATGGAGGAAAATACGCGCCTGAGCGCAGCAAGGCAAATCTGTGATGTGCCACAGTCACAGTAGAGTTACAGGTCCCCTGGTTCCTTGGCACAAATAAAGTTTTGTTTAATTGTTTTTTTTTTTTTTTACAGAACACTTTCATTTGGGAACCAGGGTCCAAAATCTAAATAAACATTTCCCCTTTTGCAGCCTCGACCCCGCCCCCCCCCCCCCCAACTCCTCCCATAAAAAATAGTACTCCTAGCAGGGATGCTTACAAGAAACTAGCTTCATTTCTAGGGAATGAAACCCACACAACCAGGTCTGGCCACCAAATAGCCACTAGGAAAGTGGGGAGGAAGGTGGAGTGAGAGCAAGTTACCCAACAAAGTGTCTTCAGCAATTCACATATTCCACCCTGGGTCCAAAATGAAGCTATTTCCAAGAATTCTTGGAGCCAGAGATGATTTGGATAAACCTTTGTTAAAAGTTGGAAGCTCGAGGGGGAAAGGGATCTAGGAAGTAGCAGTGTCAAGTCTAACTACTTTTACACCTGGTTAATTTTTACCCCTGGTGACCTATCCTCCCCACCTCCACCCCCCACATACCTTCCTTACATTTGGTCAGATAGCAGATGCCAAGAGTTTTCTGGGAATTCTAGAAAAAATGTGCCCTAGTGGATAGAACATGGGCCTGGGAATCAGAGGACCTGGGTTCTAATCCTGCCTCTGCCACACATCTGATATATGAGCTTAACTTCTGTGCCTCACTTACCTCATTTGGAAAAATGGGGATTAAATCCGATTACTATCTTGTATCTACCCCAGTGCTTAGAACAGTGCTTGGCACACAGTAAGCACTTAAGTACCATAATTACTATTATTGTTATTTTCTGACCTGATTATCATATCTATTTTTCATGATATTTGTTAAGCACTTACATGCCAGGCATTGTACTAAAGCACTGGGGTAGATAAAAGATAAGCAGATTGGACATAGTCTCTGTCCCACATGGGGCTCTCACAGTCAATCCCCATTTTATAGGTGAGGTAACTGACATAGGGAAGTTAAGCGACTTGCCCAAGGTCACACAGCAGACAAGTGGTGGAGCCGGGATGAGAATCCAGGTCCTTCTGACTCTCAGGCCTGTGCTCTACCCATTAGGTCATGCTGCTTCACATGCTTAGTACAGTGATTGGTGTACAGTAAGCAGTTAAATATCAATTGTCATTCATACCTCCCAAAGCTGCTTTTTCTTACCCCCTACTCAACTGGCAGTGTCAGGGCCACCCCGGGAACTGGAAAGGAAACAGTGAACTGTGCTTCCTGCTTCAAATTTGCATTCCACTTTTCCCCACCACAGAGGGAATATCTCCACACTCCATTCTTTGACTCAGTGGAATGTGCACAAGGCTGGGAGTCAGAAGACCCTAGTTCTAATCCCAGCCCTATCGCTTGCCCACTGCATGACCCTGGGCAAAATACTAGACTTCTCTAGACTGTAAACTTATTGTAGGCAAGGAACGTTACTAATTCTGTTGTATTGTGCTCTCCCAAGTGCTTAGTACATTCTCTGCACAAAGTAAGCGCTCAATAGGTACAATTGATTTTTTCCCCTATGCCTCTGTTTCCTCATCTGCAAATGTGGACTAAATACCTGTTCTCCCTCCTACTTAGGCTGAGAGTCCCATGTAGGACAGGGATTGTGCCCAACCTGATTGTACTTTATCTACCTCAGAGCTAAACACATCGTAAATGCTTTACAAACACCACTTCTGAACTATGTCTTCCTTGCTGACTTGCTTGCTCACATCAGTTATGACATTACTGCGGATCTAAGGTGTCTAAGGTAGACTGGGCCAGAAATAGCTTGGTGGTAGGCATGCTTGCTTTCAAATCTTGACTGAGGGGAGAGAAGTTTCTAGAAATTATAGAAATTTTTCAAGGTATTTTGTCTTGCTTCATCATCTCTCCCTCATATTGCAGAACTATTAGAGAAGCAGCGTGGCAAAGTGGAAAGAGCCCGGGCTTTGGAGTCAGAGACCAAGGGTTCAAATCCCTGCTCCGTCACTTGTCAGCTGTGTGACTTTGGGCAAGTCACTTAACTTCTCTGTGCCTCAGTTACCTCATCTGGAAAATTGGGATTAAGTCTGTGAGCCCCACGTGGGGCAACTTGATTACCTTGTATCTACCCCAGTGCTTAGAACAGTGCTTTGCACATAGTAAGCGCTTAATAAATGCCATTATTATTATAACCATTCTGAGTCTAGAATCTTTGGCAAGGGCAAAAAGAAGAGAGCTCAAACTACAGGTGAGATCAGGGCCAAGGAAGCCAATGCTACAAGGTAGGAGTCTCCAGAGAGAACCTTGCTTTTACAGATGAGGAAGCTGAGGCACAGATAATTTAAGTGACTTGCCCAAGGTCACACAGCAGACAAGTGGCAGAGCTGGAAGTAGAATCCATGTCCTCTTAACTTCCAGGACCATTAGGATAGAAGACTGTCCCTAACTTCAAAAGTGCTTGTTGCTGAACTGTAATATATTTCCTGCCAGTTGCTGGATCTCCAACAGATCACGTAGTAGGGAAAAGTAATCACATTTTTTAAATTATCATAAAGTCTCGATGACTTTTTTGCTACATTGGCCCTATAGAGGATGAATCAATTAGCTCTAACGGAAAAATAGGTTTCTTGTCTGCCTACAAGTCACTAGGAAGATAATTGCTCTGTTGCTGAGATTAATACCTTATGCTATTAGGACTGCTTATGAATTTTGCAGTCCTGATCTAGCCTACAGTTTAGTAACTATCCACTCCAGCTGTCTCCATTTCTGCACACTCCAGCATCACAAACAATTGTTGCACCAAGAGCTGCGTTTAATGAAAGGCCATTCTTGTGTCAGGCTGCAATGGCACAAAAGACCACGGAAACCTGCTCTTTCCATTGATTAGGGAGCCTGAAACTGAACAGGATTACAGTCAGACACCTCACCAGGAAGCATTAGGGTCCTACTTGGAAAGAAGTGGAAATATCTCTTTGAAAAGATAACTACCTCAGTGTGAATTTAAATCATTAGAGAGAGGGAAATGGGGAGGAGTTTGGAGTGCTATAGATGAGATCCTTGGTGACAGATCACCTTTAAAACATATATTTCCTTCCATATGGAGTCTTTTTTAATCAAGAAGTTCAGAAAAAAGTTTTTAGGTGTGACAACGGAAGACAGAGGCAAGATTAAAGGAGAATTTAAAGGAAAGGCAGTTGAGCTCTTACTGGACAAAATGCAAAAATTTAACACCAGAGAAACAAAAATGCAGGTTGTTCATTAATGTTTTTGAACAAAGGGAATCTTTGCTGATGACTAGTTTTGCTGGATTAGAAAACAAAAAGAAATCAAACAGGCAACAAATAATTTTACCATTACCAGGTAATGTGTGTTAATTGCTCCGTTTATATACTCTGAATGACATACCATTAGAGATCGGGTATGCATTGTAACTAGAGCATTAATAAATTTAAAATGTGCCTATTAGGATGACAGCTTTGGAGGTGCAAAGGAATAACAGTTATCACTTGGCAGAAGCAGATCTCACCCCATCTGCCGAGACTTTGCATACATTTTCAGCTTCCTGAGCAATGATTAGGGCTGTCAGAACCTCTTTAACCTTCTAACTGCTGGTCCCAACTGGCCTTAATTAGAGACTAATGAATTCAGAAGATGCAGGCCGTGAGGAAAACTGCCTTGACAGTTTGTGTACAAATTAAGCACCAATTACTTCATGCATCTTTTGCATTGCTGATACAAGTCTCTTATTATTTTTGAATATGGTCATTTTAGCATAAACCGAGAACTTTGCTAATGTATTTTGTCATTTTTATGGCTCATCATAAAAAAAAAATCAGGAGGGTCACGGGCATGCAAAATAAACTACTGGAGATTATAAAAGAAATTCATTTTCCTCTAGGGAATACTATACAATCTTCTTTTGCCTGATACACTTATTATTATCATTATCATTATTCGTATTATGGTCACACTCAAAGGAACTGGCTTTCCCCGGCTTGCTGTGTAGATGAACAGCGCAAAGAGACGAAAGAGGATTAAGAAGACGAAGGCAAATTGGGAAGGACAGAGGCAATTTCAG
Organism: Tachyglossus aculeatus; assembly: GCF_015852505.1. NCBI lineage: Eukaryota > Metazoa > Chordata > Mammalia > Monotremata > Tachyglossidae > Tachyglossus > Tachyglossus aculeatus. The sequence continues at coordinate 12,339,933 of NC_052084.1, read as the reverse complement.
TCATGGGACTAAGGAAACTTCTTCCCACCTTCCATTTTAGGCTATGGATTACAGTACAACTAAAAAAAAAAAAATGTGGCTCTAAAAACCAAGAATTGTGTGTGCTTTTAACCCATAGTTTTGCTGGATCTTCCCTTACCACTCACTCCTTCAGAACACTGTTTTTCTATATTTTTTCCCCACTGTTTAGATAAAATAATCTCTTTGTATGAAGATGCTAATATGGAATATTCCACCAGCTACCAGTCCAGATTTCATTATGACCCCAAAGCTGCAGAAAAAGACCTGAACAATAGGTAGAATAACTACCTTGAAAATTCTGCTTTAAGGCACTTGTTAGTTTGAAAGAAACTAGTAACAATAGTATTTAGCCTTCTTTAGAATGGTATTTTGACTTCAGGATGAAGGTTAGAGTGAATTGTTCCTGAAGAGTATCTATTCTAGTATATTCTTACAGAACCTTTTCAATCACTGCGTAAACCCCATTACTGCTCCACGAAGGTCTCTCAGAGAAAACATTAGTAAAACCTTCCTCATTTCTGCTGGAAATGTACTTCTGTTAATCAAATTAAAATTGGAAAGGCTTCTTTATGAAGTCTTTATATTGTAGGAAAGTGAATGTGTTTACACACATATAGTTGTCTTTCATATTTGAAGACATCACTGAAATCATAATTCACCTATGGATGTGTGTGTGGCTGAAAAGGCCAATGAGGGAACCACAGTCCTGGCCACATTGTGCACACAAAACATACACACATATAAACTCTCACACATCCAAGTGAGACACTCATTCAGAGATGCTGCCTTGGCATTAAGTTAAAATAACACACTGATCTTCCAAGCTCTCTTGGCAGCAAGCACCTTTGTGGTGGAGTTGAGAGAGAAGTGAGAAAATTGTTTGTGGAGAGAGAATACCCAAAATCCATCACAAGTTTGCAAGATGGCTACATACCCTTCGGCACAAAGGAAACCCTTGAAAATACACCAAGAGATGGGGGGTTTTATTTATTCATTCACTCAATCGTATTTATTGAGTGCTTACTGTGTGCAGAGCACTGTACTAAGCACTTGGGAAGTACAAATTGGCAACATATAGAGACGGTCCCTACCCAACACAAGAGGCCCCGGGAGTTATTTCTGTCAACTATATTTAAATGACAACAATTGTTCTCTTGACACCTTCATCAATGGCAAAACAAAACAGAGCCCTATTTCAGGGTGAGAAAAGATTCCAAGGAGCCAAACTGCAATGATAGCATTAGCTCCCTAAAAATGCCAACCATTCTTGCCACCACCCGATGTAGCCCTTCCCCAGGACCATTGGGGAACACAATCTTCCTGGGTAAACCTATTGTAAAAATGAAGAATAAAGGTGACAGTTAACAAAAATAATTATTACTGTGGTATTTTCTCAGCACTGACCACAGGCCAAACACCATAGTAAGCACTGGGGTAAAAAAGAGTGCAATCAGATCAGACATAATTCCTGTCCCACCTTGGGCTCACAATCTTAGTAGTAATAGTATTTATTCAGTATTTACTGTGTGCAGAGCACACTGTACTAAGTGTTGGGAAAGAATGCCCAGATGGGAACTAAACATGGACTCTACGGAGAAGGGAGAAAAGGTATTTAATCCCCATTTTCAGATGAGGAAACTGAGGCACAAAGAAATTGAATGACTTGCCCAAAGTCACACAGTAGTCAGCTGGCAGAGCCAGGAATAAAATCCAAGTCTCCTGACTCCCAGCCCAGTGCTCTTTCCTCTAGGCCATACTCTAGTCAATCAATTATATTTATTGATCCCTTACTGTGTGCACAGCACTGTACTAAGTGCTCAAGAGAGTACAACAGAGTTGGTAGATACATATTCTGCCCACAACGAGCTCACAATCTAGAGGGGGAAACAGACATTAACATAAATAAATTTACAGATAGGTACATAAGTGCTGTGAGTAAAAGGAGAAAATCAGGGACAACACAGAAAGGAGTGGGGAAAGAGGAAATGACCATGCCAAGTGGTCGATAGAGCTTCTTGTTATAGTAGCAGCAATTTTTGATGTTAACATTGCAACCACCACCATTTCTTCAAGTGCTGTCATTGGCTAAAGAAGGCTCATCTCAAGAGGTGAGCAGGAGGCAAGAGCTAAAGACTCTCCTTTGAGTTTAACTGGTAATTTGGCCAGGTGGTTCAGTACTGAATTCACTGTCCCATGACCAGGCTCCTCTTCAATAAAGCCTCGCTACTGATTACAGTGACAGCCTTGAAAATAATTACAATAGGAGACCTCTGTGGGTCTCCCCATCTCCTATAGTCCTTTTGGCACCAACTGCTCCTTCTCTGCATGCATAACAATTCTGGGATGTTTTTCCTCCAATAAGGAGCTAATCCATGAGGATACCAGAACAGCAACACTGAGGTGGGGGAGCTTTTCAACTCAGTAGTGCTAACCTATTGTACGGAGAAATGTTCTTGGATTACAAATCCCAATAAAATGTGCACAAAGGCAGAAATGGTAGGAGGCAGCACTCACTCAGTTGGGTGAGCGACAGGTCAGGTATTCAGATGCTAAGAGGTCTAATCCCAACTCTGCCGTGGAGACTAGCAAAATCTGAGGTAGCTGGCAGCTGTGGAGTTGGAATTTTTTTTCCAGAGTAAAAGCTCAGACAATCTCCCCATTATATTTATTTTTAGATATTACTACAGGCCTTTTCCAGCATAAAAAGTGATTTCCCCTTGGTGCATTTGGATTTTCATGGCAGCACTCATACATTTATACCCCACTTCCAAATGGGAGCCAGAACTACTGATCTTTCCCACTCCTTCTCCTCATTTTCCATCTCAGTCACTAATATCACCATCCACCCTGTCTCAGAATCCTGCAGATATCTGTCATCCTCTACTCCTTGCTTTCTTTCAACTTCCACATCTCTGAGACTTGCAGAGATGAATATGGGTAGAATGCCATTTTAGAAGAATGAGCTGGGCAGCAGAAAAATGTTGTCGGGGGATAAATTGGCAGAATTTAGTGAGAGTGAAAAGATAGAGAGGAGTCATTGATAATACCAAGATGGCAGGCTTCTGGGATGTGGAGGATGGCAATGTTGGCAAGTGCGATGAGAAGCTTAAATACAGGACTGGATTTGGGAGGGAAGGTAAGGAGTTCTATTATGGACATGTTAAGCAAGAGATGCTGTGGGGACATCCATCTACACCCATTCCCTTGGAGAACTCACTTGTTCCCATGACTTCAACTACCACCTCTAGGCAGATGATACCCAAATCTACATCTCCAGTGCTGATCTCTCTCCCTCTCTCCAGTTTCACATTTTCTCCTGCCTTCAAGACAACTCTACTTGCATGTCCTCCCATCACCTCTCATGTCCAAAAGCTTATCATGTCCAAAACAGAACTCCTTTATCTTCCCACCCAAACCCTGTCCTCTCCCTCACTTTTCCATCACTGTAGACAGCATCACCATCCTTCCTGTCTCACAAGCCCATAACCTTGGCGTCATCCTTGACGCCTCTTATTCAACCCACATATTCAATCTATCACTAGATCCTGTCAGTCCCACATTCACATCACTAAAATCTGCCCTTTCCTCTCCATCCAAACAGCTACCACATTAATAGAATCAGTTATCCTATCCTGCTTTGATTAGTGTATCAGCCTCCCTGCTGACCTCTCAGACTCTTGTTTCTCCCCACTCCAGGCTGTATTTCACTCTGCTGCCTGGATCATTTTTCTGCAAAAACACTCAGGATGTTTCCCCACTCCTCAAGAAACTCCAGTGATTGCCCATCCACCGCCACAAACAAAAACTTGTTACCACTGGCTTCAGAGCACTCCATCACCTTGTCCACTCCCACTTCACTACTCTGCTATTGCAACCCAGCCTGCACACTTTGCTCTTCTAATGCTAACCTTCTCACTGTACATCGATCTCATCTATCTTGCCGACCCCTCGCTCCTGTCCTACCTCTGGCCTGGAACACCCTCCCTCCTTAAATCTGACAGACAATTACTCTCCTTGCTTTCAAAGTCTTATTGATGGCATATCTCCTCCAAGAGATCTTCCTTGGAGAAACAGCGTGGCTCAGTGGAAAGAGCACGGGCTTTGGAGTCAGAGGTCATGGGTTCAAATCCCAGCTCCACCAATTGTCAGCTGTGTGACTTTGGGCAAGTCACTTAACTTCTCTGTGCCTCAGTTACCTCATCTGCAAAATGGGGATTAAGACTGCGAGCCCCCCGTGGGCCAACCTCATCACCTTGTAACCTCCCCAGCACTTTGAACAGTGCTTTGCACATAGTTAAGTGCTGAATAAATGCCATCATTAATTAATTAATTCCTTGACTAAGCCCTCTTTTCCTCTTCTCCCACTCCCTTGTGCATCACCCTGACTTTCTCCCTTTATTCATTCCCCCATCCCAGCCCCTCAGCACTTAAGTACAAATCTGTAAATTATGTATTTATATTAATGTCTGCATCCCCCTGTAAGTTCATTGCGGGCAAGGAATATGTCTGTTTATTGTTCTATTGTACTCTCCCAAGAGCACTGTACAGTGCTTTGCACACTAAGTGCTCAGTAAATACAACTGAATGAACATCCATGTGGCGATGTACTGAAGGCAATAGAAAACGCAGTAATGCAGAAGAAATGAGAGGTCAGAGCAATCAGGATGTATTTGGGAGTCATCGGCATGGAGGTGGTAGCTGAAGGCAAGGGAATAAATGAATTCCTCAGTTGAGTGGGTATAAACTGAAGATCGACCAAAGAAGCAGCTCTCTGAACATAAGCTTCATTTAGAATGAGGAATGAGGAGACAACAGAAAATAGCATCAGATGCTGCAGACATTCAGTGTAACACAACAAGGTATGGTCTTTTTTTTGTACACAATGTGGTCAAGACTGTGTATCACACATTGGTCTTTTCAGCCACACACGCACTCATAGCAGCCTCTTCTTCAACAATGAAGGACAACTGCATATGGCCAGTAAGAAGAGAATTACAAACCCTACAGTTCACCAACGTGGGAGGAGAAATGCAAATAGCCACAACCAGTTGCTCCACAGCCTACTGAGGTTAGACTTGCTTTCTATCTTTTTGTGATCAACTGTGGTTCTGAAGCAGTTATGACAAATAGCTGCCTCTCTGTGGAATAAGTACTGTTCTAGGCACCAACAGTAACCTTGAACCTAGGAACAGTGGCAGGTTCTTCCAAAGACCCTGGGGACCTCACAACAATTACTGTTTAAACCTCCCCAGGCCCCAGTTGTTCACAATTCATTGCTTTTGGGATATCACCTCCTCCATATGCCCTTCCACCTTTCCAAAGGATTTAGTCTGGTGGAAAAAAGAACAAGGGTTTAGGAGTCAGACCATCAGCACCCTACTTTCACTTCTGCCCCTCACCAACTGGGTGTTCTCACACAAGTCAGTTAACTTCTTGGGACCTCAGTTTCCTCGTCTGTTAAATAAGGCCATTAATATCTGCTTCTCCCTATTGCACAGAGGTGTTCTAAGGGAAGAGTGAGAAAACAAGTATAGCAGCATTTTGGAAAAATAAAAGTACTGTGCAAGTTCAAGCTAATGTCATGGCTAGTGGGAGCGTGGTGGTGAACTGGATTTTGCTTCAGTTTAAGTAATTTAAACTGTAAGCTTCCTTGTGGGTGGGGAATGTGTCTACTAATTATATTGAATTGCACTTTCCCAAGCACTTTGTGCTCTGCACATAGTAAGCACTCAATAAATACCACTGGCTGAGAGACTTAGATGATTGAAAGGAAGCAGGGTGCAAGGGAGGGAGAGGGCAAAGGAGAAAGGCAGTGTAGTTAAGTGACAAATACACTTGCCTCATGCAGATACTGCTGTAATGTAAGCAAGACAACACCAGGAACTCTGAAAGCTTTAAGGAAGAGAGCCATCTGGATTTTTTTTTTCCCCTTTGGGGGGATTTTTAAAAAAATATTTCAATAAATTTCCAAGGCGTGTTAAGAGCACTTATCTCACTTCTAAATGCAACAGGCCCATAAAATTTTTTAATCTAATATAATTTCAAGTTTAGGTTATTGGGCATTTATCATATATGAATAGACTTTCTGCTCTATGTTCTATTTAGTGTCCAGTGCTTGGTGGAGTGTTCAACAAATATTCAGTTAATCAAAATGGATGGGCTCTTGCTCGGGAAATGTCTAGGAAGGTAGAACATATCATGGATTTTAAAAGTCAGTGGTGTAAAACTGGGATAAATGTTTACATTTTTATTATCAAGACTGCTTCATTATTGTGGGACAAGAATGCTCTGAAGCATTTTTTTCTGCATATTGTTCTCAGTTTGGATTTCTTCCTGAGTTTCCCTCTGGGGGCTAAGGAACCTCCTAATCTTTTCAAACCCTTATCAACTCTAAGTGTCACTCAGCTAAAATGATTCCCCACCTCTCAACAATTACTCTGATTAGAAGCAGCTTGGCCTAGAGAACAATGTACAGGACTGGGAGTCGAGAGACCTGGATTCTAATCCCGGCTCCACCCCTTGCCTGCTGTGTGGCCTTGGGTAAATCATTTGCTTCTGTGCCTCAGTTTCCTCATCTGTAAAATGGCAATCAAAAATCTGTTTTCCCACTCCCTTAGAATCTGCGAGCCCCATGTAGGACAAGGACTGTGTCTGATTTATCTTCTTGAGTGTGCCCCATTGCTGAGCCCAGTGTTTGACAAATAGCAAGCACTTAACAAGACTGTAATTATTATCTTGTTGACTACCATGTATCCCAAACCCACCAGTATCTTCCAATGATTTCTTAATAGTCAACCCGGCAGTTACACTCAAAACACATCCCCTCTGATTCTGCCTTGTTCTCTTCTCCCATGACAGCCCAGTCCTAACAATTCATCTCTAAGAAGAACAAGAAAGTTCCTTTGCTCAGTAAAGGACATAGCTTTACCCCACAAATCACTGATTTGTTATCCAGAAAGCAGTTCTGTGAAGTAATTGATCTACATCTTACATAAAAGGTTCAGCCAAAAAAATCACAAAAAAGTATTTGGTGGAACCCATACCCATTACTAATTCATTGATCTATCAGTGAGCCCAATATGAGACAGGGACTGTATCTGGTCTGTTTGACTTGTATCTTCTCCAGCACTTAGAACAGTGCCAGACACATAGAAAGGGCTTACAAATACCATAATCATCATTTCGGTTATGTGACTACAAAACACCCAGAAAAAATTTGAGCTAGTATTACAAGACCAGCTCTTTAAAACAGATATAATTGGGTGAATTCAATAGGCAGAAATATCAGCAACATGAGAGAAAAAAAAATCTTTTTTGTTTAAATATTATTTTTCAGTGCTTCTTGGCATGAAGAAGATTTAAAAACTATGACCCAATGTCAGGGAGAAACCGACTAAATCTCTTAAACTAATGGCTGTGGCGGTCTACTTTAGCAATGTTCAGTGGAAAAATGAACTTTGCAATAAACGACCTTCAGAGAAGACTATTCATGTTAATTAGTAGCTCTTTTCTAATAGGATTCATACATGCATTAGGCCATGCCATGCTGAACAATGCAAGCATTGTCGTAAACATCAAGACAAGACTCAAGTATAGCTATCAAAATTTTAGAAAACTCTAGTTGGGTTTTTTTTTAAATAAGATGGTGAGTTGCTGATGCATCTCACAATAGTATATTTCCTAATGGCTTTTAGCTTTTGCCACTGCCAACTTTTATATTTAAAATCCATACAATTATGGACAATTTATGAGCATTATAAGGCTTTCTTTTTTACACGGATTCAAGCCTGCTTTTATACCCTGCAAATCAAGTGCATTTTGCTTACAACCCTACATTCATTCTCACAGATCCCACTTTATTCTTATTATTAGTTTTCCTTATTATGCATATTTAATTTAAGAATGCATTTTCTCCATTAAAAAATTAGAATATTCAGAAGTACTAGAAAGTGATTATTTGCTTTAGCTTGCTTTTATTAACCATTCAACCACTGATATAGTCTTTCTAATTGCAGGCATAAGAGGAATTTTAAAAGGCCAAAAAGAGTGTTAAGGGAAAAAAGTTAATAAAACAAATTAGTTTGAAAAACCATGGGCTTTATTTTCACATTACTGATTGGTGAATAAATCAGACTCAAGTCTGATTTAAAAGGAAGAGGCCATTTTGCTACAATCATACACTAATATTTCTTTGAGCAATATAAGGTCCCAGCTACAGTGGGCTGAAAACACAATATTTCTAAATGCAATAATAATAATAATAATAATAATGGTATTTGTTAAGTGTTTACTATGTGCCGGGCACTGATCTAAGCACAATAGTGTAAAGTGATTTGCCCAAGGTCACCTAGCAGACAAGTGGTGGAGCCGGGATTAGAACCCAGGTCCTATTGATTCTCAGGCCCATGCTCTATCTGCTAGGGCATGCCGCTTAGTAGGCACTCACTAAAAACTGCTGATGATGTTAATGAATGGTCTCCACCCTACTTCTGCCTAGGGCTCATAGAGTCATTGTATAATAATAATAATGATAAAATAATTAGTGGTATTTGTTAAGGGCTTACTGTATGCCAAGTACTGATACAAGATAATCAGTCCAGAGGCAGTCCCTGATACACATGGGGCTCATGGTCTAAGCGGGGAAACAGGTATTTAATCCCAATTTTACACATTAAGCCACAGAGAAGTTAAATAACTTGCCCAGAGTTACGTAGCAGGTAAGTGGCAGGACCATGATTAGAAAACCCAGGTCTCCCAACTCCCTACATGGCCAACCATATAAATTCTCCCTCCCAAATGCGGGGTGGGGCATCACCACTTCCCCTAAGGGTCAAGGCCAAGCCTTGGCTTCCCCACTGCAAAAATGGTGAAAGCAAGGGGGTTTAACGAACTGAGCATTAACGTAAAGTGCATTTGGGGAGTCCTTTCCAGGGGGCCCCAGTGGTAAGGTTTTCAGGCAAGGTGTTAATCTCTAAACCTCTATGCTGGGACCAGGTGGCAAGCACTGGGGATCAGATTCCAGAGCCTGAACTGAGTGTGGAAGTAAACACTCTGTCCTATTTTTAAATGATCTTTAATATCCTGTCTAAAACCTTGTTGGAAAAGCACCCTGCAACATGTTGCTCACACCTGTCTTACCTTTGACACCTTGTAATTTTGAACCTATGTCACCTGTTGTCTGAATACTGGCTGCAGGGGATTAAATGCCTGTCTCCCTTCCCCCTTAGACTGGGGGCCTCAGGTGAGGCAGGTACTCTGACCTGTTTGCCTTGTGTTGCCTCCATAACTTAGCTCACAGTAAGCGCTTAGCAAATACCTCAGTGAGGCAAACAAGTGTTCTAAGTCAAAAACTAGTTATGGGCTACTGTATCTTCACTCACCAGTACCTACTGCCAATTGGGAGTTTATGGCAACTTGACTTCCGTTGACATCACTGAGAAGCAATAGCTGTCAGTCTTGCTTGTATCAAAGCAAACGTTCTGATGAAAAGTTCCATCAGCTCAATTTGATTCATCCATTAGGACATGACTTACTGTCTATGCTCAAGTCTTCCAGTTTGTAAAGTGGTCTTTTATATTGAGAAATGACATCATCCTCAGGGTCTGCTAACTAAAGGTGCCACTGAGGCTGATAAAAATCAATGGGGGCCACCTTGGTAGTCCAAATGACACATGTGAACACTATCCTGTGGCTGCAGCTGCCATTTATAGTATTTGGTGTTAGTTTTGACACTTCCTCCTGGACTTGTGGACTATTCAAAACCTTTGCTCAAGAAGAGCCACCCTATTTCCGACTGCTGCTCTCCAGGCTGGCCTATCTGCTGCTGTCGTTTCCCTGCGTCCTGGCTTGCCTGCATTGTTTGAAGTTGTGCTTCCTGGTATCTTCACAATGTATCTTCCACCCATCCGGCTTGAGGTCTCCCCTATTTCAGTCCCCCAGACAGCAGCTGCTTTAGTATCCTGCTGCCATTCATTCCCTTCACATGTCTCACCCAGCATTGTATTGCTTCTATACATGTGGGTTGGCTTTATTCCAGGACCTCATTGTTGGTGACTCTGCATTATCACTTAACTCTAAGTATGGCTGGAAGAGAACACTGAGGGAATCACTGAAAGCTCCCAGGGCTATCTGTGGTAAGGCCCAGTTTCTCGTCCATACCGAAGGGTAGGTATAAAGTCCTCTGCAGTCCGGCTCTTCGGTCAGAAACCGGGCGCTCCATTCGAGTTTCCAGCCAGAGCCGGAACTGGGGGTTGCCCTCCTCGTGCCCCCTCTCAAGCATTTGAGTGGAGGGTTTTTGTATGAGCTGAGAGCAGCTGCAGAGGGGGTGGGTAGCACTATACAGGGCCCCAAGTAATAGCCCTGCCACCCCTGCTTCCTCTGGCCTCATTGACAGTTTCCCCAACAACAGGCTGTGCATATAGAGCACTGTTGTAAGCACTTGGGAAAATACAACACAATAGAGTTGGTAGCCACAAACCCTGCCCACAACAGGCAATGTGCTCAGCTTTCGTCTCTGAACATCAGGTCACATGCATCAGACTAATATTCACTCTCAGCTCTCTAGGACAGTGGTCACCGTTTGTCACTCATTAAAATGTTTGCTTAGTACCCATACTTTTAAAAAATATCAATTTTCCTGTTGACAGTGTTGGACAATCAACATTGGACCACTACATTGTAAGATCTTTGAGGGTAAGAGATTGTGTCTACCAACTCTTTTATTGTACTCTCTCAAGCACTTAGTATAGTGTTCAGCATACATTAAGAGCTCAATAAATCTACTGATTAACCACTTTATTCAGTACATTACACCAGGCATTTGGGAAATAAGGAATCTAATTACACACCATAATCCCTGCTCTCTAAGAACTCCTAATCTAGGGAGGAATCCAAAGACACAGAGTACCTCCAACTAATTCAGCTGTCAAGCAGACAGCCAAAAGATTGACTGAAATATCCAAAAACAATTTGGGATAGAAGGAGGTGCTTGTTATATCGCTACAGAGGGCTTCTCCATAGGCCACTAAACAATTCTGGAGTGGGTTAAAAAAGTCAGTTTTTGAATGAGGATTAAATATACAGAATAATGAAATTGTGTTCTTGAGTGACTACACAACCCTACCTACAGAGTTTCTATAATGACATACAAGTTTGACTGTGATTTTTAACAATCTGAATGAAGACTGCTGCCTTAAAAAAACCCTGCTTTGCCCCTCCCTAATAGATTACAATTGGTTATAAATGCATTTCTCCCCTTCAGCCTTCTCTCTGATCTCCCATCCTCGTGTCTCTCTCCACTTCAATCCATACTTCATGCTGCTGCCCGGATTATCTTTGTCCAGAAACGCTCTGGGCATATCACTCCCCTCCTCAAAAATCTCCAGTGGCTACCAATCAATCTGCGCATCAGGCAGAAACTCCTCACCCTGGGCTTCAAGGCTCTCCATCACCTCACCCCCTCCTACCTCACCTCCCTTCTCTCCTTCTACAGCCCAGTCCGCACCCTCCGCTCCTCCACCGCTGATCTCCTCACCGTACCTCGCTCTCGCCTGTCCCACCATCAACCCCCGGCCCACATCATCCCCCCGGGCCTGGAATGCCCTCCCTCTGCCCATCTGCCAAGCTAGCTCTCTTCCTCCCTTCAAGGCCCTGCTGAGAGCTCACCTCCTCCAGGAGGCCTTCCCAGACTGAGCCCCTTCCTACCTCTCCCCCTCTCCATCCCCCCCATCTTACCTCCTTCCTTTCCCCACAGCACCTGTATATATGTATATATGTTTGTACATATTTTTTACTCTATTTATTTATTTATTTTATTTGTACATATCTATTCTATTTATTTTATTTTGTTAGTATGTTTGGTTTTGTTCTCTGTCTCCCCCTTTTAGACTGTGAGCCCACTGTTGGGTAGGGACTGTCTCTATATGTTGCCAATTTGTACTTCCCAAGCGCTTAGTACAGTGCTCTGCACATAGTAAACGCTCAATAAATACGATTGATGATGATGATGATGATTACTAGGTTGGATTAATCCTGATATTATTCTGTCAAACATTCTAACAGTGAACCCTCCTAAGAAACTCATCTCTGCTACAAAACAATTAGCTAAGCAAGGCACTATAGACAAATCTCTCTAATAAAATTTTATTTGGCACCTATACACTTTCAGCTTCATTGCCATGCTTTGGACATCCCTACTATGTCCCAGAGAGAAGGGCCTTTGTTTGCTCACCTCCATGGCTTTTAGTTGCACAAGGAAAATCAACTGGTCAATCGTTTAAGTGCCTCACCCCATTGGGTGGCTTTGGGGAGCTGTCAATAAAATATGTGGGGGGGGGGCTGTTTATAATTGGATGCTACAGTAATTGTGCTCTTTAGACCACCTCCACCCTCCACACTGTGCCCAGAAAGACTCAAGTGCTTAGTACAGTGCTCTGCACACAGTAAGTGCTCAATAAATACAATTGTATGAATGAATGACTCCCCAGAACCAGTGCCTTCTGGGGTTGAAAGAGGGGAAGGAAGTGAAAGGCTATCTTTTCCTTTTCTTGCACTCCCTTCTGCATCACCCTGACTTGCTCCTTTTATTCATCCTCCCTCCCCCACAACAGTTATGTACCTATCTGCAAATTATTTATATTATTGTCTGTCTCCCCCTCTAGACTGTAAATTCACTATGGGAAGGGAATGAGCCTGTTATATTGTACTCTCTCAAGTGATTAGTACAGTGCTCAACTTGGTAAGTGGTCAATAAATACAACTGACTACTACAGCAGCAGTGCTCAATAAATACAACCGACTGTTACACCAGCAGTAAGTAGTTCAGTTCTTCAATCCCTGCCCGCACCTTTCCAGAGGACAAGCTCAGGGTCTCATAATAGTGGCTTGCTTGAGACAGCCAACTTCCAGCACTGGCCTTGCCAAAGAGTCTGAAGGACGCTCCCGGGAGGGTTTTCCCTCATCCTGCCAACTCTTGTTATATTGCACTCTCCCAAGTGCTTAGTACAGTGCTCTGTGCATAGTACATGCTCAATAAATGCCATTAATGATGATCCTGCCTCTGCCCACACCTCCTGTGGGCCCTCAGGCACCGAACCAAGGGGGTAGCAAGCAGAATTGCCTAGTGGATAGAGCCCAGATCTGGGAGTCAGAAGGACCTGGGTTCTAGTCCTGGCTCTTCCACTTGTCTGCTGTGTGACTTTGGGCAAGTCACTTAACTTCTCTGTGCCTGAGTTACCTCATCTATAAAATGGGGATTAAGACAGTAAGCCCCATGTGGGACATAGATTGTGTTCAGCCTGATTACCTTGTAACTACCCCAGCACTTAGAACAGTGTCTGGCACTTAGTAAGTTCTTAAAAGATATGATTAAAACAAAAAAACAAGACTCCCACCCTACAGTCCCTTCCAACAAAGAAGAATCCCTCTTCCCACCTGCAGAGGAGAAGAACCAGGCTGGGGGGAGGAGGGGAAAGGTGAGGCACAGGGGAAGGGCTCTAGCTTCCCCAAAGGCCCAGAGTCTTCTGTAACTACAGGTGCGAGTTCCTGATAGGAATATAAAGACAACAACAAAGCAACAGGTCAGATATGCACTTACCCATCCTGTGGGCATCAGAACCAGACTGCATCTCCTTTATATTTCGGCTCCCTTGTTTCAAATTGGGTCTAAGATGAGTAAGGAACCAATCACCATCTAGAATTTTACATGATTGTAAGCTTTTTATTACAAGTTGATAAATCTATACTCTTAGATTGTGAGCCCCCTGAGGGACAGGAACCATGTCTAATTACTCCATGTGTATTCATTCAATCGTATTTATTGAGTGCTTACTGTGTGCAGAGCACTGTACTAAGCACTTGGGAAGTACAAGTTGGCAACATATAGAGATGGTCCCTACCCAACAGCGGGCTCACCCCAGGGCTTAGTTCCACACTCTGCACACAGTAAGCACTAATTAATATAATCCTGTACCTATGCCAGTGCTTAGTGCAATGCTTGGCAAAGAGTAGGTGATTAACCAATAACCACTATTACTATTACTACCTCACTCCATCCTGCACATAATTTGACCACAAAAACAATTCAGGTTTACAAAGATTTCCATGAATAATGCCCTTTTTGTCATTTTACCTCACTTTCCAATTCTCTCATCAGCAGACACTTATCTTTTGCCAATAACATCTCTTAGCAGTCCATCCATCAGACATAAACAAACATAGCTTTCATTTCCAATCACTCCCTGGAATCCACAGACCTTCCCAGCTCCCTCTAGATGACCTCAATGCAGTTTAGACTAACAATTCTACCACACCTGTCTTGCTAGTAGTTTGTCTAAAACTAGTGGGAAACTCAATTTCCTGACTTTTAGCCTGTATAAGAATTCATCCCGTTGCCACTGCTTAGCGGTTTTGAACATCAAATAGCACTGAAAATTAAAAATAAATTTCCCCAAATAGGGTTATACTGAGTATCAGGGCCAAAGTAAATAAAATTGATCCCAGTGACTGCTCCAAGGAAAGCATAGCTTAATCTTCCCTCTCTTCTTTAAAAAAATAAATAAAAATAAGCACCATCTACCTGGCTGACTGAGTCCATGAAATGCAGAAAAGTTCTTCGCTACTGGATAGCCTCCGCTTGAATCTGCTTCAGAAGATAAGGATCTTTATGGTAAATGCTTTGTTTCAAGCTGGTTTCATCAGCCTACACCCTTCTTGTCTGGGTGAGCTTTCTCCTTTATTGTCCTCTGCTTCTTGTTTTAATCCTGCTACTATTTACCCAGCATATTTCATCTTCAAAGCACTTTACCAACATTTTCAGACTATTTCTTCCCGTCTCCCCAGATGCAAACGCTAAGGAGCACATTGCAAACCTGTTTGAGAGGAACCACTTAGCACTGTTTTGAAAGCCAAACAATTTAGTGAACAGCCTCCTTGGCTATCAGTGTTTTCTGAGCACAGGTGAGAGGAGGTCAGACGGCCAGATAATAAAAGTGGTCACACCTGTTTTCTCAAAAGGCACTGTAAGGTTAGAATAGACAAAAACCACCCAAACACGCCAAAATTTGTTTCCTCTGGAGTCAATTACAGAATTGGAGAAAAATCGCTATGGAAAAGCTTAGGAGGGCAGTTAGCCCGTCTACCTAACAGGGAAGGCTAATGCCTTACAATACACCCTCTGATGCTTTAAAACACTTCAGAAGAGTTCTTTCACTAGGTCGAGCCTAACACTACAACCTTGGCTTCTGCCTTGTACCGGGAACCTTTATAATACATTAGATGTGCTCCTGCTGTCTGAAAGCATAGCTCCCACTTCACTGGAACTGCTAAAAACCACTTCACGAGACTAGCATCTGTCCTTGGGTGCCTTCCATTTTCTGTTTCCTCTCTGGGGGCTGGAAAGCAAGCCGCTGCTTTCTTTAAAGCTGAAATCTTCCCTTTCGGCTCCTTGGTGTGCCAGATGTGAGGAGCTTCTTGGTCACCTGAATGGCCCCACCCAAGATCTATCTTTCTAGCCTACCTGGAAGCAAAGCCTCAAAACTACTTGCTCTCCGTGATACTTCTGCAGCCTATTCTGCCTGGCTGACTTTCAGGTTTCCTTTTCATCCGGGTTGCATGCCTTCCAGGCAGTGTGCTCTAACATGCAATAGATTAGGAAGCCTTCTGAGCCACAGTAGCTATGTGTGCCACTTCTAGGTGGCTGGTCAGGATACAAATGGCATCATTGGTGGGCCTCAAACTTTCCCAGATTCTCCATTTGTCACTTTCGCCAACCCATTAAGCCTTCAGGGAAATGAGACAATTCTGTCCATCCTGAGGTTGGATTGGCCGGTTCTGAGAGCCCAGCTGTCATTCAGCTCCCTTTGCCAGCCTTAAAAGGAGTTCTGTAGCCTGCCCTTTGGTGAGTGGAGGGCTTGGATGGAAGTGGGTAATCACTGGCAAGCTATGTAGCTCTTTGAGTTTTGAATTATTTTCTATCAAAATTGTCTCAGTGGGGAAATAAGTACCACTTTTGAAGCCCCATGCTTCTCTCGGAGGATGTTACACGGGGCTAATATAACTAATGACTTATTGATAATAATACTACAATAAAAGGCTTCATTTGCCCCTTTCAATCTGGGTACAATGCAGGAAAGGGCCTGCCACCCCTCCCAGTCACACCACCAGCCTCTTAGCTGGGGCCAGGTCAGAAAAACTCCAGTCACTGTTGAGCTTTGAGTTGAGCTCCCCTAGTAGGCAGTACTTCAGAAAGGCTTTTAATTGCACCAGTGTAGTTATGAGAAGTGGGAGGCTTGAAAATTATTTCCAAGCTTACTCTTAGTTCCAGAGGAGGGTGATTCTTCCCCTGCAGAAAGCAGCAGAAGACACCCAGGGTATCCTTCTCTCTCCATGATTCCTGGAAAGACTACCTTCTTAGTTGACAAACCATGCAAGTATGTGAGGGAGTATTCTATTCCTCTGAGGAATGGCCCTTTCTAAGCCCTCCAAGAAATAGAGCAATACACATGTACTTGTTCTTACACTAGCTAGCATTAAGTGGTATCTATAGAGAAACCAGTTGTCCATGGCCAGTAAGCCCTGGGATCTGTAGGAGGAGCCCAAGAAGTCATATTTTCCCACCTTGACACAGCCAGGCCCCTCTCTGGCCTGAGTCTGGACTGGACTGAACTTGACCAAATGTCTAATTATTTTCAATGCCCTGCCCAGCTGGGCTGCTATTTTACATGAGGCAAGGCCCCTTAAAGTGGCCATGAAGCAGCTGTGGATGTTGTTGCAGCTCAGTGTGGTTCTATTTTTTAAATGTTATTTGTTAAGTTCTTACTATGTGTCTGGCATTATACTAAGCACTGGGGTAGATACAAACTGATAATCAGGTTGGACACAGTCTATGTCCCACATGGGGCTCACAGTCTTAACCCCCATTTTACAGATGAGGTAACTGAGGCGCAGAGAAGCTAAATGAAATGCCCAAGGTCATGAAGCAGATAAGTGGTAGAGCTGGGATTGGAACCTAGGTCCTCTGAATCTCAGGCCCATGCTCTAACCATTAGGCCAGGCTGCTTCTTGCTGGGTCTAGTGGCAGCTGCAGGTAAATACTCATTTTCCTATTCTTTTCTGGTTTCTTTTTGTCTTCCCCTGAATGGGATGGAGCCGAGTTGAATTCAGGGGAAAATAAATACAGTCATCCCTCTGGATATTGGTTAGAGGAACCCTTGCAAATAAGGTGAAACCACCAATGCCATGTGCCCCCAATGGCTGCACATAAAGCACTAGAAACTTTATCCCATGAAATGACCATCTGGCCTTCCTGGGGAAGGGGAAAAGGAAGGTGGAGGGCGGTGGCCAAACAGCCACTGAAGAGGTGGAGCTTTGGCTGTTGGCTACCAAACAGTCAACAGACAGCAGGGGCTGGAGGCAGGACCAGAGATCTTTGGGCATTTGATATTTGCCCCAGCCCCAACCCCACAGCACTTATGTACATATTTTAAAATTATAAATAAATTATTCATCTTAATGTCTGTCTTTCCCTCTAGACTGTAAGCTCATTATGGTCAGGGAATGTGTCTGCTAATTCTGTTATATTGTACTCTCCCAAGTGCTCAGTACAGTGCTCTGCACATAGTGAGTGCTCCATAAATAAAATTGATTGATTAAGCCCAAAGCCCCTTCCACCATCCACTGGAATGGCCAACAGCAAATGGGCAAAGTTGCAAGTAAAAATCTGCAAATACTGAGTATACAATAAAGCAGGACAGGTAAATGCACATTTAGTTATGGTGATTGATCAGTGGCATATACTGAACCCCTCCTGAGTGCAATGCACTTTCTAAGTGCTTCAGAGAGTAAAGCAAGCAAAAATACATTCCCTGCCCATAAGGCGCTAACTAGACAATGGGAGAGGCAGCAGACAAAACTATGTACTGATTGGGAGGCGAAGGGTAAAGGAGGAAGAACGGGCATAAAATAGGTAGTAGAACAAGTATGCCAGGATGAAATATCTGAATGGAAATTAAATGTTCATGTATCTCTAAGTGTTGAGGATGGGTATAAACCAGGGCTCAACTAGGGAGGAAAGAGGGGTGTGTGTTGGGGTGCTAATATCCCTCTTCCTCCCCTGCATCCCCCCTCTCTCTGTGACACCACACCAAAGACACAGGGTTAGGGCTCTGTGGCTTTGGTTCAGAGAGAGGTAGGAAACGGGTGGCCCAGGGACCTTGGCAACTACCCAGGGTGCAGTTTGTCACAAATGATCGGCATCTATCACTGAGGGAAAAAGCTCCCTTCAGCTCCTAGAACTAGGATGTAGGGACCTAAGACCACAGCTACAAGGCCGTGAAATGGCCAGGGCTTCACCAAAGGAAATGCATATTCCTTCTGAATCCTCCAGCACCCCCCAACATTTCCAGGCTACAGAATGCAGATGAGGGCATTTGGCAATGCTTCTTTAGGTTTGGCATGTCCAGGCTCCTCCAGGATCCATGAGATAATATAACCAAATGTTTTTTGATTACATATGAAATGAGCATTTTTAGAAGTGGGGGAGGCAGAGGACACATATACCCTTCCAAGAGTAAGGCTCTGTCCAATCCCAGAGTTAAGATTGTTGCAACCTCACAACCCCAGGAAAGGTAACACCTCAGCAAGAGGCATATTGGCTAATGGTGATAATGCAGACCAAGTCATATAAATCAGTGTACCTTGGCTCTCTGCAAGCTGATGAGGCTAAATATACCACCAAGTTGGATTTTCCCTGAATGCCACCAGCAGGCAGAAGGTGGCAGATCTTATGTAGGTCAAGAAGTCCATAACACAATTGGAAACCCCCTGGAACACTGATGTTCATGAAGTTGCATATGTTGAGGTTTCTAGAGTATATAGCTGCCAATCTTGAGTGCTTTGACCTCCTTAAACCACCACTGGGCTCTCTCCAAATCTAATAGGGCCAGGTGACTCTCCAAAGGTACGGAGATAAGTGTCAGATTTGTATCCAAAGGTTCAGAAACTTTCTGGAAGCTAGTTGCATGCAATTAGCCACAAAATGGATTGGAAAAAAATCTCATGCACTTAGGTGGCCTTCTTGAGATTTAAAGACTTGCCACCCAAGGCAACAGGAACATAAAGCCTTTTGGCAATGTTGTTCTTGTCCCATTTCCTCACCAAAATACATAGCAATGCCAGCAGTTATTGAAAACCTATATAAGTAAACATGTTGTTTGAAGACTCAAAGATAAATTCAGACCCCAAGCAGTCTGCATTATAAGGAAAAGATTGAGTCAACTTCTGACTTATATGATCACAAAATATGATCATTGGGCTGAAAGGGTAGTGGCCTTGTGGTAGTGGCCATCTACTTCATGCCTCTGCCTCTAAGAACTTAAGCTGGGATCCACTGGGATCGAAATCCATAATTTGAATTGATTTGATGTAAAGAATGGTGGCGCTTGAAAAATATTGGAGTTCAATCAATCAATCATTTATTGAGCACTTACTGTGTGCAGAGCACTGTTCTATGTGCTTGGGAGACTACAAAATGATAGAATTGGTAGATATATTCCCTGCTCCCAAGGAGCTTACAGTCTACAGTCTAGTTCAAAGATTTGTGTATCCTTCTTGACTATTCAGCTGCCTTCAACACTGCCAACCACCCTCTTCTCCTGGACACATTGTCCAACCTTGGCTTCACTGACACTGTCCTCTCCTAATTCTCCTCCCATCTCTTTGGCTGCTCATTCTCGGTCTTGAGGGCCAGGAACCATGTCTAATTTTCACATGTGTATATTTTCCCAGTGCTCTATACAAAATAATAATAATAATGATATTTGTTAAGTGCCTACTATGTGCCAAGCACTGTTCTAAGCGCTGGAGTAGATACAAGGTTATCAGGGTGTCCCATGTGGGGCTCACAGTCTTAATCCCCATTTTACAGATGAGATAACTGAGGCACAGAGAAGTTAAGTGACTTGCCCAAAGTCACCCAGCTGATGTAGCAGAGCTGGGATTAGAACCCATGACCTCTGACTCCCATGCCCATGCTCTTTCCACTAAGCCACGCTGCTTCTCCAGGAAGGACTTAATAAATGCAATTACTACTAAAATCAGTTAATAATATTCACTGATCTCTGAGTGTCACTGCTAACTTATCATCGATCCCAACCAACTTCCCAACAGCTCACTTGCATAAGATTTTGGTTTAGGGGTAAGGGGATGGGATATCTTAGTGACTTGCACTTGAATTGTGTTTTCAGTAGTGGTGGTGGTTTGCACAGAATCATTCACACCCCCTTACCTAGACTGAGTCCTCCCATGGTCAGGGTAAGGGACATAGACTGGCCATGGGGCAGAACATTGCTATGCACTCTTTGAAACAGCAAACATGACTGTATACTGATACTGATTAAACTGTTGGGGGAAGAGCCCTAAAAGTTTATAGAAGAAAAAGAAAACTTTCACTCTGGCAATGAATTAAAGCATCCAACTAGGTCCGAGGTTAAGGTAAAGCAAAAACTATTGCAATTTATTGGAATGGATGACAATGTTAATATTACCTAACTTGATATTTCTGACATCAAAAACCAAAGGAGAGACTTTAAAAACAATATTCTCCTTGAAATCCTTTTCATTCCATTTTTGTTTCAAATCAATTAATGAGTCAAATGCATTTATTGAGTGCTCACTGTTCATAGAGTACGGTCCTAAGTGCCTGGGAGAGTACAATACAAAGGACTAGGTAGACATGTTCCCTACCCACAAAGAGCTCACACACTTCATCTTGTTCCACTTTCCATATGAACTATATTTTTTCCACTTTGTGTATAAACAAAACAAAAGAAAGACTTCGCCGACTACTGGTTCATTAGCTTTGTAAATAAACTGATTTTACTGCCATACATTTTTATTTTAAGCTACAGTTGAAAAAAATTCCTCTTAAATTTTTCCAATAAACCATGAGGTATCAAAAAAAATTAAAAATCAAAGAAATAGATTACATTACATTATCTTTCAATGCAGGTTTCAGGACTCTGGACTACAAAAAACATCTTGCAGTATGAGATCCTATTTAAAATGCCAAAAGATGATGTGCTTATGGGCAGGGAATGTGTCTGCTTATCCTCTTGAATTATACTCTTCCAAGCTCTTAGAACAGTGCTCTGCACATAATAAGCACTCAAATATTATTGATTGATTGATTTCCAATAAAATAGGGTTTATACCTATGGTTTTATCTTGAAAAACATGAAGAAAAAAATTTTCTGCTGCCTATAAAATGAATGAATGAATTCCTATGGAAATTGTATGTCTAGCTCCATGGACATGGAGACAGCATGGCCTAAGTGGAAAGAGCTCGGGGTCAGGACCCATGTTCTAATCCCAGCTCGGCCACCAGACAGTTGTGTAACCCTGAGTCTCACTTTCCTCATTTGTAAAATGTGATCTCAAGTTCTTATGGGATGGGGATCTTACTATCCCCATCTTACTGATCTGTCTTGTATCTAGCTCAGAATTAAGCTCAGTGCTTGACAAATAAGCAGGTGCTTAGTAAATACCATATATAATAATACATAAATTGACATGTATGGC
Source organism: Tachyglossus aculeatus (assembly GCF_015852505.1). NCBI lineage: Eukaryota > Metazoa > Chordata > Mammalia > Monotremata > Tachyglossidae > Tachyglossus > Tachyglossus aculeatus. The sequence continues at coordinate 12,318,339 of NC_052084.1, read as the reverse complement.
ATGATATGGTGGCCCTTGTCTTTGATAATGAAAACAATGTGGCACCATACCCTAAGCAGGTTTCCTCAACTACTTTAAATTCAGTCAACTAATGTGCAGAGGACAGAGTAGGAAAGATCTGAAGGAGGACATAGGATGCTTAGACTACTAAAAAAACAGTTTAAAACCAAAAGTATTATGTATGCCTCACCCCACAGAAGATCAGATTTTTATTAATGCAAGTCATAAATGCTGATTAATCCTCTTGAGAACCAGTTTTCCAAAGCATTGGACTGGTTTCAAGTTATTTTCAAAGGGGCACATCCCTGCCATTATTCTGAATATTAATTGGACAATACTATAACTAAGGATACAAACAAGATTTAAGACACAACTACAGCTGTCATCATTGCTATCTACTGTCATCTAAATAAATCATTGCAATCCAAGCTCAAACCCACCCCCCACCCAAAAAAACAAAAAAAAACTTCCTTATCAGGTTAGGAGACCATGTTCAAAATGTCTTTGACACATTCAGGCTCTGTTGAATCTTCCAGTGTGACTTGCTCTTAACACATTCAAAAGACACTTTTCCAAATAAAATTCATTTTTGACATGTAATCTGTTGGGCAGTCGTGGAAACAGCTCTTTACATGGGAAAGAAGGAATTACCCACTTAAAAGACTCCCCCTAATCTAGCCTCAATTTTTTTATCTTCTTGTGTTTCCATGAACAATATTCAACACCAGCCTCTTCTACTATCAAAATACTGAGAATTTGAAAGGGCTTTTTTGAGTGACTAATGCATATATGCAATGATAGTTCTGGGTTTAAATAGAGGCAAAAAGATACTCAAATAGCTAATTCTAATGGGATAAATTGCATTATGAAAAGAGAATTAAAATTTTACAGCCCTATTTACTAACTAGGTCTGTCAGCCATACATGTTGAATATTGCATAACATAAAAAGCATCCCATCCTAATGATGAAAAAGATATAAAGAGATAATAGTGTAATCATATCATCTCACAGAGTTTGTACATTCTGGCTGCAGTTTGGCTTTGTCGTTTATTTGCATTGCTCCAAACTGGCAGGAACACACAATATGTTAGGAAAAAGGGTCCACAGTTTAAAAGGAAAATTGCAAAGTGTTAACTATGTGCTGTCTAATTATACAACCTTACTGTCCCAGAATGTGATTCCTAAAACCATTTCTGACATATGGGAGCAGGGTAGAACAGCTGGTCATTAAGGTTTCCTCAAGACTATTTAGTAACACACTTGAATGTAATTAAAGTGCGACATTAAATACTGCACTTCTGTACAATGTATTTTTAATCTTTATGGTGCATGTTATAAAAGTAAATATATGCAAAGCATGAAAGTTTCTCTCTTCATCTTCTAAGTTGTCAAAGACAGGAGGCTAACCCTTTTCCAGACACTGGTCAAATATATGAACAGGATGTCATCATGCTGACATCCTGTGTGGCTCAAGACAATTTGTCTTCCCTACATGGATCACAAAAGGAATCAATCTATTGTCTTTACTGAGCATTTACTGTGTGCAGAGTATTGTACTAAGTGCTTGGGAGAGTGCAATAGAACAGATTTGGTAGAGATGTTCCCTGCCCACATAGATCTTACAGTCTAGAGTGGGCAATAGACACTAAAATAAATTATGACTATGTAAATAAGTGCTGTGCGGCTGAAGGTGGGGTGAATATCAAGTGCTTTAAGGTTACAAATCCAAATTCAGGGCGATACAGAATGGAGATGAGATGGGGAAATGAGGGCTTAGGTGGGGAAGGTGTCTTGGTGGAGATGCAATTTTAATAAAGCTTTGAAGGTGGGAAGAGGTGGTCTGTTGTACATGAAGGGGCAGGGATGTGGGGTAGGGGCTGACAGTGAGATAGAGATCGAGGTACAGTGAATAGGTTGGCATTAGAGAAATGAAGTGTGTGAGCTGGAAATCAATGAGGTAAAAGTGTACAGGCAGGAAATCAGTGAGGTAAAATAGGAGGGGGCAAGCTGATTGACTACAGCCATAGGTAAGGAGTTTCTGTTTGATGCAGAGGTGGATAGGCAACCACTGGAGGTTCTTGAGGTGTGGGGAAATATGGACTGAGCTTCTTTTAGAAAATTGATTCAGGCAGAAGAGCTAAGTATGCATTGGAGTAGGGAGAGCAGGGAGTGGATAGGAAGCTCAACAAGGAGAATGACACAAGAAGACTGATACAGTAGCCAAGGTGGGATATGAAAAGTGTTTGGAACAGCATAGCAGCAGTTTGGATGGAGAGGAAAGGGAAGATTTTAGTGATGTTGTGAAGGTAGAACTGACAGGATTTGGTGACATTTACTATGCAGGTTGTTTGAGACATGAGTTGAGGATAAGGATGCTCTGAGATTATGAGCCAGGATTGAAAGGGTGGGATTCTGGAGTCCTGTGACATGTTGGTTCCCTCTGTTTTCTACCAGAGAGCTGAAGATATTTATATAAAAATGCATTTTTATAGCCTATACTCCCAAGTGGTTGACATCATGCTCTGTACACAGGAGGCATTCAGGAAATTCTACTGATGGATTAATTCGTAACCAACTCTTGATCATTAATGGGGTTGATTGCTAAGAGGTGGATTCGTCCACTCACTTTCCTCCTCCTCCTTCAAGCACCTCCCCACCCTTTAGCCATTTCACTATTAGTCTTCAACCAAAGGTTGGGCTGGAGAAGGGAGAGATAGTGATGTTTAGAACAGTCATCTGCTAACTGTTCAGAGCTCTGAGAATAGGCTTTTTGAGGGAGTATGTTGGACATGTTGGGTAAACTTGGGTTTGAGGATGATCTGGTTGTGTGGATTACCTATCCAATCACAGATAATAATAACTAATAGTAATGATAATTATGGTATTTGTTAAGTGCTTACTATGGGTCAAGCACTGTTCTATGTGCTAGGGCTAATATAAGTTAATCAGTTGGACAGCGTCCCTGCCCACTTGGGGTTCACAGTCTAAGTAGGGAGAACAGGTAATGAATCTCAATTTTACAGTAGGGGAAACTGAGGCACAAAGAAGTTAAGTGACTTGTCCAAAGTCACAGAGCAGGCAAGGGACAGAGGCAGGATTTGAATCCAGGTCCTCTGACCCCCAGGCCTGTTCTTTTTCCACTGGGCCAAGCTGCATCCTCAAAACATACCACTGGGGGTATAGCTGCAAGGCATTTTCCTAAAAGTGGTTGGTCCAACCCCCTCCCCTCTAACTGTGGTGAAGTGTGGGTTAGTCTTTGTGGGGGGGTAACACATGATAACCCCCTAGTAAATAACCTAGCTAACCGCAAGACCTGCAAATGTGGCTTAAAAGCAGCGAGCATAGTGGAAAGAGCACAAGGCTAGGAGTCAGAGGTCCTGGATTCTAATCCTGACTCCACCACGTACATGCTGTGTGACCTTGGGCAAGTCACTTCACTTCTCTGTGCCTCAATGTCCTCATCTGAAAAATGGGAATAGAATATCTGTTCTCTCTCCCACTTAAACTGTGAGCCCCGCCTGGGACAAAGAGTATGTTTGACCTGGCTACCTTGTATCTACATTAAGTGCTTAAACAAATGCCCCAATTATTATTATTATTAGCAATAAGAATAATGTAATTAATAAATAGGCTGTGCATTAACACAGTTTGGAAAAACTTACCTGTCAAATGTCTGTTTAGCAGCCAGGAATATCATCTCCATCTTCAAAGAAAGGTCACAATACAGACCTGAAATTAGAAAATTCTCCTTTAGAATGCTTAAATTATTTCCTTGAAGCCAGAAGAATGTGCCGATGTGCATGGTTTTGTTCAACATCATTTCTCTTGACACCTAATTATTTATGCTATAAACAAGAGCTATCCTTCAACTTATCCTTCAAAGGTACCAGAAAAGCAGTCAAAGACTGATTCTTCAGCAGTGCAAAAATTCTTCCCCAATCAGGTAATAAGATGATCATTTGTGATTTTTAACAATATTCACTGCTGCCTTTCTTATTACAATGAGTGCTTTTAAATCAGAATTGAGATCCTGGTACAAGTATGAAGAACAGTAAATGATGGTTTTTGTATTTAGAGGATTTTCTAACAGTGGTGAGGAGGTGCTGTGGATTCAACCAGAAAACCCTTTCCTTTTCATCCTTGTTCCCCTCCATGTTTCCTAAACTCTGGCCAAAAGTCACACTGTTCACCCTCCAAAAATGGGAGCAGAATACTTCTTTGGAGTGTCTTGTACAGAAATTCAATGGCAGATAACAACCAAACAGGTTCACCACTGATAAAACTATAAAAATGTCATTACTTTTTTGACAACACAAAGATGGTCCAGAATGTCCTCAAAACCCACTGAGCTCAACTCTCCTGTTGGAAGCATTACATTCATTTTGGACTATTTGGCTTTTGTTCATTTGTTTAAAATAGATTGAATGGAACCTGGTTGTTAGAGTCAGTAAGGCCTGGAAAGAGGATGGGACTGGGAATCAGGAGACTTGGGTTCTAATTCCAGCTCACCACTTACCTGCTGTGTGACCTTGGGCAAGTCACTTAACCTTTCTCTGCTTCAATTTCTTTAGCTGTAAAGTGGGGATTGAACACCTGTCCTGCCTCCTACTTAGATTGTGTGCCTCTTGTGGCACAGACACTGTGTCTGTACTACCCTTATTTTATCTATCTCATGGCTTAGTTCAGTGCTTTGCAGCACATAGGAAATGCTTAACAAATATCCCTGTTTTTATTCCTTTGTTACAATTTTAAAACAGAGATATCTCAAAGTTCTTACATGAATTAAGAACAGCTATCTAGTGACAAACCAGACTTTTTGTACAGACCAGGCAAACCAAACTATTTCTCCTCGCTTATTGACACCCATGCCCATCATCCCCGTCAGCTCTTCCATACATTCAACTCCCTTCTCAGGCCCCCGGTTCCTCCCCCTTTTCCTTCCCTCACCCCCAACGATTTGGCCTCCTACTTCATTAATAAAATTAAATCCACCAGGTCCGACCTCCCCAAAGTCACTCCCCCTCCTTCTCCAACCCCCCGGCTCTCAACACTCTCCGCTACTCTCCCATCCTTCCCAGCAGTATCCTCAGAGGAGCTCTCCTGCCTCCCCTCAAGTGCTACTCCGGCCACCTGTGCTTCTGACCCCATTCCCTCTCATCTGATGAAATCTCTTGCTCCGTCCCTTCTCCCCTCCTTAACTTCCATCTTCAACCGCTCACTCTCCACTGGTTCCTTCCCCTCTGCCTTCAAACATGCCCACGTCTCTCCCATCCCCAAAAAACCCTCTCTTGACCCCACCTCACCTTCGAGTTATCGCCCCATCTCCCTCCTACCATTCCTTTCCAAACTCCTTGAACGAGTTGTCTACACACGCTGCCTCGAATTCCTCAACACCAACTCTCTCCTCCACCCCCTCCAATCTGGCTTCCGTCCCCTACATTCCACGGAAACTGCCCTCTCAAAGGTCACCAATGACCTCCTTCTTGACAAATCCAATGGCTCATACTCTATCCTAATCCTCCTTGACCTCTCAGCTGCCTTCAACATGGTGGACCACCCCCTTCTCCTCAACACACTATCCAACCTTGGCTTCTCAGACTCCGTCCTCTCCTGGTTCTCCTCTTATCTCTCTGGTCGTTCATTCTCAGTCTTTTTTGCAGGCTCCTCCTCCCCCTCCCATCCTCTTACTGTGGGGGTTCCTCAAGGTTCAGTTCTTGGTCCCCTTCTGTTCTCGATCTACACTCATTCCTTTGGTGACCTCATTTGCTCCCACGGCTTCAACTATCATCTCTATGCTGATGACACCCAAATCTACATCTCTGCCCCTGCTCTCTCTCCCTCCCTTCAGGCTTGCATCTCTTCCTGCCTTCAGGACATCTCCATCTGGATGTCTGCCCGCCACCTAAAACTCAACGTGTCCAAGACTGAACTCCTTGTCTTCCCTCCCAAACCCTTCCCTCTCCCTGACTTCCCATCACTGTTGCTGGAACTACCATCCTTTCCGTCTCACAAGCCTGCAACCTTGATGTCATCCTCGACTCTGCTCTCTCGTTCACCCCTCACATCCAAGCCATCACCAAAACCTGCCAGTCTCAGCTCCACAACACTGCGAAGATCCACCCTTTCCTCTCCATCCAAACTGCTACCCTGCTCGTTCAAGCGCTCATCCTATCCCGTCTGGACTACTGTATCAGCCTCCTCTCAGATCTCCCATTCTCCTGTCTCTCCCCACTTCAATCCATACTTCACGCTGCTGCCTGGATTGTCTTTGTCCAGAAACGCTCTGGGCATGTTACTCCCCTCCTCAAAAATCTCCAGTGGCTACCAATCAACCTATGCATCAGGAAGAAACTCCTCACCCTCGGCTTCAAGGCTCTCCATCACCTCGCCCCCTCCTACCTCACCTCCCTTCTCTCCTTCTACAGCCCAGCCCACACCCTCCACTCCTCTGCCACTAATCTCCTCACCGTGCCTTGTTCTCACCTGTCCCGCCGTCGACCCCCGGCCCACATCATCCCCCTGGCCTGGAATGCCCTCCCTCCCCACATCTGCCAAGCTAGCTCTCTTCCTCCCTTCAGGGCCCTACTGAGAGTTCACCTCCTCCAGGCGGCCTTCTCAGACTGAGCCCCCTCCTTCCTCTCCCCCTCCCCCTCCCCCCTCAGTCCCCCCCACCTTACCTCCTTCCCTTCCCCACAGCACCTGTATATATGTATATATGTTTGTACATATTTATTACTCTATTTATTTATTTATTTTACTTGTACATATCTATTCTATTTATTTTATTTTGTTAATATGTTTTGTTTTGTTCTCTGTCTCCCCCTTTTAGACTGTGAGCCCACTGTTGGGTAGGGACTGTCTCTATATGTTGCCAACTTGTACTTCCCAAGCACTTAGTACAGTGCTCTGCACACAGTAAGCGCTCAATAAATACGATTGATGATGATGATGTAAAATGAGGATTAAGATTGCAAGCTCTATGACTAGTCTGTATCTACCCCAGAGATTAGTGCAGTGCTTGTCCCCTAACAAATGCCATTAAAAAATCACTTATCTGACACAGTTGGATTCCCACAAGGTCCTAGTATGGTTCTTTGAGAAAGAGGATGCTCAATAATTATTGAATATAGTCAATGACAATGGTTTACCTTATAGAAAGGGTGACATGGCCATCAAAGATTCTCAGTTCTGAAACATTTTCCTGCCAGGCTCAGGCTTCCAGGGCTGCAGATTATGTTCACTGTGGGCAGGGAACATGTCTACCAACTCTGTTATAGTGTACTCACCCAAGTGCTTAGTAAAGCACTCTGCATATGGTAAGTGCTCAACAAATACCCTGATAGGCAGAGGAGGCTGGCCCTACGTCAGGGAAATCCTGTTATTTTTCTGAGTTGGGCCAGTCCAATCTGGCTCAGCTGGACCCAGGGACACCATGGGAGGAAATGAATTAGGTTACTGGGGGCGGGGGGGAATAAGGACCACGCATGGTGGTGTATATATACCAGGTGCAAATAATATGAAAATGAGTAGCCACGTCATTCTCTTTGAATCAAGATCTCAGGTTTTTTTTCCACACTGAATTAATTCAATTCCAACTCTCTAATCTGTATCACTGACATTAGATAACACCTGGGAGTGAAGCTAATTCACCAAATCCTCTGGGAGAATTTGAACAGATCCCCTCAGTTCCCCAAGCATAAGGCAGTGCAGCAGACTCCCTTGCCACTGCAACTCATTTCCCACCCTCATAGAGGGGGAGAGCCATCCTGCCTGCCCATTACTCACACCTTCTGAGGAAATCCCAGTCCCCATGTCACATAGCTAGCAATTTCTCCTTCCTCAGGAACAAGCTAAAACAGCCGAAAGCCATCCCTCCAACCAAGGAGTACCATCAAGAGCACATCTGTAACCCATTGGTGCTTATTTTGGGAGATGCTGCTAACATATTTTTATCTTCCCTGGATGCTTTCCCCCATCTCTCCTCTTATTTCTACTGTTTTGTTCCCACCTGAGTATGGAATGCATTTTCCCTTCTCTTCGTGTTTTTTTCTGCTTCAGGGCAGAGTGTCAAACAGTGTATCTCTCGCCAGGTAGAAAGACATGAGAAGGCAGGAGAGTAGAGGCATTGTCTACTGGCTGGAAGCAAGGCATCCTGGGTTCCTGCTACATCTGTGTATTCCTTCATGGCCTTGGGCAAACCACTTAACCTGGGCCTCGGTTTGATTCATCCTTTAAATGTGGAAAATCATCCTTGCATGGGGGTAAGCTGTTTTGACATCCTAAGAGAAAAGGGATTCCTGTAAGTGCCAAGAGCTGTTGTTTTTATTTGCTCAATGTGAACGACCAGTATTTCTCTTTAAATGAGAAGTTTCCAGCTTCTCCTTTTGTGTGGGAAGTATTCCCCAGCTTTCACATCTGAAGCAGTCTTGAGCTCCAAAGTACCACTTGCTGCTTCCTCCCCTTAAGCTCTTCTTCGGCTCTACTGGTAAAATGATTGCTTTCTCGGATTTTCACCAATTCACACCGTTCGTTCTCCTGGATGGTCTTGGTAATGTACTGAGTAATGAGCCTGAATCTGAAGGGTCCTTATTCTTGATTTTAATGAAAACTCGACATATTCCATCTTATGGACTAAAATCCTTCGGATCAGGGCCAGGTCTCTCTTCTTCCAGGACTCCCTTCTTCTCATCATTTTAGTCACAACCACATCCTCCAGAGATCACAGAAAACTATTTTCTCAGCCCACTAATTCCAACTACAGTACACTTCCTCCTTAACATCACTATTTAGCCTGTTATTATTCCAGTCTGCTAACTCCCTCAGAGAATAGGTATGGCAAAGGATGGACTGTATAAATCACTTCTTACTCCCTTCTATTCACTGATGAAACCAGGGAATTCCAGAGTCCTCGGAGACGGAGGCCTTAATCCTGTCCTGGTGGCTCTCCTGGCAGGGTGCAAGGGAAATTCCTTTTTGGAGGGAATTTGGATCCAATTTCATCTTTCTTTCATGCCTGTTTTCAGGTTCCACTCCTCCCCACTTCCCAATTGTGCCATCTCTTCAGTCCTCTCATTGATCAACTGTCTTGTATTGTACACCCTTAAGTGATTAGTACAGAGTTCTGCACACAGTAAACGTTCAATGGGAAACAGCATGGCCTATTGGATAGAGCCCGGGCCCTGGAGTCAGAGGACCTGAGTTATAATTCTGGCTCCACCACTTCCCTGCTATGTGACTTTAAGCAAGTCACTACCTCAGGCAAGTCACTTAACTTCTCTGGGCCTCAGTTCCCTCATCTGTAAAATGGGGATGAAGACTGTGAGCCCCACATGGGACAACCTGATTATCTTGTATCTACCCCAGCACTTACAGCAGTGCTTGGCACATAGTAAGTGCTTAACAAATACCAACATTATTATCATTATTCTCTGGGCCTCAGTTCCCCCATCTACAAAATGGGGATTCAATATCTTTTCTACCTCCTACTGAGCACAATATGGTACCTGTTTATCTTGTATCTACCCCAGCGCTCAGTTCAGTGCTTGGAACATAGGCATTTAACAAATACCACTACTATCATTATCAGTAATAATAATAAAAATAACAACAACAATAATAATACAATTACTTGATCAGGTCATGAGAGTGTGCAGTGGAATCTCAAAAACTGCCAGTACCAATAGGCCCTTCCAGGTGGTGAAATGCCACAATGATGGAGATAATGCCAAGAAGACCTCACTGTGGGCAGGACATGTGTCTGTTACATTGTTGTGTTGTACTCTCCCTAGTGCTTAGTACTGTGCCCTACTCACAATAAGTACTCAATAAATATGATTGATTGATTAACTCACAAAGCTAAGTGAGAGGGTTGAAAAAGAACAAGTGAGCTACAGTGTAAGCACTGTTCTTCCTATGGGCTTTCCTGTGCACATAAGAAAAATTAATCCTCGTCAAAACTCCCTAGGTGCAGATCTACCAGTCAGGGCTCAGGAAGGAGATCCTAGAGTCACTGTTGACTGTTCCTTTCAATCACCAATGAGGGGCAGTAACTTAAACCAACCAGAAACAACCAAAAGGCATAATTCTGCTACAATATAAAATGATGGCATCCTGACCTCTGGAATACTGGGTGTGGTTCTTGTCCAGCATAATAGAGCAGGAGAAAACACAGAGACAGGATATGAAGAGGATAAAAGGCATGGAGAAGCTTAATTAGTGACAAATTCAAAATCTGGGCACCTCAATCTGCAAAAATGCAGGGTGAAATGGGATATAATTGAAATCTACAAAATCATGGAGAGTGAGGACATGGGTTTTTTTTGTTTGTCTTTTGGTGGTATTTGTTAAGGGCTTACTATATGCCAAGCACTGAATGTATAAGTGCTGGGCCACATATGAGAAAATCAGTTTGGACACAGTCTCTGTCCCACAAGGGGTTCACAGTCTAAGTGGGAGGGAAAACAGGTATTAAATTCCCATTCTGCAGATAAGGGAACTGAGGCACAAGGAAGTGAAGTGACTTGCCTAAGGTCACACAGCAGGTAAGTGGTGGAGCTAGCGTTAAAACCCAGGTCCTCTGATTCCCAGGCCCATGCTCTTTCTGCTAGGCCATGCGGGTTAACCTGGAATTGTTGCTTACTATGTTCCTTAATGCCAAAATGAGAGGATGCCCATGGAAGCTTAGTACATACAAAGCCTACAAAAGGAAATACTCCTTCCCATAGCAGGTGATGAGTGAATGAAAGTAGTGCCCACAGAAATAGTAGTTTCAAAGGGAGTGCAGAGAAATTCATGAACAAAGCAGTCTATAATGGATTACCTGAGGGAAAGTTAGGGATCAAGAGAGGGAGAGTTAAGGAAGTTATGTGGTGCATTCCTAGGAGTAGGATGGATATCAAGGAATGCAATCAACACATGGTTCTTCCAGGCATCCTATTGCAAACCAAGTACTGAGCCAGTGGGACCACTGAGTAATGACATTTGAACACTGATGCTTGGAGGATGTGACAAAGTTCCAATCAATGGTATTTACTGGGCACTTACTGTATGCAGAGCACTCAGTAAGCTCCAGTTTGAGAGCAGAGGACTCTGTTCTCTCTGAAAGATGGTAGCACCACATAGCAGCACTTCAAATCTGGCATCAACCCTGTGGAGTTGATTTACATCTCAGCTTTAGAAGTTCTCCTCTTCGGGATATCCCTGGGGACCCTGCAGATGGTGAACAGTGGAGGGTCTTCAGACCCCAGTGTTGTGCTGAACCCTTCTGGTTGGAGGGCTTAGGGTGGGGAGACTCCAGCAGACTGGGTTTGCCCAGTTTGGACACCTTTCCAGAACCAGGCCCCTCTGCTCCCTTGTAAAGCTGTTTCTGTGCTTTTCACACCTTCCACACTGTTTTCGTTCTTTTGAAAAAAGAACGAATAAAAACCAAGAATAGCTATTTCCGATTTAAGGGCTTGTTAACATTCAGATTCACATATTTAAAGCTACTCGTGAAGTCGGCAAGCCGTGGTGGGAAGCGGGGGAGAAACCCAAGGGAGAAGTCATTTGTCCCAAGAGAAGGTACAGCCTGTTTCTCAACTCCCTCCGCCACCAACACAATTCCTACATTTTGGGTTGATGAGATAAAATTGGCTAAAATAAGCCTCCAATAAATTGTAATGCTAATAGAGATTAGGGGCCAGATTCTGCTCTCAAATGCACAGCTTGCTTCTCCGCATATAGTATCTTGAAAAATCTTTACTGCCTTCAAAGATAGCATCCCTGGCAAGGTGCACCATGTTTCTGAGTTTCGAATGTGGCCCTCCAAATTTATGCTCCCCAGATGGTTGGATTTGATATTTGTTGAAAATGCACTGTGGGGTGCTGCTGAAATTAATATTTAATTCTTTTCAACTCTTGTGCAGTCAGATCCAGTCATGACAGCAATAACGTTTAGCCTACTTTCTCAGTGCCAGAATTTCTCCAACGAGACTTGTCAGAGAGAGAAATTTCATGGTTATCCTATTCCGACATAGAGCAGCTGAAGGCCCCTGGTCCCTCCTACACCCAGGACCAACTGGCTCCAGATTGATTTCTGGAAAGACCCAGAAGGTCCTTTTGAAGGCAGGGAGAAGAGGCAGGCTGAGGGGGAAATTGAAATGAGAAGCTCCTCTGGATCTGTCTCTGCTATTCTGACTGATTCTGAGTCCCTTCTACCCACTTGGTGTGACTACGAGCAGCCAGTGGCATGACTCTGCTCTCTGAAAGCTCTTCTGCACTCCTCTCTGGGGTGTCCCTCTGACCGGCATTAGCCCAGATGGTCTGTTTTGTAGCTATTTTGCCACCCAACTGTTACTAATATGGCACTAGAAGCCTTTATCAATCAATGTTATTTATTGAGTGTTTATTGTGTGAAGAGCACTGTACTGAGTGCTTGAGAGAATATAATTCAACAGAGTTCATAGGCACGTTCCCTGCTCACAAGGAGCTTCAAGTCTACAGTCTTTATGTCCAGTATTTTACTCTCAGTATGACTCTGCCTCAGCCTCTGTGGCTGGGAAGCAGAACCCTTGTTTACAGGGATCAGAGAGGGGAGCCAAATGGCCCTGGAGCAAGTGGGGGTGCCAGGCATGTACTAAGAACTGGGGTAGATACAAGATGATAAGGTTGGACACAGTCCCTGTCCCACATGGGGCTCCCAGTCTCAATCCTCATTTTACAGATGAGGTAACTGTGAGAGAAGTTTAGTGACTTGCCCAAGGTCACAGAGCAGGCAAGTGGCAGAGCCGGGATTAGAACCCAGGTCCTTCCGACTCCCAGGCCCATGCACTATCTGCTAGGCCATGCTGCTTCTCAACAACCCCCTGACGGATTTCTGCCAAGACCACAACCTAGCGGAAAAAGCACAAGCCTGGGAGTCAGAGGACCTGGGTTCTAGTCCCAGCTCTGTCACTTGCCTGCTGTATGAACTTGGACAAACTACTTCACTTCCCTGTGGCTCAATTTCCTCATCTGTAAAATGAGAATTAAATACCTGTTCTCCCCTGCACTCTGAAGACTTTGAGTCCCATGGGGGATAGTGACTGATTACCTGATTATATTGTGTCTACTCCAGCGCTTAGCAGCTAGTAAGTGTTTTACAAATACCACAATTCTTGTTTTTACTGTGGGTGTCTTTATGTTGTTATTACAGGTACCTACAGCCCAGAATCGGTCCTCAGGGGCCACCTGAACCCCTAGGTGGGCCTGGTGTACCAAAGACTGAACAAAACCCATGGGACTTGGCAGGAGGTACTATGGGGCCCATGCTGCCAGAGGCACCTCCTTGCAAGACCTGCATTGGGGACAGGATGACGCCAGGCCCCCCAGCAAGCTCGTGCATATTTGGAGGTGAATGTTGGGTAGCAACAAAGTCCAGGGCTCAGGAGGGAGGGGAGAATTTTCCTCCCTGGCTATTTGCAGGGAGAGCTCCCTCCATAAATTTAAACCAACCTGGTCATCCTTTTTGCAGGGGAAAGGACAAAGTGAACTTCAATCGATTCGGAGAATTGACTGAGTGCAAACTGTGCTGAACACTGTATTAAGTGCGTGGGAATGTTCAATAACAAATCAATCAATCCATGGTATTTCCTGAGCCCTTTCTGTGTCGAGTACTGTACTAAGTGCTTGGGAGAGCACAGAGTTAGTAGATACCATCTCTGCCCTTAAAGAGCTTACAATCTAAAGGGGGAGACACATGCAAAGCTATTTGCAGTTGAGGGAAAATGGAATGAAAATATGGGTAAGTGAATAAATAAGAGCTTAAATCACTGAGTACGTAAAGGAATAGGTGGATAAGGGCTATAGGTTGCCATGTGGACAAGAGGGCTGAGATGGTGGTTGGGGGGTTGTGCCCTAAGGAGAAGAAAAATAATTGAGGAAAATCTCCTGGAGGAGGTGGGATTTCAGAGGGACTTTGAAGGTGGAGAGGGCTGAGATCTGGTGGGGTTGAAGAGGGAGGAAGTCCCTGTGGTGTTGGGTGCACAAACCTGCTGCCATTGGGAGGAACTGACAGTTGTCACAACTGAACCTGGGAGGCAGCCAAAGGTTTACAGTACAGCTGGGACATATAGGACATCTTTTTTCCCCATAGGGCTATGTCTGAGAGCTCAGGCTGGGTGAAGGTGGCCCAATTGACAGCTTCAGGCAAGCTGGCTGACCCCTTACCCTAACAGAGGGGCCTCCCTGGACTGTGGGCACTGTCCTGAGCGCCCTCCAGGTGGCAGATGAGGTTGAAGGTTACAGCTCCATTGGGAGGCTAGGCTGGAATCAAGGCCCTGGCTGAGGCAGGTGGTGGGGGAGGGCTGGTGAATGGTGTGGGGGCTGCGAAACACTAATCCTGCCTGCATGGTCAATCCTCACAAACGTTATTTTAGTACTTAGTGCTAGACATGCATTGGGCAGATTTGCACAAAAAAGGAAATTTCCATGAAAAAAATGCCTTTAAAGAATTATGTCTGCCTAGTACCGACACGGCAGTAGGGATGAGCGTGAAGATGATTCTACAGCCTAGCCTTTTAATACCTGCATCTCCCCATTACTGCTTGGCACCAGGCCTCAAAGACAGTCACTCACCCCCCTGCCCACTTCCTTTCCACACAGAGATATCTGTGCCTGGTGATTGCAATGCAATTGGATCTTCTCAAAGAGGGGTATTATACAAATAACAAAAACACAGCCATTAAAATAAGCACTCCCCCTTTCCTTTCCTCAGATAGGAAAGAACGTGAAATAGGTGAACTGTTCCGTTTTTGTTTGGTATTTAAGGGAATCTGTGCCTTAGGTAAAAGAGAGGTGAGCTTCTCACTACACTTGACACTTAGGGACTTGACACCCTTCCTTCCCTCCCTGTTGCACTTAGGAACATATCATTAAACGGTGTTGTTTCTCCATATCTTTAATTCTATTTGAGTATACAGCTCCCCGTCTAGATTATAAGCCTCTTGAGGGCAGAGACTGCTTGTCTGCTAACTCTATTATACTCTCCCAAGCCCTTAGTACTGTACTCTGCACATGGTAAGTGTTCAATAAATACTACTGATTGACTGACTCTGCAAATAGTGTATACTCAATTGATAATAATGGTGAGACAAGCATGGGATGCAACCAGAGGGAAGGGCAGAAAAGGCAGAAAAAAGAAAGATGGAGAGTTAGAGGTGGAGAGTCTTAGTGAGAGGGGAAGAATAAAAAGTTGGGGAGGGAGGGAGAAAGAAAGGAAGAGAGAAAGGCAAAGCTGGAGGGGGCAAAAAAAATGAAGGGACAAGGAGTAATCATGGTCCAACGGTGAAGACTTCAGGATCAAGATCCCCTGGGAAGGGAGTAATTCTAGTACCAGTGGTTTGCAGAGTACTCATGCTCTCTCATCCTTGCCTATCACGTTCCTGCTGGGGCAGGGGTGCAACAAGTGGGCAGAGATGCTGCACATGGAAAAGTGCAACCCCAATTTTTAAATACAGAATGTATTTCTGGCCATAGTAACCACCCCATAATACTGATGCTGGGCTGTAGTACTATTATTATTATTGTACTTATTAGTGCTTACTATGAGCCAAGCACTGTTCTAAGCACTGGAGTAGATAGAAATTAATCAGGTCGGACTGTACTGGACACAATCCCTGTCCCACTTGGGGCTCACAGTCTAGAAGAGAGTTGCTAGGGTAGCTGTCTCAGCGGCCACTGGGATCTTCACCACCCAAATTAACCAGGAATTTTTAAACAGTGCAATCAAAATAATTGAATAAACATATACATATATTTATTCAATTGTTTATACTTCATCAATATTTATATATTCAATTTGTTTATATGTACTAAGTGGGTTTAAGTACATGAACTGAAGGTTTTATAAGACTCGGGATGGAGGGAATTAATCAGGGAAGGTTTCTTGGAGGAGGTGAGCTTTCAGGAGGGCTTTGGTTGTTGGGAGGGATGTGATCTATTGGATGTGGGGAAGGAAGGAGATCCAAGCTGAAGGAACTGGGTTAGTGAATAAACTAAGGCAGGAGACTCAAGAATGAGGTACAATTAGAAAACTGGCTTGGGAGGAACTAGGAGAGAGGATTGGAGAAGAGTGGAGATACACAGGCTCAGGTAAATTGGTGGAGAGCTTTGTGTAAAGACTTTTTACCTGAGGTGGAGGGGCTTTGGTCCGTGGGCACCTATATGGCATGAGACTCTGAACTAAACTGAAGCCAACCATGGAGGTAGTTATGTCCAACCTGTCATTTGATAGAGAAACCTGAAGGCATTACAGACATCATCATCACAGATTTGGCTTCTTGAGCTGGGTGAGCCAAACTTACTGTCATATGGAAGGCCACAATCCCAAACAACAAAGTCCTGGACCAAAGCCATGCATCCATCACTGGGTGGAGAATGCATGACACTAGAATAGTCAACAGCTGCTGTATGGCGAGCTTAAGTGGGGTGACCCCAATTCCTTTAACCTTTAATCATTTTTGCTGCTCTTCTCTGGAACTCCTCCAGTTTTGTCTTTTAAGAGAGCCATGGCTAAAATGGACTCTAGGAGGGATTTGGCCAGTGCAGAGTATAGTGAAAAGATTACTTTCCAGTTCTTGCCCATTGTGTGCTCTTAATAACACATCCCAATTTCATTTTGCCTTTAGCAACCACATTACACTGACTCATATTCATCTTCCTGCTATGGACTTGGTGCTGCTACTCATGGTGATTACGATGATTCCCAGGTCTTCTTGTTTTGTTGATCTTTCTCTACCCTGTATTTGCAGAATCTGAAGTTCTTGTGGGGAATGTTTAAAGGAATTGGGTGTAAGGTTGTGGGGGTTGGCCTGGAGAAGAGAAAGTTAAGGGAAGGAGACTTGGATACCCGGAAAGGTTTCTCTGGAGATGCTGACCAGTTTGTCTCTATGAAGAGAATTGAAAGCTCCTTGAAAGCATGGATCATGTCTGCAATCTTATTGGATGGAACTCTCCCAAGCACCTAATGCTGTGCTGTACCC
Organism: Tachyglossus aculeatus; assembly: GCF_015852505.1. NCBI lineage: Eukaryota > Metazoa > Chordata > Mammalia > Monotremata > Tachyglossidae > Tachyglossus > Tachyglossus aculeatus. The sequence goes on along the minus strand of NC_052084.1, from coordinate 12,301,341 downwards.
ACAGGAAGCACTCCACAGATACCACTGACTGACTGAACCAGAAGAATTACAACGGGTGAAATTTCAATTGGGAATAAGGAAGAACTCCTTGGCCATTAGATTATAAACTTCTTAAAGATAAGGCTCATGTCTGCTAATTCTGAGTGCTTAGTACAGTGCATTGCACAAAGTGGGTACTCAAAAAATGCTCTTGATTGACTGAGCATTGGGGGAATCAAAGAGTGGTTCAAGTTACTGAAGTACACTGTGGAATCTTTATCCATGTAGATCTTGGTGGGGAAAATGGACCCCTATTTGTCCTAGATGGTTTAGCCCTTGCTTTAGTGTGGAGGCAGGTTGCTGGAGTTTAGCCAGATCACCCCTCAATTTCAAACTTATGACTCTTGGTCAACAAGCAGAGTGGAGCAGAGAAAATGCTTTAAAGACACAGAAAAACACCACCAGAAACAATAAGATAGAAGTAAGAGCTACTGAGAAACAGCATCAGCAGATGGACTGGCCAAACATCTTCAGGCATCCCTGTGGTAAGGAGGTGAGGGTGAAGGGGCTCCTAAATGTCCTGTCTAAAGGGACTGGAAAGGGCCTCTTTCCTCTTCACCCCAAGGGGACAGTCCCTCTTGCAAATGCAAATATTGAAGAGCAGCATGACCTAATGTAAAGGGCACATGCCTGGGAGTCAGGGACCTGGGTGTTAGTCCTGGCTCTGCCAGTTGACTGTTGGGTGATCCTGGTGAAGTCACTTAACTTCTCTGTGCTTCAGTTTCCTCATCTGTGAAATGGGGATTCAATGCCTATTCTTCCTCTTACTTAGACCATGAGGCCCAGGTGGGACAGGGACTGTGTCTGACCTGATTAACTTAGAGTTTAGAACAGCACCTGACACATAGTAAGTGCTTAACAATGACCATAATAATAGTAACATAGTGCCATATAAGTCTCTTATAGGCGACTGCTTCAAAAGACTCCTCAGAAAAAATTATCGCTCTATCTGGGAAATCTCCCATAGATTTTCATAGGCAGATTGACCGGTTGAGTTTGTATTTAGCATGAGAGTCTCATCTGATGTGTGGTTCTTGTATTGTCACAACATATGGTAAAAGTGGTAGGTTTCCTGCTAACAACTTTATATAGCCAGTCTTGGGTAAGATAAGTAAAACACTGAGCATTAGCAACATGTTTTTTTTGCCACTCAGCCAAATTCTAGCAGTAAGCATAACAACTACCCTTTCAGGTCATTAAGTGTGGTGGGGACCCTCATTGAATGCCCTACCCTAGAGAAATTAAGTTCCCTCTGTTGTCTTACTGTCTTACTTCCTGGAAGCAACTACATACTGGGAAGATGTGGGTGATGGAGACAGTCATTCCCATATTACAGTTCTTAATTCAAAGAGAAAGCAGCATGGCCTAATGAGAAGTAGTGTGACCTAGTAGAAAGAGCACAGAAATGGGTGTCTGAGCACCTGGGTTGTAATCCCTGTTTCACTTAACTTCTCTGTGTCTCACATACCTCATCTGTAAAATGGGGATTAAGACTGTGAGTCCTATGTGGAAAAAGGACTGTGTCCAACCTGATTTTTTGAGGTGGGGGGAGGCAAGTGATGGGGGGGGGGGGTGTTTCTTTAGAGCTTTCTATGTGCTAGGCACTGTACTAAGTGCTGAGGCATATACAAGATAATCAGATTACCTTGTATCCACCCCAGGGCTTAATACAGTGGCTGGGACAATAGTAAGCAGTTAACAAATGCCATTTTAAAAGCAAACGGAAAGGCCACCTCCTAAACAAAGACTTCCCAAATTATCCTCACCAGACTCTGGGCCTGATAATCATTTGAGGAATCCCATAACAGTTATATATATATATATATATATATTCATATTTCTATAATTTAGGTTCTCATATATCTTTTCTGTGTTTTCACATTTGCCCCTATGTCTTATATTTTATTTTGTCCTAGTAGTAGTAGTAATAATAATAGCAGTATTTATTGAGCAGCTGCTGGGTGCAATGCACTGACCACAAGGAACTAACACTCTAATGGGGGAGAAAGACATTAGAAACATTGCCAAATAAAATACTCATGATAAATAACTGCATGTACACCTGAATAAACGTATATACAAAAGTGTTGACATTGGGTATAAATAAATTCGTAAATTCATAAGTGCTAGAGATGGCTGATGAGTTTATATGTCTTAGAATACTGGCTTGTCCCATCTTCTCTGCTAGATTGCAAACTCCTTGAGGGAGAGGCTGTGACTTCTTCATTTGAACTTCTCCACAATGCCTAGGTCTACCTTCTCCACATAGTGGGTATCCAGTAAATGTCAATGGCTGACCAACTGATTGACTAGATATGACTCTCCTATATTTTTAAGAGTAGGTGGCATTGAAGGTTGGCATTTATTAAGTACTTATAACTATGAGCTAAGAGCTGAGGTAGATATAAGCTAATCAGTTGAGACATTTCAAATGATTCATCTAACTATATTAAAATCAAGTGCCAGGCTAATCAAAATATGCTTCTGACATTGGAATTGGCATTTGCAAAATATACTTGCTATTGATTTAACGGTCAATGAATCAATCAAGTGTATTTATTGAGTGCTTACTTTGTGCAGAACACTATACTAAACCCGAGGGAGAGTACAATGCAATAGAGTTGATGTGTTCCCTGCCCACAGGAAGCTTATTGTCCAGAGAGAGAGAGCAGAGAGAGAATAAATTATGGATATATACACAACTGCTGTGGGGCTGAGGGTGGGGTGAATACCAAGTGCTTAAAAGGTATGGGTCCGAGTGCATAGACAACCCAGAAGTAGTAGTAGGTGGGGGAAATGAGGGCTTAGTCTGCCAGGGAAGGTCTCTTGGAGGAAATATGACTATAGAAGGGCTTTGAAGGTGGGGAGAGTGATGGTCTGTCATTTATGAATGGGGAGGGATTTCTAGGTGAGAGGATGGATGTGGGCAAGGGATGGTATATGAGATAGATGAGATCAAAGTTCAGTAAGCATGTTGGCATTAGGGGAAAAAACTGTACAGGAAATCAGCAAGGTAAGGTAGGAGGGGGTGAGCTGATTGAGAGTCAAAGCTGATGGTAAGGAGTTTCTGTTTGGTGCAGAGGTAGATGGGCAACCACTGGAGGTTTTTGAGGAGTGGGGAAACATGGATTGGACATTTTTTTAGGAAAATGATCAAGGAATCAGAGTGAAGTATGGACTGGAGAGAGGAGAGACAGGAGGCAGGGAGGTCAGCAAGAAGGCTGATGCAGTAGTCAAGGTGGGATATAAGGTGGGGTAGCAGTTTGGATGGAGAGGAAAGGGCCCTGGGTCTGACTTGAATTAGAGTACCTTACTTCTTTAATCACTATTAATATCTGTTTCTTTCTTTGACTATCAATTCATGTTCTGACCCATGCTGAGGAATTTATATCAGGCACAAGATCTACAACCTAAATATCTATTCTGTATCACCTGCTGAGGGCACTAGATGTCACATACGCAGAGATGCATTTCTTTACATATTCATAATTGTTCTCTAGCACTGCAATTCCGATTCTTTCAAGATACTATAAATGAGTGGGTCTGCCCTTTTTGCTAAGGTGCCTAGTCATTTTCTAGTTAATAGAAGTCTCTGGGGACAGATGTATTGTGGTGCTTTGGATTACAAGGTTCGCATACAACTGCAGGAGAGAAAAAGGGAGAGGCTCAGAGTTCGACTCTTCTGAACCATTTGGAGGTTGATTTTGTTACTTAGAAACTAAATCCAAGCAGGTACTTAGAGAGGTGCAATTATAAGCAACAATAAAGAACAAATGGTGTACATGCAGTATCGACTCTCTTGCTCCAAGTCTCATGATCTCATTTTAATATGCACACTAGACTTGAAGTACACATCTCTTTATACCCTCTATTACCTCATTGCCTTTACTGGCCGGTAATGAATGCCTGCATTAACAGAACAGCATGCTGATGCATTTTTTTCCACCATTGTATGTAACATATTTTCTAATTCTTCTGCTCTATTCAGCGTTTGACCCCAACGATGGGGGATTATAGTATTAACTCTAACACAGCACACAGCACACATTCTTTACAGACTTTCACTAAATACTGTAAGCCTGCTGCAGAGCGGAATAAAAGTGAAAGCATACCGTCTGGTCTTAAGCTGTGCACACAGAGGGTCGTGATCCAATTGGAAGGGAAGCAGAATTTTAAAAAGAAAGAGGTTTGACAAAATTTTAATCCTTGTCATTTTCATTTCTCTTACCCTGTGGATTTGGGTGATTTTATTTACACTATCAGCTTGAGCCCAGGGATTGAAAATCAGGCTTTTATGGAGATTATTAAAAGTACATACAGTACACTAAAGGTTGGACCTGCTTGTATATGCTCCCCAAATATGAACGTGCATGTTCTTGCATTATGTACTCCTTATAAGGTTATATGTGGGATCCAGACCCGGACCATTGATAAGGAGATGCACGTTATCAGGAGATTTATAACAGGTCCCAAAAAACTATGAGTGTAGGTGCCTTAGCCTTGCTCAGATGAAAAGCATTCTCTAAGCAGTTAACACCAAGTATTTTACTGAAAACAATCCCCTCCTATGATCAAAGAAAGAGGTGGAAAGTGCAGGTGAGTGAATTTGGAGAGGCAAGTCAAAAACTAAAAACATTTACCCCTTGTTGGTAAAGGGGTTCCTGTGAGGTTAAACTTTTCAGCTGCACCCCTATGTGACTTGCAATTGAATGAGTTTGATTGGGTACTTCCCCTACCCATACATACCATCCCCCTCCCTGTCCCCCTCCTCCCCCATGTCCTCACATACCTACATGGAAGGTTCAAAGATTACATTCCTGAAATGCAGCTGATAAGACCATCCTGAGCATGTAAAAATTTGCTGCTTCCTATATTGTTGCATTTGTTACCCACAATGCCTGACTTAATTTCTCCCTCTTGGTGTCACAGTTTTCCTGAAGCCTCTGTCTTAAGGGTCACCCCAATTCAAACTGGGGTACCCCAGTTTGATTTGTCTTGCCCTCGTCATTGATAGCATTTATTGAGCAGTGACTGTGTGCGCCAAGCCCTGCTATAAGTGCCTGGGGGAGTCTTGTGCTGTGGTTTCTCAAGCGCTCAACTCACATAGTCACAAGGCTGAGGTTTTGCTTTTATCAAGCAAAACTTGGTGCTTGTAACTGATGTGGCTGAGTGTGAGAATTCATCCCTGTACAGGTTGGGGCTGGGAAGAAGGACAGGGAGAAGAAGACTTGTGCGCGCTCCCATGTCGCATGCTTTTGAATGAGTTAAGTGTTTATTACGTGCCAACATACATGCATACACACTACTGAAATCTGGAAAGGGAGAGATTCTGAGATGTTGAATGGTCCAGATATAGGAGCTGGAATGGCTTTGGACAACTTTCTGCCTCATTTGATGGTCATGAGTCCCAAATTTTACAATGGTCTTGATCTTGACAATATTTGAGAGCTACATTTTCAAAGAGTGAGCCCCATGTGAGACAGGAATTGTGTCCAATATGCATATACTGTAACTACCCCAGTCCTTAGTACACTGCTTGGCATGTATTAAACACTTAAGTACCACAATTGTCATTATTATTAGTGTTGCTATCATTAATAATAGAGATTGAGAAAGACTTTGGAGTGGCCATCATTACTTGCAGAAAAGTGAACTGCCTCAGATAGGGTGATCTGGTTCCTGTCAGAGAATCTCAACAGAGCCTGTCCATATTTTGAGAATATCAGGCAGCTGAAAAATTGGCATTATTTTTAGTGTAGAGAGAACAGTCTTCACACACATTCCAAATAGTAAAAGGGGCTTTGTATACTTTGGAAAGTCACTCTTCCTTCCTGAAAAATCTGGCAGGTAAACTTCCTGTGTCTCCCCACCCCGACCCCTACCAACCCCTCAAAAATCCCTCAAGAGGAGATCCCTCCAACTAGGCACTTAAGACACCAAAATCCCCAGAGAACTTTTTGTTTGTATCTCATTAACTTCATTACGGTCATAATGGTCTGCCTCTCCCCTGCTAGACTCCAAAGCTCCTTGAGGACAGGGGACATGTTTTCTAACTCTTGTACTATCCCAAGAGCTTAGCACAGTTTTTGCACACAATAGTTGCTCAATAAATGCTGTTGATTGATTGATCTGGAATTAGTTGTTGCTGGAACTGGGGTGACTGGAGGTTAGTATTATTACTACCACTGAAGAAAACTGCATGCTTGGAAGCTGATAAACAAAAGGAGAGAGTCAGAGCATATCTCCTGCTATAGTCGTGCCTACCAATGGTTTTTTGTTAATTTATCAGATCTCAGAGCATGGGCGGAAGCTGAGTTTTTGACTGCATCTTCTTGAACCCCCATCAATATGAAATTGATTCAGCAGAGATGCTAAGAAGTCACAGTAATCACCATGATATTTACTAAACACTTACTATGTGATAAGCACTGGGGTAGATACAAGGCTGTGATATTGGACACCCTTCCTGTATCACATGAGAGTCACAAGCTATCCAAGCCCCATTTTAGAGATGAAAAAACAGAGGCCCAGAGAGGTTAAGTGGCTTGCCCAAGGTTACCAAGTAGGGTTTTATTTAACCTACAATCATAGGCCTCTGGGGCTGCAAAGTTTATCTAGTCCTTGTCCATGAGATGCACTACTGAATAGATGAGAATCTCTCTCAGGGGAAGCAGTGTGGCCTAATGAAAAGAGCTTGGGCCTGGGAATCAGAGGATCTGGGTTCTAATTCTGGCTCTTTCCGTTGCCTGCTGTATGATCTTGGGCAAGTCCATTCGCTTCTCTGTGCCTCAGTTTTCTCAACTGTAAATTGGGGATTCAATACCTGTGCTCCCTCCCACTGAGACTGTGAACCCCATGTTGGACAAGGACTGTGTCCAACCTGATTAACTTGTGTTTACCCCAGAACTTAGAACAGTGCTCGACACCCCATCATTTAGTCTCAATATCTTTGCTCTAATTCACATAGGAGGGTCACTGCCACCACTGAAAATTCAGGATGCCCCTTTGCCAATCGATATTCTAACTTTAAAATTTAAATAAATAAATAATGATGGTAATAACAATTAAAAATATCAAGAGTAGCAACTATGATAATAAATTGCGGGATTGACTGTTTGAACTGTCCTTCCCTAGTGACATTTATAATTTTTTTATTTTGAAAATAAAAAGATGACAAATGTTCTCCTGTTAATCATGTTATAAATATAATGGAAATGAGGAGATCTTAAGGATGCACTCACCCAGAGGTCTTTGTGGAAATTCACGGAACCTTATATAGTTGCCTGGTGGTTCAGAATTAAAAGGATGCTGGACACAAAGGGGCTTGGAGCCATCTTTCTATCAGAGAGGAGACAGATCAACAGAAAACTGGACCTCTGGTATAAAATTGGATGAATGGCCACTCTGGGTTCAAGCCCAATTATTCTCATTTCATCTTCAGAGGAGATGGAAAACACTTGCTTAATTAGGCAATCATTTGTACTTATTGAGTACCTATTGAGTGCAGAGCACTAAGTAATAATAACAATGATAAAATGGTATTTGTTAATAACTTCTATTTACTAAGTGCTGGGGTAGATTCAAGAATATAAATTAATCACATTGAACACAGCCCTTGTCCCACATTCAGGGAGACAGGGAGAACAGGTATTTAATCCCCATTGTACAGATGAGAAAACTGAGACACAGAAAAAGTGAAGTGACTTGTCCAAGATCATACAGCAGGCAGGTAGCAGAGGTGGGATTAGAATCCAGGTCCTCTGACCAGGCCTATACTCTTACCACTGCCAAGTGCTTGGGAGAGTTCATCAGAAACTTTCCCCTTTTTATAAAATGTTGTTAAAAAAACCCCACCTCCACCTTGAAGTCTTCCCAGCTGGCTTCAAACACTCTAGTAGCTTTTTAGAACACATTTTTATCTCTGGAATTTTTGTTTCTACATTGCAATTGCCTCTGTTCTTGTGTTTTCTCTATGAATTTATACTTCTTCACCTGCACCTGTGTTTTTTTGCTTTTGTATATACACCCAATTCTCCTAATATCAAAGGGTCGCATTCTTGCAATACTTCATGTTAAAGACGACTCTAGCTGCATTACTGATCCCAAAGCTAAGAACATGCACACATACAGTTTATCATTGTCGCAAGGGCATTCCCTGATCGCCTAATCCCATTCTAGCCAAATTGTGTCCTGAAAACATGGATTATCATCAGTCAATTTTTTTTCTGCGTGTACAACTCATTCTAAAATAAGGATTGCAGTCTCACAAAATCCAGGTTTAAGGAAAACTTGCACTGAAGTCAGGGTGTCTGAGGCCACGTCAATCAACCAATCACTGGTATTTACCGAATGCTTACTGTGTACAAAGCACTCTACTAAGCACTTGGGAGAGGGCAATACAGTTGGTAGGCACAATCTCCTGGCAATGCAGAATCCTGTATTCAACAGGCTCAGAAAAATGTCCTCTAATTCCCTAACAACGTTCTAGTTAAGTCATGCTGTGAAATCTCCTGCTCTGGCAGAACTGAGTCTAACTTCTGTCTCCCTCATTAGACTGTAAACTTCTTAAAGGCAGGGCCTATGTCTTGTTCCTCCACTGCAAATCCCACAGTCCCTGGTACAAGGCTCTACTTAGTGAGATGCCAAGACAGTTAAGTAACACTGACTGACTACGGTGACCAACCATTGAGTTTCAAACTGGATTTTCCAGTTTCCTAGAAGAGGATCCAGACTTCTAGATTTCCTGGTTATGGTCCCATTTGGGGACTATTACCTGAGTAGGAGGCCAGAGCAAGAATTGGAAGTATTTAATGACGACTGGACTAGGGAAGGCCAGAGAAGAGTCTGATGGAGCATGATCCCAGCAGAAAAAGAGGGTCCAAACAAAATGACTCAAGCTGAGGTTTCATTGTTTCTGGGAGCCAAGTTTCATGTCCTCCTTAATTGTAGAACTACAGGATGGCCAGACTAATCCCCACAGCCTCCAGACTGCCTACAGTGAGATCTTCTCACTGGCAGGCATCCGTTTGGCTCTTCAAATCCTCATGGGAAAGATACACTGAAATCCAATGTTCCACCCCGACCTGATGCATGAAATTCTCCCGTAAGTCTAGTCTAAATCCTTCCTGCTTTAGCCCAAGTGTTCATCACCTTGGCTGGAAGACTCCCCACTGCCTCCTGAGAACAAAGACTCCTCACAGACTGACTCAAGGAGGCTCACATTTCCTGTTGCCCTGAGACATCCTTATTCTTCCAGTGACTGGACTTGATTTACCTGGAGATGAGAATGGACAAAGCCACAGCCACCAAAGCCTACTGGGGACCCATCCAGATAATCTTCCTTTCAGGAGAACATGACTTTCTTCCTTTCTAGTCCCATATTTTTACTTGGATTCATTGATTTTTTCACTCCAGATAGAAATTTTTACCCACTCCCCAAAGGAGCCCATTCATCATTTGATGTGAGTCCAGGCAGCATGTCAGGTTTTCCCAGCTTCTCCAATGCCTCTCCTTATTCACATGTGAAGGGCTATTGTCTCAGCTAATTCCTTAGACAGTTCATTTGGAGAGATGAGTTCCCAGCAATTTGTCCATTCCCCTTGGATGGAGTATTTTCCTCTGAACTGTGGGCATTCAATCAAAGGTGTTTATACTTATTGACAGGATTAAATTCCTGTTCTCCCTACCCTTTAGACCATGAGCCCCAAGAGAAAACTGGGATGTGTATGTCATGAATATACAGTAGTAATAATAATAATGATAATCATAATAACAACAATGGTATTTGTTAAGCATTTACTATGTGCCATGCACTGTACTAAGTGCTGGGGTGAATACAAGCAAATCAGGTTGGAAACAGTCCCTGTCCCATTTGGGGCTCACGGTCTCAATCTCCATTTTACAGAGGAGGTAACTGAAGCACAGAGAAGTGAAGTGACTTGCCCAAGGTCACACAGAAGACAAGTGGCAGAGCCAGGATTAGAACCCATGACCTTCTGACTCCCAGGTCTCTGTCCACTCCACGATGCTGTGTGTGTGTGCAAGAGTGAATGTGTGACTGTCTCCATTTCTGTCTCTCCCACTAATCTCGGACCACCATCCCTCTCTCTATGGTAGTCCATCCCACTAATATTGTATCTGCCAGACATAAATTTAAAAAGTCCTATTCACAATTTCATTGCTATTTGTTCTATTTCGTTACAATGCATCTGGTGGCTAAAATTTTCCAAAGAATTTATTAGTCATTTTCAACTTTTAAAATATGTGGCCTGCATGCCAATGAATAATGTGTAACAAACTTGTTACGGGTGGGGAATGTGTCCCCTAATTCTGTTGTAATGTACTCTCCCAAGTGCTTAGTACAGTGCTCTGCACATAATAAGTGTTCAATAAATACCATTAATTGGTAGGAATGAATTTGTCAGGCCTGTTTTAAAGCTAGAAAAGCTAGGGTCAGTGGCAGGTAGCTTAGCAAATTAAGCCCGGACAATAATACTAATAATAATGATGGCATTTGTTAAGCACTTACTATGTGCCAAACACTGTTCTAAGCACTGGGGGGGATACAAGGCAATCAGGTTGTCCCACATGGGGCTCAGTGTCTTAATCCCCATTTTACAGATGAGGTAACAGGCACGGAGAAGTGAAGTGACTTGCCCAAAGTCACACAGCTGACAAGTGACAGATCTGGGATTAGAACCCATGACCTCTGACGTCCAAGCCCGGGCTCTTTCCACTGAGCCACGCTGCTTCTCCATCACAAATCTAGAAGACTTGTATTGTTTTTTTAATTGCCTGGACAACTCCTATAGCCTCTGGCAGTGCCACACAGCTGAGGAGTCTCCTTGTGGGCAGGGAAGGTGTCTACCAATTTGGTTATATTGTACTATCTCAAGTGCTTAGTACACCGTTTTGCACACAGTAAGCACTCAGAAGTGCTCAAAAGCTATATGGCCTAGTGGAAAGAGCATAAGCCTGGGACTCAGAAGACCTGGATTCTTATCCTGGCACCACCACTTGCCTGCTGTGTGACCTCGGACAAGCCACTTCACTTCTCTGGGCCTCAGTTACCCCATCTTGTAAAAGGGGATTTAGCCTGTGAGCCCTATGCAGGGCATGGACTGTACCTACTCCAGAGCTTAGTACAGTGCTTAGCCCAAGTGCTTAACAAACATAAAAAATAAATAATCAATAAATACCACTAATTGACTGGTTTGTAATAATAATAATAACTACGGTATTTGTTAAGCACTTACTATGTGCAAGACACTGTACAAAGCACTTCATAATAGTATTTGTTAAGTGTTTACTATGTGCCAGGCACTCTAAGCACTGGGCTAGATTTAAGCAAATTGGGTCAAAGTAGGCCTACATGAATTAGGAAAGTAGCGGCTCTTTTAGAGGAGAGCTTTTTGATGGAAGAGGTGGAATCACCAGGCACTGCATCATCTCAGTTCCAAAACATGATCTTTACATGAGCACAGAGTGGAAGGGAAAATTGACTATGCCTTGGTCCTTTCAGCCTCACTCAAACTCAGGGATAAAATCTCACTGGCAACAGCATGATCTTCAAACAAGAAGGGCAGCTCTATGTTAAGTTTAGCCCACCCAGCAAGGTCTCTCTGAAGCAGAAACGTGGGCTAATGTAAGTTTTTCCTCTTATCGTCCAACGATTTGTAAGGAATTGCTAATGAGATCTCTTGTCCTGTTTGTCTCTACAAAAGCAGAACCCAAGGAACAACAAGAGAAGCCTGGTACTTGGAGAGGGGAAACCCTGTTTTGTAACCTCTCTCTATACTTGCTTGAAATTTCTACTGTTAATGCTGGGCAGGAACTTGTTACGAAGCTTGAGACTGTGAGACCCATGTGACACAGGGACTGTGTCCTGTGTCTGATCTGACTGCACTCTGTCTTTGCCAGAGCTTAGCACAGAGCTTGGCACGTACTATGCATTTACGAAACACCCCAAAACCTTCTGAACTGGCAGCTAAATTGGCGAGCTGATGTTTTAAAATGTGATTGGTCAACCAGGCAGGCTTGCTGGCATCGAAGTTTGGAGTTGGTAGTAGTGACATTAGTAGTGGTAGCCACCACAGTACTTATTGAATGCCCATTTAGTGCAGTGCACTGAACTAGGTGCCTGGGAAGTATAAAGGAATAACATGTCCCCTGTCTATAAGGCGCTTACACTCTAAAGGGAGAGAAAACCAACAGCACCTGGCTTTACAAATATTAGCTGTAACTGAATCACAAAAACCCTGTTTACCTTTTAAAGGAATCGAGTTTCAGCTCCCCACATCCTCAGGCTCAAACAGAGCCTGGATTCTCCTCTGAGCCCTGGAGCTCCATTTTCCAAGATGAATGGGAGTTCGCTGGAAGGAATTCATTTTAGCTTGCCTTCTGCAGGGTCTGGAGCTTTCAGAATGGAGAGTGCCTCAGGACAGGTTCCAGAGAATGGGGCTGCCAAGAGTGGAAGAGTGATCTGAATCCTGTTTCTAACACTGGGGGTAGTGCAGAACAGTCCCTTGTCCTTCTCCTGCCCACCCAGCCCTGCACAGGGTTAGAAAACAGGGGCCCTCGGCCCTCCGGGGTCCCCTGTGGGAGATACAACTCTGTCACATCCCCATTGGGAGTGTAACCGGAATTGACTTTCTTGCCTTCCTCTTGTCCTCCCAAGACAAGAGCCCTGCGCTTCAAGTGTCTGAGAACTTGTCACTTTCACCTTGAACTAGTGGCTGACTTTACCAGGCAGCTTGGAAATGGATTAGAGTTCTTAAACTGCAGCAGTGACCCAAGCACAGCTCTCCTAAGCAACAACTGAAACTGTCAAGCGTTAGTTAAAGGTTTTTCTTTTTTCCCCCAAACCCTTTAATTATGTTGAAAACGATGTCATATTGTTTTTGAAAAAGTTAATGAATAGTAGGTAAAGGTGAGGCAAGGGACATAATTTACTTGGATTTCTCACAAGCCTTTGATAAGGTCCCTCATAAAAAGCTATTAAGGAAAATGGATGACCAGAGGGCTTTGAGCAGAGTCTTTTGCTATATTAAAAACTGGATAAGTGATAGGGAAGGAAGAATCATTTAGTTTGTCTGCTCCTTTAAGTGGAGAGAGGTTAATCGTTAGGTGTCCTAAGAGTGAGTCCTTGGACTAGAGTTCTAGATGTGTTTTTGAATGACTTGCAGTTGGGAAAAACATAGTGAAGTTTAGCAAAGACACAAGTTGCAATCTCCATAAAACATCTACCCCACATCTTCCCCCCGGCCTAGTGTCTGGTCAATAACAATGAGAAGCAATGTGGCCTAATAGAAAGAGCACAGATCTGGATGTCAAGAGACCTGGGTTCTAATTTTGGCTTTGTCATGTGTCTATATGACCTTGGACAAGTCACTTCACTGGGCCTCTGTTTCCTCATCTGTAAAATGGGGATTAAGACTATGAGTCCCATGTGGGACAGGGACTCTGTCCAACCTGATTAATTTGTATCTACCCTAGAGCTTAGTACAGTGTCCGCCACATAGCATTTAACAAATACCACGGTTGTTATTTTGGAAAGTGCTGATATTTCCTGACAATATAGCTTCCCATGGCAATGAATTCCTGCCCCCTAACCACCCCAAGTACCAGAACCTTCTACATCAGTTACCTTGTTAATCATCAGAACATCCCTACAGAATAGGGAGAGGCAGGGGACCTTTATTTTCATTTTATAGGTGAGGAAACTGAGGCCCAGGTCACCCAGGTCATCAAGGCAGGACTGGGACTAGGTCCCAGATCTACTGATTCCCATCCCAGTGTTCTGCCACGTGATTGCACCATCTATCTTTTCGAAAACCTCCTTCTTGGCTTTGGATAAAATGCTCCCTTAATTGTTGTGGTGCATCAGTGGTCTTTGCATTAGACCCAACTTTGAGTGGTCAAGGATTCTATCCTGATGGATTCATTCTGGAACAAAGTTAGCATAGTGTCACCAACCTGTATGAGCTTGATAAATACTTTCTGAATGAATGATTGTGAAGCAGGAAATCTGACTACTATAATGGATATGTTCGCTTTCTCCTCAAGGTTATGAAAAGTCCATTCCCACACTTCTGGAGCTGGGATACTGTAAACTCTCAAAAGTAAGGCTCAGTCTAGAAAGGCCCTGGATGGAAATGTCTTCCATGCACGTAATACAGTGGTCTGCACACAGTAAGTACTAAATAAATAGCACTGATTGACAGATTGATGAGAAAATACCTGTTCTCCTGCTCCCTTAGACTCAGCCCCAGGTGGGAGAGAGACTGTGTCTGTTTGTATTATATCTACCACAGTGCTTGGCACATAGTACCCACTTAACAAATAGCACAATTATTAAAGTAATATATCAATTCCTATTTCTAAATGCCTGATTGTTGTGAAAGCACTTAGGAGAGTACAACAGAGTTAGTAGACACGGTGTCTGCCCTCATGGAGCTCAGAGCCAAGTTGGGGAGACTGATATTGAAGTATTTTACTGTTAGTTGTGAAGAGAAAAAAGGGAGATGTACATGAGTTTGTGCTTAAGAGGCTGTGTAAGATATGTCCACAAGTGATACAAGAATTTGTGAGGTAACAAGAGCTCAGGTGGAGACAGAGGTGTTGAGGAAATAGACTCCCGAAACCAGACACTGCTTTCCGGTCAGCCCAGCAAACAGCTGAACTGGATAAGCATAGACCAGGCTTGCCATGTGTCAGCTTCAGTGCCAGCTCCCATGGCCATCCATGGAAGGGGCTGCAAGCCGGGGAGTCCTGGTCAGGAGGCGAGCTGATGCCTCTAGCTTGGCTTTGGCTTACCTCGTCTCCACCAGCCCACTGCGGATTGCCGTGGGAACGGGAGGGGTCGGGACGCCAGCAGCCGAGAGTGAGAACTTCTCTTTGCCAGGCCCAGCTGCTGGCTGCCATCTGGGCAGGGGCGGTGCCAGGTCCCCAAATCTGCCTTCCCTTTGAAAGAGAAAAACTCTGCATTAAAGACAGAGCATCTCCTTTCACTCTGTGGTCCTCAGTTAAAAACCTAGCAAAACCTGCCTTGGTGGAGGGGTGAGGGAAAGAAGGGTAATAAGGACATTTGTTGAGCAACAAATTGATTCCTGGGGAACTTAAGGAATTGCCACCACAGGAGACCTAAAGGAACAGAAGAAATTTTCCTCGTTCTCCGAGGTGTAATCCTGCCTTCTGCCAGGAAGTGGAGAGATCAGACACTTTGGCTATTATTTAATGGTAACTGTTAAGCACTTACTATGTGCCAAGAACAGGGGGAGATATAAGATAAATCAGGCTGGACCCAGTCATGCCCCACATGGGACTCACAATCTTAATCCCCATTTTACAGAAGATGTAACTGAGGCACAGAGAAACTAAATGATTTGCCCAAGATCACACAAGAGACAAGGGGAGGAGTCAGAATTCAAACCCAGGTCTTTCTAACTTCCAGGCCCATGCTGTATCCACTAGACAATGCAGCTTCATGCTGCTTCTCAGACACTTATTTGTCTGATGGGAATAAGAGTTGGGGACTACAACAGCCCTCATTTCCTCTTCTCCCTCTCCCTTCTGCATCACTCTTGCACTTAGATTTGCCCCCTTTATTCACTCCACCCTCAGCCCCACAGCACTCATGTACATATCTGTAATTCATTTATTTATATTAATCTGTCTCCCCTCTAGATTGTAAGTTCTTTATAGGCAGTGAATGTGTCTACCAAGCACTTAGTATAGTGCTCTGCACACAGTAAGTGTCCAATAAATATGACTGATTAAATGACAGTGAAGAGAGAGAGCTCATTTTAATCACTTTGCTACTGGTGTAACTGCCGTGAGAGAGGGCAGATCAGTAAGGAATTTATGGGACCTGGTTTTCATTCACAATGTCACTACCATAAGGAGCCTGATAATAAACAATGATGGTATTTATAAAGTCCTAACTATGTGCCAAACACTGCAGTTGATATGAAGTAATCAGATTGACACATTCTCTGTTCCACACAGGGCTCTCAGTCTATGAGAAATCAGATGAGTTTTTCAGATGAGAAATCTATGGGGCAGGGAAGTTAACTGACTTGCCCAAGTGACTTGGGAAGCCTCAAACTCCTGGGTCCAGTTCAAGCTCTGGTTCTCAAGACCAGGGGACCCGTTCCAGTTCCCATCACAGCACTGGGGCTCTGAAATTGTGTTTTTCACAAAACAACATTTCATTTTGCCTCTCTTGTTTTTTCAGCACAGGAAAAAAACCAACACCACACACATATGGATCCATTCCTCGGGGTCCTTATCCTATTTAAATAAACCATCACAAATCTCGTTGTGGGAGGGGAAGGTGTCTACCAACTTTGTTGTACTCTACTTTCCCTTGCACTTAGTATAGTGCACTTTACACAAATGTTCAATAAATACTACTGCCTGATTGATCACAACAAGACACTCAACTGGTTAATGACCAAAATGCAGCTGGTCCATCGTTATGGGAAAAAATCAAATGCAGATAAAAAAGTCACTAAGTTTTCAGATTCATTTTGGAATCAGCTAAGTTGGGAAGGAAATATGCTCCAAAGAGATATTCTGAATGCAAAATAAAGATCATGCCCATCCTTTGAAAAAGGCACTGCACTATTCTCTAAAAGAATCTAGAATATGTTTTTATAGGATAATTATGTTTTCTGTTCCCAACTTTATTTAGATCCCATCTTCCTTTCACACAATACATTATTTTTAGCTATTTAGAGGCCCAGGGGCTTTGGACCAATACAAAAGTGGAACCATTATCTGTATTTTTGATAGAACTTGCTATCAACTTACTATCCATCCACAATGTACTTCCACACTGGAAGCAGCATAACCTTGTGAAAAAAAGTACAGGCTTGGGAGTCAGAGGATCTGGGTTATAATCCCAGTTCTGCAATTTACCTGACATGTGACCTTGCATGTCACTTAACTTCTCTGTGCCTCAGTTTCCTCACTTGAAAAGGGGGATTAAATACTGTTTTCCCTCCCCAGGCCTACATCTGATCTGAATTAATGTACCTATCCCAGCACCTAGTACTATGTGCTGGCCACATAGTATGTGCTTGAGAAATACCACAATTATCATCATTAGTATTGTTATTATTTCCCTTAAACTAACTCTATAACAAGTGGGAACTGAAGAAGAGACACATCACCTATGAGGGCAGAAGCCTGAGGAATGGAGCAAGACAAGAACTGATTTATAAAGAGCCCCGAGTCAGTGCCTGGCTGAGAAGATGACAGTTGCCTTGAGCTGGATATCTGGAGGTCCACAATCTGGTCCTGGAAGCCTTTTTCAAATCAATGTGGGGAGAGTAAGAGGAGAGCTTAAAAGGGCTAAAAAATACAGCCCTCCCATGCACTGTGGAATATTGGAACACATTTCTGACCTGAACCTAATAATAATAATATTGGTATTTATTAAGCACTTACTACGTGCCAATAACTATACTAAATGCCATGGTATATATGAGATAATCAGGTCAGAAACAGTCCCTGTCCCATGTGGGGCTCACAAGGAGAAGGGAGAACAGGTATTTCTTAATCCCCATTTTAAAGAAGAGGAAAGTGAGGCACAGAGCAGTGAGATGACCTGCCTAAGGTCACAATGTAGGCAAGAACCTTTCTCCTATTTCCTGCTAACGATGTTTAAGTGATCATCTCTTTGGAAAGTCTCCCTAACTCATTTGTTTCAGAAGATCTTTTCAATAGAATGTGGGCAAGGAATGTGGGCAGGGAATGTGTCTTATGCTTCTGTTGAGTTTTTCCAAGTACTCAGTTCAGCGTGTTATTATCCAGAGGGCTTCCACATTCACGGACTCTTCCCATACACTTTTCCGTCCTTCTTGAAAAGCTACAGACCCAACTCAGACAACACATGAGAACAAATACACGGTCCCCCCAGACACACACACTGGGGTATGCAGAAGCCTGGGAATCAATCAATTACTCTGTAAGGAGCACTACACTAAATGTTTGGGAGAGTACAATAAAACACTACAACAGTTGGTAGACACATTCCCTGCCCACAACGAGATTATAGTCTAGAAAAAGGATCAGGTTATTTAACTAGGGCAACATGGGAGGCCTCTTACAATTTGGGGTTTCCAGTTCACATGAGACTGTTCATTATATCTACTGAGGAGAGACTCCTCCTGAGGGTGACCTGCATAGAAATGCAGAGGAGTTGAATTCATCCTACTGTGTTACAAGCTGAGTCCCTGAGAGAAATTCATGGGATTCTGGTGTCTTTTCCCCTCTTTATCTCTTTCCAACTCTCTGTGCCTTTCCCTATCATTACATGATTTTTTTGTTATGATACTAAGTGTGTAATAGGTGCCAGACACTGTTCTAAGTGCAGAGCTAGATACGACCTAATCAGGCTTTATCATGCCCATGTCCCACATAGGGCTCAGAGGATTTTTGTCTTCTGTTCTCTCCTTTCACTTGCCCTCTCTTTCATTCTCTCCTTGTTTTCCCCTCCACCCTGATCCACCAATCAATGGCATTTATTGAACACTTACTATGTGCAGAACACTATGTGTTTTTTTCTTTTAATGGTATGTTATTATATGCCAGGCACATATTAAGCCCTGGGGCAGATACAAGAAAATCAGGTTGTACAGAGTCCCTGGCCCACATGGGGCTCATTAATCTAAATCAGAGGGAGAAGGATTTAATCCCATTTAGCAGATAAGGTAATTGAGGCATAGAGAAGAAGAAGTGAAGTGACTGGCCCATAGCCACACAGCAGGTAAGTGGCAGAGCAGGGATTAGAACCCAGGGCCTCTGACTCCCAGGGCTGTGGTCTTTCCATTATGCCACACTGCATCTCCCCTCCCTCTTAAACTGTAAGCCCCAAGAGGGACAGAGACTGGGTCTGCCCTGATTATCTTGTATCTACCCCAGTGCTTACCCCGCACAGAAAAAATGCTTGAATACCACAGTTATTTACCTAATTTTATTCCTGCTGCCACTGCACAACACTTTGCTTTTTAGGGATAGGACAGCAATCTGAATTTTCAACAAAAGGAGGCTTTAGGAAATTTTCCAGCTCCACTGTCCCTCGAAATAGCTGTGCTGATACTGGAATAGCAAGTTTTCTCCCACCTGACACATAAACCTTTTCCCCTGGACTGGATTCTGAAGGGCACCCCCAGACACACCAAATGACTGCAGATTTTGAGGTGGAGAGGAAGGCAGCTTCTCTGAAGGACAAAACATTCCTGCTGGATCAGCATTTTGGTCCCCAGAGGAGGCTTCACACAACTACCGGCACCTGATAGCGAGTGGTGGAGTAAGTCACTCAGCTAGTGATGAAGACATCTCAGTAGCCAGAAAAAACACTCAGCTGCTTCTGCAGGAAAAGTACATTCCACAGCCCAGCATCTGTGCCTTACAGCTGCCAAGCAGCCTCCATGTGTTTGTTACAGCTGTTGGTTCTATGGTGAAGGAAGGCAGAACAGAAGGGCGAGAAGCAGCCGCGTCAAGAACGTTCGGCAGCGGGAGGACGGTACCAGGCAGGTAGTCAAGTGAGAAGCTGACAGGCGCTCGGGTCTCCGTGCGCAGAAATGAGCTCCTGTTTGTTGCTACACTTCCTACTGAAGAGCAATTGGGATGCAGAGTCCTAGTTCAGAGCAAGTAAGACAGCCTGGCCTCGTGGAAACGGCACAAGCCTGGGAGTCAGGGGATATGGGTTCTAATGTTCGCTCTGCTGCTTACCTGCTGTGTGACCTCGAACAAGTCGCTTCACTTCTCTGGGCCTCATCCGTAAAATGGGTATTCAATACCTGTTATTCCTCCTATTTAGATTATGAACTCCATGTGAGGCAATGATTCTATCTGACCTGATTAACTTGTATCTACCACAGTGCTTAGCACACAGAAAGCCCTTAACAAACATCATTCTTATGTTAGAGCCCTAAATCCTGCAAGACCAAAACAAAAAAAGATACCTAAATAGCCTCACAAGAACACTTAACTTTTTCCATGAAACCTTCCCCAAAGAACCCATACTGGATTTCTGTCCAATCAGTAATGCTTTGAGTGCACCTCTGTAAATTTGTCTACACACTTAGGCTTATTAACTTCCTAGCTGATCAGGAGTCCTCTCCTCCTGGGCTGAAGCTTTACTTTCAACATTACTCTGAATTTTATTCTCTCTGTTCTTTCCTACTTGTGTTTTTTCAACTGAAGTCACATCTAATTGGCTTGTGATCTAGTCTAAAGATGACTTTTTAAAACATTTATTTAGCACACAAATATAAGACACTGTATTAAGCACTGGGGTGACACTCTCATCCATCATGGACCATGGTCAAGGCTGGGTTCTGAAACTTCAATATTGCTAAAGCTATCCTTCCCTTAAATTCAGTAGAGAAAGGTTGTCCACTTTGCTTTCAGTCACGTCCACCTAGTGCAGTGCTCTGAACAGTACCATAGACTGATTCACTTTCCATAGCAACATCCTATACTAAAAAGACGAAGTCTTATTTCACTTTACAGATGGATAAAGGGTGCAGTCTGGGTTTGAGAAGTTAAAAAGCTTTCTTGGATTTTTTTAAATTATTATTTGAATAATCTATGAATGACTTTCCCAAAGACACATAGAGCCATAGTGTCAGGGCTTGGATGAGAAATTAGAAAAGAGATCATGTTTATCTTAAGAAATGACAGCCTGGGTCCAAAGGATTTTTTCCCGGCTTCAACTCTAATTATTTCCTTGCAATCTGGCCAAGTATAGTATTCAGTGAAGCAGTGTGGCTCAGTGGAAAGAGCACGGGCTTTGGAGTCAGAGGTCATGTGTTCAAATCCCTGCTCTGCCAATTGTCAGCTGTGTGACTTTGGGCAAGTCACTTAACTTCTCTGTGCCTCAGTTCCCTCATCTGTAAAATGGGGATTAAGACTGTGAGCCCCACGTGGGACAACCGATCACCTTGTGTCCCCCCAGTGCTTAGAGCAGTGCTTTGCACATAGTAAGCATTTAACAAATACCATCATTATTATTATTATTCTGCACACAGTAAGGGCTCAATAAATATCACTGAAGAAATAATCAAATCTTGGAAGGACATTCTCTTTAAAATGGAAGCTCAATGTTTATTTTATGCAGTAGTTATGGGTGGGGGAGCCTGAGAGGCATGTGTCACTAATTACAGACTGGGACAAGACTGCCTTTTTGTCAAGTCAGAAGACGATAAAACCCCCTAGGACAACTGAGCAAGTCCAATTAGGTACTTGTTCCTTCCTTGCAGTCTTTCTTGTGGAGGCAATATTGTCTTATGGAGTGAACCTTGGGCTGGAAATCTCTATACTGACTCCCAAGGTGAATGTGGACAAGTTCCTTTCTCACTTGAGCCTCAGTTTTCTCATTTTAGAAAGGGGGATATTGTAAGGATAAATGAGATAATGGAGGAAAAAGTACAGGGAAAAGTAGGGTGTTTTAGGAATTCAAGTCCCACTGGTCAGGGGAGAATGCAGCTAGAGGTGCAAACATCTGCTGGCCTGACCATTGACTGTCTACCTGTCTAGTCTCATCTGCCACTGAGGCCTCTTGCTTCTAGTCATGTTTGCCCTCCTACAGCCTCCAGGAGAGCTCAGCACAGGCTGTAAATTCAGGGTCTGGTCCATTGCTTCTGGCCCAGCCTTGGGTCTGGATTTTAATAATGGTATTCATTAAACACTTTGTACAGCTCACTGTACTAAGCACTGGGAAAGAGTATTCAGGTGGAAATTAGACACAGACCTTGTCCCTGGATGGACTCACAATCTATGAATAGGGAAGGTGAAGTGGGACTGGAGACAGACACACAAGGTGCAATGTGCCATCTAAACAAATTAGGAGGGGAAGCTCATCAAGGCCAAACTGGATGTGGGCCTGATTCTCACTTGGAAGACAATGCTGCCTGTGGGCCATTTTCTTGGTGGGTTTCTGGGGGTTGTGATCTCAGAGGCTCAGGGACATGCCCACATACGCACATAATTACTCCCAAAAGAGAGGCCCGGAACACTTCTGGATGGGCAAACGTTGTTATTTCAGCCTGGAGGATTCAGAACACACTGTCTTCCATTCCTCAGGAGAGGTGGGACTGATGTCACTCAAATATGGGACAATTCTGCATTCCCACCAGCAGGTCTCTCTGGGAAAATGGGACAAAGTAATCAAATGAGAGCCCATTCTTTATCTATGGGACATCTGGCAACCCTAGTTTGTTCTGGCTTCCTGCCCAACCACTTTCAGAGTCCCTCTAGCAGAAAGACTATCACACTGATGCAGGTTCAGGCTCCAGATCCAAAGGCCAGACTCCACCTGAGCAGAATTCCAATCTTCTACACCTAGACCACCTTCCTGCCTCTGTGTCTTTTTTCCAGACTGGCCTCAATGGATAAAACAACCTCCCAATACCTTCACCCTAGGAAACCCCTCTGCTCCTTTCACTCAGCTCCAGGCCCACTTCCTTTGAGAAACTTTTTCCAATTAAGTCCATGTCCCCAACCCACACCCAGTTTTCTTCCACCTGACTGTAACCAACCCTCTCTCAAGATCCTTAACTCTCTCCTCACTTGAACTCATTCCTACACTCTCTAGACTACATCCAGAGAGGCTTGTGCATGGTGATTGTATGTCTTCTTATCCTATCTGCAATTAGATCATGATTAAACGTATACCCCAAGAATCTACTACAGTGCACTAATATATTCTGTGGGTATTTGGCAACTAATTGATTAGTAATTTATCTGGAATATTTCAAGGCCAAAAAAAATCAGGTTGGCTTTAATTATCCACATTATCTAATTCCATTTAAGTTTGAAGAGACTGCCCATAACAGATAATTTCCTGAGAAAGGAGTGAGATCACAATTCAGTCTACAATACAAAGAAAAATGGGGGTTGGCAATTATATAGTGAATTGAGCTTTCCGGACAACCAATCCCCAATTTTCCTCAATTATCTTGGTTCTTCAGTCAGCAATGTGACAGTCTCCTTCAATCAGAAATAGGGTTTTTGCCTGAATTTCTAGGAAATTGTTGCTGCATCCGTTTGGCAATAAGCACTTGCCCCCGAACATTAAAGTCCCCTAAAGTTGGGTCAGTGCAGGCAAAGAGAAGTGTAGACCTGAGCAATTATCCAGTGAATTTGGTCATGGAGCTAGTTCAGACCAAAAAGAAAGAAAAAGCCTGTTCCACCATAGAGGGACTTCTTGTCCGAATGACCCAGATAATCGCCTCTACTCTCTACTTCATGGTGTCCTGGGTAGAGCTGGCCAGAAAAGATGCAAACAACAGCGCAGCCCAAAATGTCAATACACATTTATTTTAATACCAATGCCATTTCTGTGGCCAAAAAAATGAAAATGGAAGAGAGAATCCAAGACGTCTGTCACAGAATTGTTTCTGTTTCTCCCATCATCGCTCTTGTGGGACTTAGCCAAGCCATCATCCATATTGACACCAAATGGCCCGTGGAAGAAAAGTTTGTTACACTCTAAGAACAGATGACATGTGACAGGCTCCTCTTCTGATTTTACATAATAACAGAAGAGACAGACAACTGCTGTGATATTACAATCCCATCACAAACTGCTCCGTTTTCCACCAAGCAGGGATGACAGCCTATTCTCTGGACATTAGTGATCTGAAATTGCTACTATTTTCCTTATGTGGCCTTAGAGGGAGGTCAAGTGGTCCAGGGAATGAGTCACAGATGGGCCATACAGAAGCAGAGAGTTCTAACCTAAGACTGCCCACTCGAGCTTACTGTGTGACCTGGGGAAAGCCCACGCATGAACCCCTGACACCCAAAGCCAGCTAATTACTTGCCCTGCTGCCCCCTAACTCCTAGTCATAAAACCATTTCCTTTTCTCCTCAATCTCCTCCCCTCTCCATCCCACCAGGAGTCAGACTCTGAAACCTGAGGACAAAATAGCAAATTGGCTTACACCACACACCCAGAGTCTCCCACAGGTCTGTGCTTAAGAAAAGACACTTTGGCTAAAACCTTTCCCCCAAAAGGCTAGGAAATGGGGCAGGCTGCAGATCACTTAAGGTCCTCATAATAATAATAATAATAATAATAACAAATAACAACAATAATGGTATTTTTAAAGTGCTATGTGTCAAATACTATACTAAGTGTTGGAGTAGATACAAGATAATCAGGTCAGACAGTCTGTACTCCACATGGGGCTCACAGTCTAAAGGGAAGGGAGAACAGGTATTTAATTCTCATTTTACATATGTGGAAACTGAGGGACAGAGAAGTTAAGTGACTTATGCAAGGTCCCACAGAGAGAAGTGGAATAATCTGAGAAGACGTCTTGGGATGGAGTATTGAAATAGGGGAAAAGGAGGGGATGGTGGAAAACATTCCAGTTGGTGGAAACTGTATGTGCAAAGGCGTGAAGACAAGAAGTTAAGCTATGGGTGCAGTGAATGAGATTAGTTTGGAAGAAGGGTAGGAGCTAAGACATCCTGGAAGGTGAGTTTGGCTAGATGGAAAAGGGGGATAGAAATAGTCCATCGTCTTTGGTCGTCTGACTGGCATCCTCGCTTCCCTCCCCTCCGTGCCCAGATTTGAACGACAGCCCTCTGGAAGGCCTATTACCTGGCTGTGGCAGGTATCTTCACTTTCACTGAGGGTAGGACTGAGGCTAAGGGACATTCACCTGATTGAACCCGGGGGGAACAGAAGCCAGTGGGGAAACTTCAGGGCAAATTTGAACCACTGGTTGAGTTCTGAACCGATCAACCTTGACAGTGTCTCTTTAGCATTTGTTATTTTTATGGGTCTCTGAATGCTTCCCTTGAATGTTAATTTTCTTCAATTCTTTAAGTATATATTAGTTATTACAGATTTTTGATTAATATTTGATGGCCTCTTAGGCTGCCAAGAGCTCCCATAAATTTTCCAAGGGGATATCTCTGAGTTAGCTAAGTGTGGGAGATCCCTTTTGTTGAATGGAGGCATTAATCATTTTTAGTCCCTGACTCCACACCTTAATACCCTGAGATATATTGCCAAAGAGCCCATAACAAGTCATTAAAAATGAACAACGTACTGCAGATTTCAGCCCCTAGGTGTTCAGAAAAGGAGATCACAAATCTGGTACAATTTGCTGGCAACTCTTGGAAAACTTTGCAAAACCTTCGGGCCACCTCACTTTCCTCCTTGTTCCTACTGCCCTGAAGCAGGAATAGTCTAAATCCTGGGAACCTGGAGGAGTGAACACAGCTTCCAGAGGGACCTCTGTTATTACCAAGTGTAGCTTAAAGAAAACTGCTTCTGCATATTTTGGAAGGGAGATGTGGGTTAAAGAATTGAGGAAGAAGAAGAAGAAGGAAAAAGAGAAGAAAAAACACTTGATATTCACCCCACCCCCAGCCTCACAGCACTTATGCCCATATCCTTAATACTTTGCTATTTCCCCTATCTGTAAATGTATTTTACTGTCTTCCTTCCCCTCTAAACTGTGAGCTCCTTGTGGGCAGGGATCAGGATTACGAACTGTATTGTACTGTGTTCTCCCAAGTGCTCAGTAGAATGCTGTAAACATGGTAAGCACTCAATACCACTGGTCGAAGAAAAAGAAAGAAAATGGGGGTGGGACAAGGAGAGAAATTCTAGCTTCCATTACGCCTCCAATCTGTCCCGGAAGTACTGGCTCCAGGTCACTCAGCATCATCAATCCTGAGCTGATTGTGAGCCAGAGGTGGTGGCTGCCCTTTGATCCAGACATTGTGTGAGTGAGGACTGCATGTTGAACCTGCACTGAAACCCACAATCATCAATGTCTCATTGGCCACCCAAGGACCATAGACACCATATAAGCCACTGTGCAGCACTAGTGGCCTGGATTTGGACTAAAGAGGCAAACAGATTAGGTCTTACTATCAGTGAGAAGGAAGCCTTTCAGCCAATAAGGCCAGAGGAAGAAGTAAGGCATGAGTCCCGCTCTGCCTCCAGATACCACATCTGCCTCCCAGAAGCCACTCGAGCCCCAGAGCAAGGCTTGGGTTCATATCTGGGCTGGAGCGATCCTCGGAGGCGGACATGGTAGTAGTGAAGGGACTTTCCAAAGCTCCCGGGAGCTAGACCCATGTCCTGTATCTGCACAGCAGGCACCTTGTCCCAGGCCCTTT
Organism: Tachyglossus aculeatus; assembly: GCF_015852505.1. NCBI lineage: Eukaryota > Metazoa > Chordata > Mammalia > Monotremata > Tachyglossidae > Tachyglossus > Tachyglossus aculeatus. The sequence continues at coordinate 12,275,145 of NC_052084.1, read as the reverse complement.
ACCAGATCAAGCTGGCTCTGGCCGAGACAGCCAGCCCTCTCATAGTGATCTTTTAAACATAGAAATGGAAGGGGATCTAAAGACAGGTCATCAAGTCAGTTCTGTAATTGTTTTTAATATCTGTTAAGTGCTTACTATATGCCAGGCATTGTTCTAAGCGCTGGGGTAAGCACAAGGTAATAAGGTTGAACACCGGCCGTGTCCCACATGGGGTTCACAGTATTAATCCCCACTTTACAGTTGAGGTAACTGAGGCACAGAGAAGTGAGGTGACTTGTCCAAGGTCACACAGCAAACAAGGGGAGGAGCCAGGACTAGAACCCAGGTCATTCTAACTCCCAGGCCCATGCTCTATCCATTAGGCTATGCTGGTCAAGTCCTCCTTCAAGAGTTCAAGGCATGATGAAAAGATGTCTTTATGACACCGCCTCCTCTAGAATCCCTCACCTTTTATAGTAGTTGGAGTTTTCGGTTACATTTTACACTACACACTATAATAGCCTATGACTCTGTATTATATAACTCAAACACATATAATATAGAACTATTATAATGTACAGTATAGTATAACTAATCATGGGATATTACAGCATATAGTGTTGATGTAGTATATACAATGCCTATAAATACAGTACATACTAATATATATAGTAGCTATAGTACTTTTAAAAGTCTAAATTAAATCCTTCCTTCTGCAATGATCACCCATTACTACCTCTTTAACCTTTCAGTAGGGCTCCTTGGGGAGATAAATTAGGAAGTAGAAATAGGTCACACTGCTCCCTAAGGATTAATGGTAAAGAAATTGATGGCTCACTTCTCCTGGCATGGGGGCCTACCTGCCTGGGAAAGTCTGTGGACTAAACCATACATGCAGCTCCTGCCAACCAAGATGTTCCCTGAGAAAGTAAGAATCAAAACCAACCAGTTCCTCCCAGTAGTTATCCAATCAGGCACAATTCTCCAGCCAAGCTGTAGAGAAAGGAAAATGAATTTTCAAACATCTAAATCTCTTATATTGCCGCTGGGAGAGTTCTCCAGGGAAATTGGATCACAAGATTTCCCCAAGCGTTTTTCAGCTCCGTCTCTGTGTTCATTGCAGATTAACACAAGGGCACCAATCCTAGTTTATGTCATAATAGACGGACAACAATAGCACAATTTAACTAAAATAAAATGCTAAACAGTGCTACATGTTGATAGAGTCATGATGGATAAAATTTGGAGTGTTTTTACAGTTTAGATCTTCAGAAGAGACTTGGCAAGTCAACAAAATGACAAATGTATTTAAGGGTCTATGCCATTAAAATGATACTACCACATGTCTGTTTTGGAATTTTTCCCTAATACAAATGGGAACGTGGACAAATCTTCACATGTAAAGAAAGCAAGTCTTTTAAGAAAAGAGAAGATAATACTTTCCCACTGAGATCATTGGGGTCCTTCATCAATTCGGCAAATGTAGATTTTAGAAAACAAACAGGTTAGAGTATGTTATTTTAGCACCTGTGCATTTCTGGCATTTCACACTTGGGATTTCTGTACCTCTTTTTCTACCAGTTAAGAAGGCAGGCCCCATTAGCATTCCAAATGGTCCCCAAAATTTATCCCCACTGAACTTTTAAGCAGCTGAAGGGAGTAATGAGGAACCCCAATATGTGCCTAATATAGGTCATCTTCATTGTAACCCTCTTTAGTCAATTCTTTTTTATTTGTAGACTGTATTCTTCTACTCAGAGTCCATCTGCTAAAAGTTTCTTACTGGCAGGAAGAGGGCGGCATCATTAGCTACCTTTCTTCAATCTAGAGAAATCGCCAGTCCCATGTTTTCACCCAGTTCAGTGGTTCGGTAGCTTCGCTAATCTTGCTGAACACTTCAGTTTAGATGGTATATCAGTGAGGCATTCAAACAGAGCAGTTTATACACAAAAATTCTGTCTGCTTTGTAAAAGATTATCCTTTTATAAACACTCTGCGGAAAACATAAAAGCAAATAGGGGACAGCACATAGAACAGGAAAGATGTTAGCAGGGAGATTAATACTGAATGGGTCGAAATGAATGGTGCTTACTAAAACGAGGTCCAGATACTTTGGCTGCAGTGAAACATAAATAATGGGAATGACACATCGTTTATTCGGGATAATGAGTTGATCCGAAGTAGGGGCCTAGGACAAGAGATTAAAGATTAAATATCCATCTCCTGATGAATATCAGTAGCAAACTTTAACCTATTCCTTCCAAATGCACAGTTTTCTTTGAACAATTGTGTCAGCACAATGATATGGTGAAGAAATGAGCTACAGAGAAGCAAAGTTAATCACCTTATCTTTTCCTGGTGGAGAAGGGAGCTTCACGCTTCAAAACAGGGAATTGTGTTTGATTTCAGCCTATAATACCCTCCATGTAATTATTTTAAAACACTGAAAGATTTTGCCAGATATTTTGTATTTGAAGAATCCGGGATTTGGTGCTTGCAATTTACCTCTTTCTTTAAGTAGGGAATAAGGAAGGGTGGGTTTTCCTTGAACTTTTACTGATTTACTTGAGTCAGAAAGAGCAGCAAAAGCAGCCCACTGGAAGTGGGTTCAGCTCATGCCCCAAGTTAGATTACTGCCCTGAATTCATGGAGGGCCTGGAAGATTTTCCAAGTTGGTTCAGGAGGGGTTGGAAATAAGGTGGGGGAGCAGGTGTAGGGTGTAGGAGAGGTGGCATAGCTGGGGCGAAGAGAGGCTGCATGCAGTGGAGACTCCAGAAAGGAAGGTACAAACTCTCGCGAGACCAGAATGATTGAGTTGCAGGACTGGCAGATCCATCCAAGCTGGTCAATTACTTGTCTCCTCACTCAAGACATGGAACTGCAACTGAGGCAGAAGACACGGGATAAAAGGGAATCTGGGTATCTGTGTTTGCCCAGATCTTAGAACAGAGCATCTGCTCAATGCTGTCTGCCAACCTCAAACAGTAAAATGGTTTAAGTAGTGATGGATGTCTCCTTCCAGGCAGGAGAGGATGGAGAGTTATGAGGAAAGGAAGAGGAAGGTACAGGGGTGGGAAGGGAGGGAAGGATGAGGAAGAATGGGGGCAGCCATCAGAAAAAGTTTAAAAATTACATTCCCTGTCCAAAATATGGGAAAAAAATTCCACAGCCAACAACAGGAGACTAGTACAGGTTAATTCAGTGAGTGTTCACCTACGGAAAGCTAGATTTAATTTTGGCTTGGGTCCCAAATGATATCAGTTGGTGGTTCAGTCTGTGCTCCAGGGAACATTTGTCTCTGAGCCAAACCAACATGCATGCACAGTCTGTTCCCCAGGCCGCAGATGAAGAGCTAGGAAGAGAGATGCTACAAGGCCTAGTGGGAACAGCCATGGCCTGGGAATCGGGAGACCCACGGTCTAATCCTGACTCCACCACTTGTTTGCTGTGTAATCTTGGGCAAGTTATTTCTCTGTGCCTCAGGTTCCTTTTCTGAAAAATGAAGATTAAATACCTCTTTGCTTTCCCTCCTAAACTGTGAGTTCCATGTGGGATGGGGACTGGGCCCAATCTGTTTCTATTGTATCTACCCCAGGACTTAGTGTGATACTTAGCCACAATTGTTATTAGAGTATCTATTTTTACTTTGCAAGTCAGGACCAATTGCAGGTTTAGTAGGAGGAAAGAAGAAACTGGTACTAGATAAACAGTAAGCTCTCAGTAAATATGATTGAATGAATGAATAAGAGACACAACACAGCAAAACTTCAAATGATACAACCTAGTAGAAGAAAGCTGGGAGGTAGAAGCAGCAGAAGACACCTCAGCCTAGCAGGCCACAAACTGAAATGGGGTAATGGTTTTTCATTCATTCAATCATATTTATTGAGTGCTGTGTGCAGAGTACTGTACTAAGCACTGTACAATACAACAATAAATAGACACATTCCCTGCGCACAATGAGCATTGAAGCAGAAGCTCTGGGAAGACTGTGACAGTGAGGGGGAAATGAAAACAGCACCAGACAGTGTGCTTATAAATGCATCAGTGCAGCAAAGGAGAGGTAACCTCTTCTGGTACACAATATAGAAGGGATTGCCAATCATGTGCTTGTCTTGTCAATCAATCAATTGCATTTATTGAGGGCTTCATGTGTGCAGGGCACTGTACTAAGTGCTTGTGAGAGTACAGAATTGGTAGGTACATTCCCTGCCCACAAGAAGCTTACAATCTAGAGGGGGAGACAAACATTTAAATAAACTACAGATATGTACATACGTGCTATGAGGCTGAGTTTGGGGTGAATAAAGGCTACAAATCCAAGTACAAGGGAAACACAAAGGGAGAGGGAGTAGGGAAAATGAGGGTTTACTCAGGGAAGGCCTCTTGGAGGAGATTAGATTTTAATAAGGCTTTAAAGGTGGGGAGAGTGATCGTCTGTCAGATATTAAGGGGTGAGGATATTCCAAGCCTGAGGCAGGACATAGGCAAGGGGTTGATAGTGAGCCAGACAAAACTGAGGTTGAGTGGGTTGCTGTAAAAGGAGCAAAGTGAATGTGCTGGACCATATCTGCACACTTTAATAAAATCTTATCATGAGGTGGGTCATCTTGGAACTGGTAAGTAGTAGTAGTAGTAATATTTTAAGTGCTTACTGTGGGCATAGGCCTGTATTAAGTACTGGCAAAGAATATTCAGGTGGGAATTAGACATGATCCCTATCCCTTGGAGGGCTCACAATCTAAAAAGGTTAAACAGAGGTTTGGGTGGCAGACTGGGCAAGGCAGCTCCTCTCTCTTTTTGGTAGACAGTGTCCAACTCATCATCTGGAATGGATTGTAAGCTCTTTGAGGGCAAGTATCTACCAACTTTATTATATTGAACTCTCATGTTTTTAGTACAGTGCTCTACCAGTAAATGCTCAATAAGTACTACTGGTTGATTGATTCATGAAAATAAATAACCATTTCCTAGGGAAGCATGATTCTTCTGAGCTCAACCTCCCTACCTCCTAAACTGAAAGGAAGCAGACCCTTTTCTAAGAGAAATGCACAGAAATCTGTGCCAAATTTCAGATGTCTATTAATAGTAATTGGAATAATTACTGACACTTTTCCCCCTACTCAGAACTCCTTTCCCTCAAATCCAATAGACCATAGCCCTCCCCATATTCAAGTCCCTCTTGAAACCCTACCTCCTCCAACAAGCTCTCCCAAATTAATTGCCAGAACTCCAAGTTGTATAAACCCATTAACCATTTCTAACACCTGGATGCTTATCTCTGCCCATGCTCAGCACTTATACATATAAGCTTATTCAACCATTTATTTTGATTACTTTATATTTTACATTTGCCTCCTCCATTAGAGTGTAGGTTCCTTATGGGCAGGGAATATGTCATTTTTTTGTTTTGTTCTTTCCAAACTGGAACCCAATAAAAGCTATTACTACTTCTACTACTACTAAATAAAAATCAAGTTTTCATGTCTAAATAAGTCACCTAATAATGAGATACATGGTTGGAAGGATTTACTCTCTGGTGCCTTGTTAGACATTATAAAGCTTCCAGGAAAAGTGCTTGCATTTTGTAGCCAGGTCTTTACGGCCAATCAGGTTTTTGGGGGGTTTTGTTGGTTTTTTTTTTTTTGGTCTGAATTACCTGAGTAGTTGCCTCAGTTCTTCATTTCATTGTGTGCTGATGGATTTCTGGCCTGTAAGTGTTCATATGTTCAGATTTTGGGGACACTTTGTATAGTACTTGTGAATGAGACAGTGCTTGGCACATAGGAAGTGCTTAAATACCATGAAAAAACGAGAATGAGCCTGAATCTTGAATCATATTGGGAGGGGGACAGACATCTGGGAGAACTGGACAAAATTTTGTAAGGTTTTTTTTAAAAAAAAAAAAAACAAAAAACATTGAACTGCTGTTCTTTCCCATATATAGTGGAAAAAGCACGGGCTTTGGAGTCAGAGGTCATGGGTTCGAATTCCGGCTCCGCCACATGTCTGCTGTGTAACCTTGGGCAAGTCACTTAACTTCTCTGAGCCTCAGTTCCCTCATCTGTAAAACAGGGGTTAAGACTGTGAGCCCCACGTGGGACAACCTGGTCACCTTGTATCCCCCCAGCGCTTAGAGCAGTGCTTTGCACATAGTAAGCGCTTAACAAATGCCTTCATCATTATTATTATTATATATGGCTTAAGTAAAGAAGTTTATCCACCATATGAGAGGCAGTGCACTACAATACAAGCTGTGTGGAAAGTTAGAAGTAGAAAAGTCATGATTCTGCCCTTGATAGTTCATAACCTATCTGAATTGTATCTGCAAGAGGATGACCTGAACCACCATTTGGTAAACGTTCTTTCCCGATCTCCACCTACCGATGTAATGATTACGTGCTAAGGGCTGGACTTGGTACAAGGTAATGAGATCCGACACAGCTTCTGCCCCACAATAAATTTTATCTCCATCTTACAGATGAGGAAGCTGAGGCCCAGAGTCTTGGTCAAGGTCACACAGTAGGCCAGTGTCTTCCTAATTCCCAGGTTTGAGTTCTTCCCACTAGGCCATACTACCTCTGTGTCAGCAAATTGAGACAAGGACAAAAAAAATAGACCATTGTAAAACTCTGACTTCAGCTATCGGCACTTTGGGTTAGCCATTTGCAGTAAGGGGCCAGGAAAAGCTACCTCCCAGGGAGCAGATTCAGTTGTGGAAAGCAAGGAAGTTGTGAAGTTGTGAAGCTGAAAGATATTTTGAGCGAAGTTAGGTAACAACTCCCCCTGCCCCCTAGTGGTGTCCGACTCTACCGCATGTTCCCTGCATTGAATCGACCTTCACTATAGCCATTTTACAACAGTAAAAACAGTGCCATTTTTAAGCACTCACGACACGCTAAACGCTGTGCTAAGCTCTAGGGTAAATACAAGATAATCATATCAGATACAGTTCCTATCCCACATAGAGAAGCAGTTTGTTCTAATGGAAAGAATATGGGCCTGGACCTGGGTTCTAATCCCCAGCTTTGCCAATTGCTTGCTGTGTGACCCTGGGCAAGTCATTTAACTTCTCTATGCCTCCGTTTCCTCAACTGTAAAATGGGGATTTAATCCTTCTCCCTCCTACTTAGACTGTGAGCCCCAGGTAGGACAGGGACTGCATCCAACCTGATAAACTTGTATCTGCCCCAGTTCTAAAAATGGTGCTTGGCATGGTAAGCACTTAAATATCATAAGAAAAGAAAATAAAAAAAATGCTCAGAGCCTAAGGAGGAGGGAGAAAGGGTATTTAATCCCCACTTTCAGAGGAGGAAACTGAGGCACAGAAAAATTAAATGATTTGCCCAAGGTCACACAGCAGCTAAGAGATGAAGCCGGGATCAGTAACAAGGTCCTCTGACTCCTGGTCCCGGGCTCTTTCTACCAGGTCATGTTGCTTCTCATAAATGAGCCAGAAAACCATCTCTAGGTGTGACCCTCCTTCCTGGAGGAGTCTCCTGGGTCCTCATCCCCCTGGTGAAACTGAATCAGACATAATTTATTCCTAGGAACTGGAGTCAGAAAGTTCAGACCATCTCTGCTCTCCCTTAACTCCCATAAAGGCCAAAACAAGCTTGTGAAATATCTACAGACTTGCTAGATCAACCAACCAAATTTGTTAAACACCTAACGTGTGCCCAGCACTGAACTAAGTCCTTGGAAGAGTACAACAGAATTAGTAGATGTGACCCATGCCCTCAAGGATCTTATAATCTAATGGGGGAGATGTAATACAATATACAAATTGGGGGTGGGGGGTAGGGGGTGTAAGTACCCAAGTGCTAAGGTGATGGGAAACAGCTGAACTGACTATTGATATGGGGTTGGGAAGATGAGAACTGAAATCGGGGAAAGACTCCTGGAGGAGATACCTCCCTCCACATACAGGACGGTTCCTTATTCCCCTGTGTCCCATTTCTGGGAGAGATTAATTTGGAGGAGACACAGTTGAAAGCTCCTTTAGGACAGACATCCTTGTCTACCAACTCTACTGTACTCTCCCATGCACTTACTACAGTGCCCTGCACACAGAAAACACTCAATGAATACAATTGGTTGATTGAACTTATTTGAGTGGCACAAGCCTAACTTTTCTGTAGGAGAGGATGACCAGTGAAGCCATACTAGTATCCAAGATCTTCAACGCTGAACTATGGGAACCCTAGAAGTGTGTCCACATCCAACAACTAGCCAGGAAAAAGATGACTCAATCCTGAGGTAATTGAGAGATAGGAGGATTCGAGAAAATGGACGAAAAACAGAGCACTGCCAAAATGATAGTACTGGTCTTCCAGTGTGAATGAAAGGTTCTCCTTCTTCTGACTCTTCTAATTTCTCTGCTTTGCTCCAAATATTTGACCATAAAATGTTAATTGCTGTCCTGCAAAAGGCAACCTCCCATTTTCAATTTTGTGATGTCCAATTAACATTGCTAGTATCTTGGATTTTGATGGCACTTTCCTAACTCATTTCATTTTCCTAATAACCCTGTAGTAGATGTGCTATTGTGCTCATATTACATATTACTTTCCCAAGGTCCCATAGTAAGTGGCAGAGCCTGGACCAGAAACTAGATCTTCTATCTCCCAGCCCAATGCTCTAGCTACCAGATAAGACTGCCAATTTATAAGGTCTTTAAAATCCTCCAGCATCCACAGATGATAGGTTCTCAAGATGGTGAAAGGATTCATATTTTTACAGAACCAAGCCAAGTACTTGAGAAGAATCAATTGTCAGCAAGGGTATTTTTTTCTGAAGTGACATTTTAGCAGAAATCCTTTGGATAACTAAGTAAAGACTCAATCCAGATATAGTCTTTCAGTCAGGCAACATGTTTACAGGCAAAATGCTCACTTTCCCTTCAAGTTTCCAATCTCCTGCTGCTTCTTTCTGCAAACTTAATTAATTAGTTGCCGTTAACATTTGTTCAACCTGATGTGGCAATGGAAATCTGAAAGAAACAGGCTCTCATAAATTAAAACATTTCAAAATATTTTCTTCTCCCAAGAAAACATTTCTATTTTTTTAATTAACACTCCATTTGGGTAACTTTAAGGTTGTAACACAAAACCTAATAAGAAAGTAATAATTAGATCTTACTATCTTTAACAACTTCACTGCCAACTAAGTCAGGGCATCCACTCATTTCTACTGTCAATTATATGCTCTGAAAAGATTTCTCCAAAGGCAGAATTTGCCATTACATACCTGGTCCACAATATAGCAGTTTCCAATCTTCTTGGTGCCTGGACAATTGCAGGACATATGGTACTGATGCTAAATGCTTACCACTACATCACACTGCTGAGTATAATTGGGTTTAAGTAATGTGGATGTCTCAGAAAATTATGATCTTAAGTGCTGTAATTTGTGGCAATAATAAAGTACAACAAGGGGTGTTGTGGTTGCATTTTCATTTGTCACCCTATCAGCTCTCAGGTTTTGCTCATTCTTGGGTGGGAGATGGTGGGGGCGGAGTGGAGGGGCGAGGGGGGAAGTGAACAAGAGATTCAGAGATGGAGGTGAACAAGGGATTCAGAGATGGAAAGGGAGATCCAATTTTCTTCTATGAAAACACAGAGCTCCAGTATAGTTACCAAATTCACAATTGCTCAACTCCAATCGACAGGAAAAATGCCAACATGCTTTTGAACTTTAGAAATCAACGATTTGGACAACTTTGAAAATAGGTACTAGGATGTACTAGCTCATGATAGAGTTTCATCTGGGCAACCTACCTACAGAAAGTGCACAGATCCAGTACTAAAGTTAATGAAATCACCATTCCTGTATCCCTAATACACATGATTACTCACCCTAGGCAAGGAGCTATTTACAAGTTTGAATCTATAGTCACCATTGATAAATACCAGATCCACTGAAGCTAGGACTGGACTGGTCCATGGATAAGGCAGAACTTATGCAGTAGGACCTCTCTTGGAGTTAAGACCTGGCTTAGTTCTGGGATCCTTATATTTTTTTGAAATGGGATTTAAGTGCTTACTATGTGCTCAGTATTGTATTAAGCACTGGGGTACATACAAGCTAAGCAGGTTAGACACAGTCCCTGTCCCACATCGGGCTCACAGGTTTAATCCCCATTTTACAGGTAAGGTAACTGAGTCAAAAGAAGTTAAGTGACCTGACCAAGGTCATACAGCAGACATGTGGTGAAGCCAGAATTAGAACCCAGATCTTCATTCATTCAATCATATTTATTGAGCGCTTATTGTGTGCAGAGCACTGTACTAAGCGCTTGGGAAGTACAAGTTGGCAACATATAGAGATGGTCCCTACCCAACAGTGGGAGGCCTGCGCTTTTTCCACTAAGCCATGCTGCTTCTTGATCCCCTTTCTATTTGTGTACCTCTAGTTCGGGGGCAGGGCAGGATGAGTTATTTCTGCTCCCTCCTGACCCTCTTCCTACCAACCATGTACCCATCACAGCCTAGTGAGAAGGAAGAACAGTTGAGCATCATCATCATCATCATCATCAATCGTATTTATTGAGCGCTTACTATGTGCAGAGCACTGTACTAAGCGCTTGGGAAGTACAAATTGGCAACATATAGAAACAGTCCCTACCCAACAGTGGGCTCACAGTCTAAAAGGGGGAGACAGAGAACAAAACCAAACATACTAACAAAATAAAATAAAATCAGCATCAGCTTCAAGGCAGGCCAGCAGGGCAGCTCAAAGTACTGAGTTATCCAGCCGGTTAACAGGGGAGAGGGAGAGTGACCAGGAGACAGGATCAATTCATTCGTTCCACTAGGGAACTCTGCCTCCAGTAATCTAGTGGCCTGCCATACCTCATAGTGGAAGTAGTGATAGCAGTGGTAGCATTTATCAAATACCTACTTGATACCGTTCACTGTACTGGGGATCTTTAGGAAGTGCAGATAAAAAGAAATGGCATGTTCTTTTCCCACAAGGAACTTACCATCTAATGAGAGAGGCAAATAAAAAAATATCTACAACTAGATTGAATAAAATAAATAATTGAATACAAATTCACTCAATCATATTTATTAAGCATTTACTGTGTGAAGAGCACCATACTAAATGCTTGGGAGAGTAAAATACAACAATAAACAGACACATTCCCTGCCCACAATGAGCTTACAGTCTAGAGGATATATATGAGTACCGAATAGGGCATAAATTCATAAATGTTAAAGCTGACTAAAGGGATGATAAGCCTCAGGGTGCTGGGGGATTAATAATGGAAGACCTGTTGGAAAAGTTGGGATGATAGGAGAGCCCTGAATGTGGGGAGAGCTGTGTGCACTAGATAATAATAATTGTGGTAGTTGTTAAGTGCTTACTGTGTGCCAAGCACTGTACTAAGTTCTGGGGTGGGTACAAGCAAATTGGGTTGGACATACTCCCTGTCCCTCATGGGGCTCACAGTCTTAAGTAGAGAGGGAAAGACTGTCAAGCCAGGGGAAGAGTGTGAGCAAATGAACAGAGGCAGGAAAGTAGAGAGCAAGGTAAAGCTAGAAGGCTGGCTTGAGAGGAATAAAAATCTTAGAATATTGATAAACTCTGAGCAGCCAAACTTCTAAAGCATCAAGCAGAGCCCAGGCTTTCCACTGGTAGAAAAGGCACTTGAAGAGAGGTAGCAGAAAAGAATGTGACACCAAGGAACACAGGAGCCTCAGAAGAAGCGGTCGCCTCCAAGAAGAGGTTGAACATTGATGCTCAAGAGGCAGCATATGTCCCAGAATCCCCCAGAAATGGCACAACAAAGAAATACCTTTGCCAAAGCCTGATCTGGTGAATTCTGGCAACTATAGGATTTCCTAATTGGTTCAGCTGGACAATTCTGCCAATGGGTCCTTAAATGACAAAAGCACATGAGTTCGCCTCCCCCTCTTACTCCACAAAATGAATTAGTAGACTTGGCTATCCCATTCTGAAGTCCTACAATAAGTTGGGATTTATTGCTCAGACTTCACTGCCATCCAACTCTATTCAGATTCTCTGTTTAATGAGTTTACTAAGTGTTAGCATCCACACTTTAGAGTAGGTACATAAAATAGGGACCTAAAGACCTGTTGTTTTGTGGAATTTACCATGGGCCGATAGCCATTTATTTTTTGTTTGAATGGATATCAATTCATGGATCATTTTTCCTCTAATAGCATAATGATTAACTGTACTCTTTTATAGATTGAAATAGTAGTAATAAGAGCATTTATTAAGTGCTTATGGAGTTCAAAGCACTGTACTAAACCCTGGGAGAGAACACACAAGTGGAAATTAGGCAAGGTCCCATGGAAAAAAATAGGGCAAAAATGGCTGTGATAAATTAAGTACAGTAGTGAATTATGAAAATCCAATTCCTAATTAATGGAGGCATTTGGAATTGCATTTCAGTTTTTTTGGTCCCTGGGACTATCCTCTTATCAGAACCAAATATGTTTCCAGAACAGAGTTGAGTCTCATGCATGGAAAAATACAATATGCCAAAAGCTCAGATTTCTCTTTCCATTCCCCTTCTGAAGAGCATCCCCAAACCCTGTAAAAGACACTCCCAATGAATAGCTATGACCCCAAAGCATGACGCAGTCACAGGATCAGTAACTGTCCCCCTTCTAGACAGTGAGCCCGCTGTTGGGTAGGGACCGTCTCTATATGTTGCCAACTTGTACTTCCCAAGCGCTTAGTACAGTGCTCTGCACACAGTAAGCGCTCAATAAATACGATTGAATGAATGAATGAATGTCACAGCAACGGACTTGGCAGTGCAGCATGGCCCAGTGGGTACGGCACAGGACAGGAGTCAGGGGACCTGGGTTCAAACCCCAACTCCTCCATTTGCCTGCTATGTGACCTTGGTCAAGTCATTTAACTTCTCTGTGCCTCAGTTTCCTCATCTGTAAAATGGAGGTTCAAAACCTGCTTCTCCCTCCCACTTAGACAACGAGCCCCGAATGGGACAGGAACTTTGTCCTCCTGTAACTACTCTAGTGTTTGGCACATGGTAAGTGCTTAACAAATATAATAATAATCCTTATAATTACTGTGGTGGTTGTCACTGAGTAGCAACAGAAGTTCAAGTAGGGTCCCCTTCCTCAGATTTGTACTGTTTTGGAGGACTAGATCATGGTTTTCTCCTTCCCTCAGCATACCCTCACCTGCTGTCAGCACTTTCTCCCCCTCAAACACCCCATACAGTCGAGGATCCTCCCCAAATTTCTCCCATCACAGCATCTGACACTGCAGCCGGCACCCTTCCCGCGGCCTCGTATCATCCCTCTAAGAGATGCCTGCTATGAAGCAAAATGCACCGCACCACCAAGAGGGACTATTTTATACTGTAAAATAAATCTTGACATGCCTTTTTAAATTTCCCTTTTTATCTTTAAATTAGCGAGTGATTGGTGACATTTCACGTACAGTTGTTTAACGATGATATCCTTTCTTCACTCTTTGTATAACAAATGGGCTTTGAAGTCGTACACACCAGTTACAAGTATTCTGATCCTTCCCCAGTGGAAATGGGAGAAGAGCCAACTCAAGCCACCAGATGCCAATATGACACCTGACCAATTAGGCACACGACTGGAAAAGGGTGGGCCCATCCTTCTCCTAATGCTCATTTCCTCTCATTTCCACATGAACAGGAAGTCGTTGGAATGGAAAAAAGGCTTTCCTTAAAGACCCAGACCATCAAAAGGTCTGGACGTGTTACTCCTTGCTGACAAAAAAACCTGGAAGCGAGTTCAAGCTGATCATTTAGACCTCATTTACAGTGACTTATTTAACCTCCTGCTGATGGTCTGCTGAACAGGATGTTATGATTTACTTAACACTTATCAAGGCGGGTGTGGGTGCAAGGTGGATGGTGCCCTTAGATGTAATGGGGAACATTTACGTCTGGGGGCAGCTGAATTTCTTTATGGGGTAGCTTTAGTCTGAAGCAGGGTGTATGCGTGACATGGGCTGAATCTATCTGGGGAGCCCAGGGAAACCTACAAGAGTGAAATGGAGAGTTGAGCAATTATCTGCTAAATCTGGGTGATGTAGACAGCCAAGCCAGATCACTGAGAGGTAGTGTAAACTCTGGGATCCACTTAGATGTCTGCACTAGGAGGCTATAATCGAGACCTGCGGTGTTGTCTCCATGAGACCAATGTAATGGCTTCAAGACACCTCAGACTCATTTGAGACTAAAAGGAGAGTCTTCTTTAATTAGGTGAAAATTAAGCTTGGGAACACTACAGCCACTAAGCAGCAGGTGGGATCTAAGATCCACTATGCTCAGAAAGAGCTGCATTAGGCACGTGGAGGACATGCAATGATACCTGCCCTCAAGGAGCTTTCAATCTAATGGAGAGGATAAGGAGATTTATGATGACAAATGATTGTTAAAAAAGTGTAGAATAGATATAAACACAAGCGGATACATAAATTAATCAAATAAAAAGGAAGCAGATTCATTCAATCATATTTACTGAGTGCTTACTGTGTGCAGAGCAATGTACTAAGTGCTTGAAAAATGTAAATAAATGCAAGAGGACAGAGATCATGTCTACTAAGGCTACTGTTCTCTCCCAAGCACTTAATACACTTAATGTGTATTAAGCACTTAATTTGCCTAGTGATTGAATGAGTCCTGGGATGGATGAGGGAATGGTGTCACTGAAAAAGAGGGGAGATTAGCCAGGGAATGCTTCCTGGAGGAGGTATTCTTTAAGAAGGGCTTTGAAGGAGGTGGAGGAATGAGACAAAACTAGCCAGAGCTGTGGAGGGGGATGAGGCTTTCCAGGAGGGGGAAAAGGCATGGAGCAATGAATCAAAAGCCGGTTAAGAGAGTGGGACATTTAAGATGGGACATTTAAGATGACTTTCTTTTCCAAACTGCCAAGTAGCTCTTCCCATGTTCATTGCCAAACTATGTGCCAAGCACTGTTCTAAGTGCTGGGGAAGATACAAGGTCATCAGGTTGTCCCATGTGGGGCTCACAGTTTTCATCCCCATTTTACAGATGAGGTCACTGAGGCCCAGAGAAGTGAAGCGACTTGCCCGAAAATGGACTTATATGCAGGTTCTTTAAAAAAAAAAAAAGAGTTCAAGGTACGATTTTCCTACGACATTCCCCCAAAAAGAAAGAAAACAATTTTTGGTCCCACAGAGAACTATGAAGAAAGGTAACCAAGCTAGTAAAATATTCCAGTACCATCTACATCATTACCACAACAACCTAGGAAGTTCAGGTCACAAGTCAGTACAAAATATTATATTCGACTGACTTTAAAGTTGAATTGCTACTTAGCAAATGTTGTACTGGAAACTTCAGGGGTTTATCTGAAAGCACCTCCTTTTAAATGCTAGGTAATCTGTATCTAACATGCAGCTCAGTCCTTAAGAAACATTTTTTGTGTCAAAATTACTCAGAAAAATAACATGAAGAGATCTTTTTCCCTTTGGAGATCAGCACTCAGTTCTGCTCAGTGTCATATTTTAAAAACCTTTGGTGACTAGTCTCTAAGATCTCTGTCCCCTGCTTTCCATATTTCAAGAGTGGTCTGAGGTAGCTTTCCATCCCCGTCACAGGATGACTGGAAGTGGGAGGAAGGATAATGCTAATAGACCTTTCTTGATGTGTTTAGTATCTTCTGAATAAAACAAGTCCCCTAGCCTCATATCTTACATGCACAATCAAGCTCAGGAACATACCTGTTTATGTCTACAGCCCACACACTTCGCAATTCTAATTCTAATATTCTCACTGTATCTCGATCTCGTTTATCTTGCTGCTGACCTCTCACCTTTGTCCTGCCTCTGGCCTGGAATGCCCTCCCTCCTCATTTCTGAGAGACAATTACTCTCCCCTGCTTCTAAGCCTTATTGAAGGCACATCTCCTCCAAGAAGCCTTCCCTAAGACCTCCTTTCCTCTTCCCCCACTCCCTTCTGCGACACCTTGACTTGCTCCCTTTATTCAGCACCCTTCCCAGCCCCAAAGCAGTTATGTACATATCTGCAATTTATTTGTAAACATTTATTTTTTCATGTTAATGTCTGTCTCCCCCTCTAGACTGTAAGCTCATTGTGGGCAGGGAATGTGACTGTTTATTCTTATATTGTATTATCCCAAGCGCTTAGTACAATGTTTTGCACACAGTAAGCACTCAGTAAATATGATTGAATGAATTGAATGCCTAAAAATAAAACAACCCAAAAATCTCAATATGGGGGTGCTCAGGCTTTCTATGGCCCACCCAAGTGGCTTGTAAAATACAACAGCATACCACCTCCAATCCAGCCCTAGGCCTCATCATCCCCTGGCACAGTTGCTGTGAGAGGGAAGGGCCTTAGGTGTTCCAGGGATTTCTGGGAAACACTCTCTCAAGCAATTGTGGTGCTGAAGGCAAGGGGTGCTAATAGTGCAAAGCAAAAAGGCACACACTCTATAGCGGAAGACATACATGCCTTTGGAGATCCCTTACGTTCATAGCCTTAGGCAGTATCTCATTTTGCTTACTGCTAGCACAGGCCCTGGTCATGACCTACCAACGGGAATACACAGGAATCTCTGGGTATCTCTGCCCTGGAAGAGGGGACCACATTTCTAACCACCCCCACACCTCTTTTTTGTCCTGTGAAAATGTTATCTAGGTAGCATTTTGGTATTTAGAAATGAAGTAATCTTTTCAGAAAAAAAATCACATTCACAGCTTTAATCTTATATTTCCATGCATATTGAGTTAAATGTTGCAAAACTATCAATTCTGTCAAAACCTAGCAAAAAGAAAACAAGACACCCTGCAATCTTAATGTCCAAACTGACTAGTGATTATCAGAAATTAAATGTGCAGGAATTCCAAATCTTTTTTGATCTGAGATGTCTAGATAACTTTTGTTTTTCCATAATTGTATGAGCTTTCTACATAGTATTTAAGAATCAATTATATTGCAATTGATGTAATTAACTCTAATAATCCATTAAAAGTCAGTAGGAGGGCTATTCAAATCAATAGAAAAGAAGGACTATATTATGAAGGTGTTATTAACCTATACAGAATTTTACTAGACATTTTCTTTTCTTACATAATAAATATACAGTGGTTAGGAAGGCTGTCATTATAATTTAATGTGAACAATAGTCCATCACTTTCTTTCCTGCACAACTCAACTAATTCCACATACTGTGTGTAAGTAAAATGAAATCTTTTCTAATCAGGGTTCCGAAATATCAATCATCTATTACTCCACGGTTAAAATCTCAGGTTCTTTTAAAGCTAAATTGAGAAGAGTTGGGAGTGAGAGATGTTATAAAATGGGGATAAAGACTGTTAGCCCCATGTGGGACAAGGACCATGTCCAACCTGGTTAACTTGTAACTACTGCAGTGCTTAGTATAGTGCCTGGCACATAGTAAGCTCTTAACAAATACCATAAAATACCTTCATTTTGAGGACACCTGGGGAGAGATGAGTTGGCTCTAGTAAACGTCTTCTTCCCAAGTTCTAATGAAATGAAGGACACCATTGCCTGGAACTGGTTCCCAGTCACTCAATGAGTGACCCAGGCTGGTGACCTAAAATGGCCAATTGATGGCCCTGGGAAATTGGCAAGACTCTACACCTCTCAACATATTGGTAGAAAGGAGTGTAAACCTGACCCAAAGAATTTCTCCCAAAGTGCAATGTAGCCTGGCAGCTAATACAGTATTGATACTGACAAGAATCAGCAGTCATTATGACTAGTGTATGCAACTTTACACTAACCCAAACAATAAAACAACAAAATGCGGTATTGATACTGATGAATATTGATGAATATCAACTGTCATTTTGACCAGTATACACAGCTTTACACTCACCCAGACAAAAACAACAAAACACAGTATTGATACTGACAAATAACAGGAGTCATTATGAATAGTATATACATTTTACATTAGCCCAAACAAAAACGATACAAAACCCCATAGATGTTTTCTATGCCTGGACTGCAGATCTAGCCTAAAAGCTAATGCCCTCAGTGACTGGGTTAGAACTTGAGAAGCAAAATGACTTAGCTTATTAGTATGCGGGACATGGACGGTGTCCAACCTGATTAGCTTGTTTCTACCCCAATGCGTAGTACAGTGCTTGGCACATAGCATGCGCTTAACAAATACCATAAAAATAAAACAGCAGCTACAGATGGTGAGCTGAAATGGGCCACATGAAAGGAGTAGTAGAACAAACCACTACAACCCAGTACACACACACACAGCTCCTCTAATGCCAACCTACTCACTGTACCTCGATCTTGTCTAACTGCTGACCTCTCACCTATGTCCTGCCTCCGGCCTGTAACAACCTCCCTCTTCACATCCAACAGACGATCACTCTTCCCACCTTCAATGCCTTATTGAAGGCACTTTTCCTCCAAGAGATCTTCCATAAGTCCTCCTTTTCTTTTCTCCCACTCCTGCGTTGTCCTGACCTGCTCCCTCATTTACCCCCTCCCTCAGCCCCACAGTACATAAGCTCATATTGATAATTTATTTATTTATATTAATGTCTGTCTCCTCCTCTAGATTTACTCTAATTGTGGGCAGGGAATACGTCTATTATATTGTTATAGTATTCTCCTAAGCACTTGGGAATAGCACTCTGCACCCACCAGTAAGCACTCAAATATGATGGATAGATTGACTGAACTAACATCTTAAAGACATAGTGAAGTAGAGTTTCAAGCCATGGGATATATGATGGACTGCAGGAAGACCACCAAAATAGAAGGATAAGGCTAGTAGGCAGCATTTGGGAGAGGGGTTGCTCTTCTTGAGTTGAGGCCCTGTGAAGATCAGGATGCCAAAAGGCCATCTCAAAAACAGAGACAAGCCCTGAAATAGTGCAAATGCACCAGCTCAGCAAGGAGCTATTTTCATATGCACACAATGTGGAATAGAGTGTCATTTGTGCATTGGTTTTGTCAGCCACTCCTGCACACACATATAGGATTTCACCATTAGTAGTGTCTTCTAAAATGAAGGTCAACTCTGTGTGGGTGGTTGGGTGGGGGGGGGGGGGTGTTGGCGGGGTGTGATTGTGGTGGGCGAGCGAGCATGCAGGCACATACCTAAGTGTAGCTAGGATTAAAACTGAAGATTCTTTTGTGCTTTCTTTTTATGACCATTTGCATATATTTCTTTTTTCTATTTTCAGTTGCTTTCTTTGATTGCACTAGGTAACATTTCTAACACCTACCCTTCTCCCTGTCTCTGATATCACTGCTTTCACTGCTCTATTTTCCTCCTCCAAATGTAAATTCAATTCTCAGAGATCGAGAATTTCTGGATTTGTTTCTGCTATCTTCTCCTCTTGAGGTGGTCAGTGGGCTTTTCAACAGTAGGTGAGACCAGTTCCTCTAAATAGCCAGCAACTATCCCTGCCCATGAAACAAGGGGCATTTCATGGCACTGTTACTGAAACTTCTGCTGCCACCTTCTATACTACCCAGACAGCTTTAGTTTGAGACCCTTGTGTGGGACAGGGATTGTGTCCAACCTATCTCTTAGCTTCCCCAGCACTTAGTACTGTGCTTTGCACACAGTAAGTGCCAGGCACTGTATTAAGCACTGGGGTAGATACAAGCTAATCAGGTTGGATACAGTCCATATCCCACATGGGGCTCACAGTATTATTACTACTTATTATTATGGGACTAGAAATACTGAAGAGACAGGATTTGAGGGGAAAAGAAGAGACTGTGTCTAACCTGATTAACTCATACCCCAGCACTTAGAACAGTGTTTGGTACACAGTAAGCACTTAAATACCATTACTATTATAATTATAAGAGAGGCAGGAAGAAAAGAAGAGGAGGTAGGGAAGGGGGTTAGAGTGAATCCTTCAGATCCAACTTGTTCATTATGCTTAAGCCTCCTGTAACACCACAAGCAGGAGTGAAAAACTTCTCTCCCCATGCTACTATCCTGTCACAACCAATGCCTTCCTTGGAAATTTATCCATGTTTGGCAGCTTCCTGGAAGATGTGACTCCAGATGATTTTTACCAAAGTTAACCCTGAGTGTCCTATTCTGCAGAGTTTGGACAAATCTCTCTAAGGGCTGTGCCCTCAAGGACCTATTTTCTGGAAACCTACAGTGTTTGCCCTTAAGGCAAGGGTGACTCCTTGAACCAAGCAAATGTTCTGCTCCAGAAGGTCTCATCTACCCAGTCAAATCAGAGGGCTGAGCCACTATCTGGGGAATTCAGCTAGTGTAGACTGCCAAATCAGATCATTCAAATCCCAAAGTGGATGTTTCGAGCAGTGCAGACCTGCTTTGGGAAAAAACCTAACCCTTCTGTCACCTTTCTGGATAACTGGTGGCCAGAGCAAGGGCAGTCATGCCTCCGGATTCACCTTCCCACCCCAACAGGTGTTAGGCTTCCAGGCCTGCACTCTGCTCCTGCTGTGCCCCTTGCTCATGAGGTAAATAGGGAACGTCAGTGCTTGATGACTTTCATGTGATACCTTTGTTCGGTCTTAAACTCACTTGCAGGGGGAACACAACCACCAGTAAATCTATTTTTTTAAACCGCTATTTCACCCACTCCTCACATGGTGCTGGAATATCACAATAAAGAACATTCTTGTGGTATTTCCAGAGCTCTTCCTTTTTGCTTGCAAACAGGAGCAGCCCTTCAAAAGGGAAATCGTTCCCCAGCAGACGCAGTTCTTCAAAGGGGACTTCTTTGGGCAGGAAAAGGGAATGTCTGATACTGTAGCTGAATAAACAGAGTCATCAAGCTGTTTGCCAGATTTGAGAACAAGGCTTTTAGGCCTAATAGACATGCAGTCATCCACCCAGTACAAGCTCTCTCGCTGCCTCTCTCTCTCTCTCTCTCTCTCTCTCTCTCTCACTCTCTTTACCACACTTTCTAATCATAATTAATAATTGTGGTATTTGTTAAGTGCTTACTATGAGCCAGGCACTATACTAAGCAATGGGGCAGGCATGAGATAATCAGGTTGGACACAGTCCCTATCCCACATAGGGCTCCCAGTCTCAAGCCCCATTTGACAGATGAGACAACCGAGGCAAAGAGAAGTTAAGTGATCTGCCCAAGGTCACAGAGCAGAAAGTGGTGAAGCTGGGATTAGAACCCAGGTCCCTCTGATTCCCAAACCTGTACTCCATCCATCTGTCTGATGTTCACCCATCTCATCCCTCTCTGTCTCTTTATCATAATTTAAAACTGAGGAGGTGATTATTTTTGGCTCTTTTCAGAATTATGCACTATCAATATTATCAGTGCTCAGAACAGCCCCCCAGTGCTAAGAACAGTACTTGACACATACCAAAGTGTTTAAAAAATGCCATTATTATTATTAATAATATGCCATTTGTTTCATTTTCTCTCCTCCCCAAAAAGGAGTTGTCCTTGGGACAGGATGAAGGATCCTCAAAAACTATGTCTAGCAAAGCAAGGCAGGGAGCTCAAGCCATTTTCCAGGGCAATTTGGGACAAAAATTCTACTCAAGAAAGAAAAGCAGCTTTGAGGTCTGAATAATATATATTGGCCACCTATTTTGATCCAGTTCTCTAGATAATTGCTCAGCACTCTACTGCCTCTGCTGTGGATACAAGCAGTCTACAGAAATAAAGCTATTCAGACTGTGGGCCTACAGCCACTTCTAAATTTCAATTAGGCTGGTAAATTTCAGCCTTGTTCTCTACTAAATAGGGTTTTGATGCCTCCCAAGCAGTGGAAACATGAGGAACACAGCTTTGAGTGTCAGTGTGGCCTATAGAAAAGAACACAGGACTGGGAGATTGAGGACCTGGGTTCTAATCCCAGCTCTGCCAATTGCCTGCCCTCTGGCTGTGTGACTTTCGACAAGTCACTTAAATTCTCTGTGCCTCAGTTTCTTCATCTGTAAAATGGGGATTCATTGCCTCTTCCACCCAGATTGTGAGCCCAATGTAAGGCAGGGACTGTGTCCAATCTGATTAACTTGCATCTACCATAGCGCTTAGAACAGTGCTTGACACATACTAAGCACTTAAATACCATAATAATACTAATTCTGACTGAATTAGTCCATAGTAGAAACCATTTACACTCATTAAGACTCTGAGCCCGCTTTCTGGACTGTGAGCCCACTGTTGTGTAGGGACCACCTCTATATGTTGCCAACTTGTACTTCCCAAGGGCTTAATACAGTGCTCTGCACACAGTAAGCACTCAATAAATACGACTGAATGAATGAATTAAGACTCAACCATTGTTTGAGAGGACAAACTATGGTCCTCAGTTCATTGTAGAATACTTGATATGTGTCTATTGGAATTCTGCATATTCTTGGGATTTTCCATGCTGTGACCTGTGTGATTTAAATGCCAAGGTATCACTTGTGTCAGAGGCCCCTGAAGCCCAGATCCCAAAGGGGACAATGGTGCCAAGAACGATAAGACTGAGAACTGCTGAACCACGACAGTTCTGCTGCCAAAATTCCTGTCCTAAACTCCCCTTTACTCCATAAGCTCAGATCATTCCAACCACGTCTCCATAGGCAGGAAGTGGATAGTTGAGCAATCATCTGGATAAAAGGCTACAAAGAATCTTGCTGTAGAAGAAAATGGGATATTGGGACTACCTGATCCAGGTCTATTGGGTTCCCTGATTAGAGTCACCTAATAATGATCAGCTCTTCACTTCCCTTTGCAAATTATTGAGATCACTCAGATAAAAGAATAAAATTGGATCTGAACTGCATGGATATTTCAGGCACAAAACAACCCATCCATCTGAATAATTCAAATATCTAGATAATTCAGACCAAAGTGCACTTCTTTGTTGGCATTATTTAACTACTTTGCAAACGTATATCCTGGCATAAGCATATTAAATAATTTAGGACTCCATAAGCAAGGCTGAAAAGAAAATCGAATTATCCAGGAAAAAGAACGGTGATCTGCAAGAAAACTTCATGGTGTCTGATTTTCCGTGAAAGCCTAAAATGGTCTTATCTCTATTATTTTAATATTTTAAAAAATATACTTTGGCTTAGGTAGTACTGTGAAAAACAACTAAATATAGCCAGAGATTGCAGAGGGTGTGAATGGAAAACAAAGAGGTTTGGAGCTGGGCTCCTGCTACGTCATTACATCACCAATAATTATGTTATTATGCCCCTGGCCCAATTCGTTACTATCTGGACACCACTTAAAAATGATTTTTTAAAAGCTGATTAATAACAGAAGATAGAGCTTCATTTCTTTGATGATTGTAAATGCATCTGAGCAACTTCTAGGCTTTCTCACTCACCCTTAGAAAGTCAGGAACTGAAGCATAAAATACTTTTTAAAAGATATGGCTTTAAATCCCTCCACCTCTCGACCAAATATTTATGATTGTGTCCTATATATATTTGTGTGGGTGACATTTAGGAACCTCATCTCAGGTGCATTACATTACTTCAAAAATATTTTTATTAGTAATACTACTCATTATCATCTCCTTGTGGCCAAGAAGGTGTCTACTGTGGCATGGAACTCTTCCCAAAGGCTTAAAACAGTCTTCTGCACACTGTAAAGTGATCAACAAATACCACTTATTGATTGATAACAAATGTGATCTTAGTGTAGCACTTAGTATGGGCCAAGTGCTGTACTAAACACTGGGGTATTATTTTACAATAGATATAACAGAGTTACAGTATAATCAGGTTGGATACAGTCATTGTCCCAATTAATCAACCAGTGGCATTTACTGAGTGCAGAGCACTGTATTAAGTACTTGGGGGAATACAGTAGAGTATGTAGACATGATCACTGCTTTTAAGGATCTTACACGTGGAGCTCATCATCTAAGGGGTGGGATACAGCAGATATTTAATAATTTTCTAACAAGGAAACAGGCATTATAATACCTACCTGTTCCAGGTTTTCTCGTTAGAGTTTAAGCAATTAGAAGTAGGAGTGGCCTTATTTTCCTGTGTGACCCTCCCTCAGTGTCTAGTGCAGTGTTCTGCACAACACTCAATAAATGGTGTTTCTTAGTGAATAATGCCTATCACTGCTCTTTGGTATTTTTTCCAAGACAACCCTTCTGAGACTAACACAGATGATTCCTTTAAATTAAAAACACACACAACACTTAGAAAAATCCATCCTTTGACTTCACAAATAATTTTGCTGTTTATCATTGCTTCTGCTCCTAACACTTAACACTGAGACCAGGAAAGCTGGACCACATTTGCAAAACTGCCATCTTGATTTGTGGTCTTCCTGGAGAAAAGCACATTTCCTGTTGCTCAACAATGATCCCTCCAGGTAGGCTATGGCATAACACCATCGGGCATCACAAAGAACCAGAGGGATGCCCCATGGGAAGATGAAATGTGTGTAAAAATGAGCAAAAGCTTTCAAAGGATTAAAATAATGGAATAAAAACAATTTTTAAGATTGTGTGTCTTCTACTAAAACAAATACAGACACAGAGAATAAGTACAGTAAGTTATGTCTTCAACATGTAAAACTTTTTTGGGGAGGGGGGATTCTCTAAACGTCCTATTTCTACAGCAGAGCTGCACCTTTTCCCTTGGTCAAATGCAGGAGTTTAAGATGCTTCCAGCTCATTCCCTTAAACATTTCTCTATCACTGGACCAGAAGGGTTTCTAGTGCCAAAGAGCTGTTCTGTCCTATTGAAAGCATAGAATGGTTTTCTCTGCAGTAAGTACAAAGAGCAAGCAAATTTAGTCAGTTTATGCAAAACACAAAATGGCATCTGCCATCTGGAAAAACACACAAAAGGCATGGGCAGTCAAACCCTTTTCAAGACTTTGGCATGTAAAATTAACATTTTTTAAAACTCTTAAAGGTCTATAAGAACCTTCAGAAATTAGAATTCTTTGAAAGGGCTTTCCATTTTTCTGCTCCTTTGACAATGGAAAGACTATCTAGGAGAAGGTGGAAAAGGTATTAGGCCCAAGGGATTTTTTTTTCAGGAATAATAGGAAATATACCATCTCACTACTGTTATTGTAATAATGATGATAATAATAATAATAATAATAATGATAGAGATTTTTTAAGTGCTTACTATGTGCCAAGCACTGTACTAAGAGCTGGAGTGGATATAGGATAATCAGGACCCACATGGGGCTCACAGCCCAAGTAGCAAGGAGAACAGGTGTTGAATCCCCACTTTGCAGATGGGGAAACTGAGATGCAGGGAAGTTAACTGACTTGCCCAAGGTCACATGACAGACAAGTGGCAGAGTAGGAATTAGAACCCAGGTCTTCTGACTCCCAGTCCTGTTCTTTTTCCATTAGGTCACACTGCTTCACTATCAGTATCCCTACCATCATCATTCTAGATGGCGAGAATAATGTCCTTTAATAGAATATATATATACATATATATGACATTATATATAGGGAGCTTCTAAAGTCTGGTCCAGAACCTTGCTTGGTGAGAGAGCTCATTAAAGATTTATTTGTAATGACTGTAAGCTCCTTGTGTGCAGAGCTCATGTCTACCAACTGTACTATGCTCTCCCAAGTGCTTAATACAGCACTACTCTTGCAGCAAACATTCAATAAATACCACTAATTGTTTGATGATATTCAACTGACTCCCAGACCTGTAGTTCCTTGCTCATCTCACAGAGAATTCAATCAATTCAATTGTGTTTCTTGAGTGCTTACTGTGTGCAAAGTTTTAAGTGCTATGGAGAGTACAATATAATAATATAGAAAAGCTTCCAGGAGGGACCCGATAAGTCTCCCCTTCTAGGTAAAGGACAGAGATCATGTCTATTTACACTACTGCACTCTCCCAAGACCTAAATATAGTGCTCTGCACACAATAAGTACTCAATAAATACCGCCGATTGACTGGAGGGAAAAAGGAGGGTGAAAGAATACATATACTCTGGTGAGAAGGGGAAAAAAAAAAAAATCAAACCTAAAATGATTTCAGCCGAGATCTTCTCCAAGGGGCTGTGATCCTAGGATCAGCATCCAATTTAACAGGGGAAAAAAGGAATGGGTTGAAATGCCTAGCAGACCTTCTGACCAATGGAACAGGCAGTGGTGAGTTACAAGCCATTTCAAGTATGCACTGTGCCCCTGGACTTCAGGCCCTTCATGAAGATGACATATTCAGACTCGAGGGCCCGGATGGTCGCTGCTCTTACAGAACCTGCAGGCCAATGCTTTGAGTGTCACATATCAATTCAGAAGTAATCTGGGGGCTTGCCCTTCCAGCAAGGGATAAGAGGTTATGATCAACTAATTGAAACTGACAAGGGGAGAAAAGAATGAAATAGAAGGAGGTAAAGTTTGGGATAAAAAGTAGTCTCTTCCTTTTCAGGAAAACACCATGATAAGCATGCTCACGTTAAATCAGATAGATTTTTTATTATTACCATTATTATTATTGGTAATAATGGTATTTGTTAAATGCTTACTCTGTGCTAAACACTCTGCTAAGCACTGGGGTCAATACAATGCAATCAAATCAGATGTGGTAAAAAGATGAATTAGGTTTTACACATAGCAGCAATTTTCCCCTAATGTAATGCCAATCATCTAAACTTCTGTTATCCCAACCAACCAGCTAGCAAAGTCCCGGTTGGTTTGGATATTTTTAAAAGCCCAGATTGGTCCCAGGTTTATCGGAAAGTCAAGCCCCACCAATTTGATGACATGAACTAGTCTTGGTCTCAACTAGGTCAGATATCAGCTTTCCATCTACAGTAATACCTCTACAGTACTGCTGAGAAGAGGTTACAATCTCAGAGGTTTCTAAATCACAAAACTGCAAAGTATCAATGCCTATTATAAAAATAGGGTCAGGTTTCCACCACTGCCAGGATCATCTCTGGCTGCTGCTCCCTGAAGTTAGCCTGGAAAGGGATCCTGGATGGTAGTGGCAGCTGGACCCCAATCCTATTTTTGCAAGAGCGTTAATACCACTTCTTGCTTTCTGTGGGTTTGTGGCTTACCTATGCCCTGAACCACAAAACAGGTGCCCAGAGATGTCATCATGAGAAAGGAAGATCCACGAACCCCCAAAGGAATTTTTGCACCTTCAAAAGAGCTCCTGGTTTTTAAGAAATCACCAACAGCTAACGAAAAGGAGTGGGGGGTAAAAAAAATCCACTGTTCTTTCTTGGAAGTCAAACTAATCTGGAGGAAAGGATGTTTTTATAATCTATGAAGATTTTTAAGCTTTATAATTGCAGTGGCAGCTTCTCGATTAATACAATTAATAGCACATAATAGACTATGATCCAGCAAGGCTCCTGTTCACTCCCACCGGTGGTTTTAGATGAGAAAACAATAGTGAAGTTTGTCCCGCCTGCACTCTTTCAATGCCACCTATTACCCAGGGGAGATGTTATAGCTCCCAGCTGCCTCCCTCTTTTAACCACTCACACACATGGGTCTTTGCCCTCCAAGTATGGAGACATATCTGTACATTTCAATGACAATCTGGCCCGTGGTTTCAGGATTTTAAAGTCACAGTAATGCAATTTTTGCAATCAACAGACTATTGTATTAAGTAAAGAGCAGGAACTGGAGGGGGGAGAGGGGTAGTGTGGAGAAGGGGGATAAGTAGATACAAAGCTGCAAAGCATCCAATTAAATTATAAAAGAACTCCAAGAATAACCAACCAACAATGTGCTTTGAAGCTAATGCCCAAAAATACAAAAACCTGTAATAAATCTAATTGAGCTTTTGATGACAAGCACTGTTGTTTCTACCCAACATATTTTTCTGGTGTATTTGTCTAGAAAGGTAGAACTCTAAATAGAAGAACATACCCTGTCCTTCACTCCCTTATGCCTTTGCAAAGGAAAGTGGAGAAACTAGATTATTTTCTAGATAATTCTGAGGAAAATTTCAGTTGAAGTCAAGGGGTTTGGCCTGAATTATTCAGATAATTATCTCAATTCTCCACTTTCTAAGATTACTCCCGGCTTTAGTCACAAAGTCAGTGATTCTTTTAAATTTTGCTGAATAAGCATTTACTTTAGAAAAGAGCTGAATTTACACATAATTTGCCACAGAAATAGAAAATCTACATACCCATGTCATTTTGTGAGATTTGTTTAATCACTAAAACTTAAATGTGCCTAGATTAAGTATTAACTACAATAGCCAAACAACATACAGAGGTTTGAATAGCTTAAGTGGTGGTGGGAATGTGTGTATGTGTGTGTTTGTGTGTGTTTTCTGGGGGGGAGGATATTAAAAAAAAAAACAGGAAAATTAGTATCATGCCACACTTTTAACAGCTAATAAAAAGAACATGGTTAAACGAGATTAAGGTTCAAATTAAGGTCAGTCAAGGAACCAATTGAGGAAAGATGTCATGTCCAGTTGGATGGAGTGGTATTTTGAATGAAACAGTCTCCCCTGATTCCATCTTACATTGAAAAATGACACTGTTGGGGTTAATAAAGACAGTGCACATTTGTTTGGACTGAGACTTCAATTAAAATGTTATTTGGGCAGCCAATGCTAATGTCTCGCTGAACGGTAAAACCGAAATGCCTCCCTCAACCTCTTCCCCTCCCCCCCACCAAAAAAATCCTAATCTGTAAAAAATCCCAAATCATTGGCAGGAGGAATTGTGTTTGCTGGACAGATGCCAAAGTCAGTGCTTTAGCTTCTTATGGATTCTGTGACATCACCAGGGACAGCTGAGGCTTGCAATGTTTCATGCCCATTAAGCTTGATTGGGATTTGGATTTTTTTTTTATTTTTTAGTTGAACTTTAAGAAAAAAAACCTCAAACAAATTGACAATTGGAAGACAAACTATGGTGTTGGATTTATGTATGAGTTAGAAAGGATTGTCCATAAAGTTAAAGTACAATAATCATAGTCTTTTTCTGGTACTTGCTAAATGCTTACCATATGCCAAACACTGTCTTAAGCACTGGATAGATACAAGATCATCAGGTTGGACTCAGTCCCTGATTGACATGGAGTTCTCAATCTAAGTAGCAGGGAATAGGATTTAATCCCCGTTTTACAGATGAGGAAATGAAGGCTCAGACATTAAGTTGCCTGAGCTCCTAGAAACAAAACTGTCAGAAAATGAGGGATTTGCAGGTGTAAACAACAGCATGACAATCATTTATTGAGCACTTACTATGTTCAGTGCATTGTACTAAGCACTTGGAAGGGGCAGTGTTGTCTTCCAATGAACTGAGAAGGTGGGGAAACCCAACCTGACTCCAATGGTGAGCCCTCAGAGTTGCCCGTTGTTCTGATTTTAAACTGGATGGTCCATTTTTCAGTGGTTCTGTCCCCCATCTGGTGTGGACATGGCACCAGAAGCCTTTATAACTGGTATTTTTAAATTTGATGCCCAGCTTCACCTCTGCCCACAGCTTTACACAGTGTTCGTGATTACACAGTACTCAGATTCAGTTTCAGAGAACTGCAAGGAGAATGCCAAGGCTCTGGAGCAAACTGGGGGGCCAGGGTTTTCCCAGGAGGAACACTGAAGATTCAGGTGAACTTGGCATAAGCCAATCAATCAATGGTATTTATTTAGTGCTTACTATGAGCAGAGCACTATGCTAAACACTATGGAGAGTACAATACAAAGGAGTTGGCAAGTCTGTTCCCTGCCCACAATGAGCTTAGAGTCTACAGGGGGGCACAATGTAATTATGCACCACTGCATAATCGACACATCACATATGACATCAAAAACCTTACCATGCCTGGCATGTTTTAGTGCCACCAGTTGCCACCCAAGCTGCCCACCCACCAACCAGCCCCTCTCTGGCTTTGGACCAGGCAAGAGAAGATGGCTAGGAGGAGACCACAGATGCTAGCAGGTTAAGCAAGAAAGTAGAGGATTCAACCATCAAGGATCTACCACAATTTAAGTGTCAAAATTGCCCTGATGAGATTGTCACACAAGAAATGTTTATTGGTTCATAAATGACAAGTAGCCTACCAAGCTAAGTGAAATAACTCTCCCACTGGAAAGTCAATATTCAACTCAATATCCTTTGAGAAGATAACTATTGCTCATTGATATAGCTTGATTTTTTTCCTTAAGAAATTCTGGGAGGAGTAAATAGTAGTTTTTTCTTAACCAGGGTAACTAAATATGGCAGGCTCGCAAAGGTATAAACGTTCCAATCTCCTATTAGCATTATATGCAGAAATTATTCATGTATTTATGATGCCTCCAGCCTGTGGAAGAATGGATTTCAGCTCCAGTAAAACAAAACAAGAATCCATCTCATTTTAATAGCCAGAGATCACCAATCAATGGATTATGCTTTGTTTTTCTTTGGAAGCACTGTTGGTAAACAAATATATTTTTCCCCGATCAAAAATATATATTTTTTAATTCCCCATAAGGAATTGTATAAAAAAAGAATCAGATCCAGCAATCCCCTCTCCCCTCATGCCTTGAAACTAATAACAAACTCATTTTGCTCTCAAAAAAAACAGAAAGATAAAGATTAAACAGGATGAAAAGAATCAGGATAATCATTTTGGAAACAGACCTTCTGCTCTTCCACTAAGGGAAGACAACTGTGTGTGAGACAAGAGTAAACTAAACCAAAAACCAGTTCATTCATTTTGTGATTTGGAATATGTCTTCCTCCATGGAGGAGAGAGAATGCCTAAAAAGTGTTTGAGGGGAAGGATGGCAAATTTGGGGGCTTATTTACAAGGTTTGAGTAAAATGTTTGCTCAGACACCTTTGGGCTCTAGTCCACTTCAAGTTTATTTTACTGGAACCTCAAACGGAGGCTATGGGATCTGGCGGGGGCTGGGTGGAGGCTTTCTGAGCAGCAGTGGCTACTGCCACCATCCCAAAAATCGGTAGTTGTGGATGCCTGGCCATTCTGGCAAGCATGGGAGTTGCGGGGGGGGGGGGATTTAAAACTTTGTCAAAGGCAAGAAGAGGGGCACTATGTGGTGGGGACGAGACCTACTACTGTTCACCCTGCAGTACAGGGATTATAACAGAAGGAACCCCCACGTGTCCCTGGGCCAGCTAGGGGTAGGGTCCTGCCAGCAGCATAGCTTTGTGGATAAAGCCTGGGCCTGGGAGTCAGAGGACCTGGGTTCTAATCCTGGCTCTGCCACTTGTCTGCTGTGTGACCTTGGGCAAATCACAACTTCTCTGTGCCTCACTTACCTCAGCTGTAAAATGGAGATTAAGACCATGAGTTTAAGATGTGGGACAGAGACTGTGTCCAATCTGATTAACTTTTATCTACCCCAGCACTTAGAACAGTGTTTGGCACATAAGCACTTAACAAGTACCATAATTATTATTATTGTTAGCTGAGAGAGCCGGAGGAGAGAGCGCATGGGCCACCCTGGAGACACACCCATGCAGCCCGAGCATGGCCTGGAGCCTGGCTGAGCTGGCTGCAGGAGCAAACTTTTAATAACTGAGTCTGGCAGCTTGGCACACCACAGCCTGGCCCCTGGCCTGGCCTCAGGAAGATAGAGTGTCAGAGTCAAGCCTGCTCCTTCACAGCCATGACTACGTGAGCCCCCAGACCAATAAAGAGGAGCCCAGCCCAGCCTACTGGGCACCATTGGAATTCTGGTCCAGAGCCCCAATCCTCTAGACTGTAAAGTTTTTTTGGGCAGGGAATGTGTCTTATTTTGTTATATTGTACTCTCCCAAGCACTTAGTACAGTGCTCTGCACACAGTACACAGTAAGTGTTCAGAAAATAAGATTGACTGACTGATGTACCAGACTCTCTCCTGAGCCAGTGGAGGGAGGCTCGGCACTAATGAAACAGAAGAGATTGCCCTATTAAATCACTCTTGGTGAAACGACAGTGCTGGTATTTGTTCTACCGGTGCAGCATTCTGGATAGAGCCTGGCATACAGTAAGGGCTTTAACAAATACCACAATTTTTATAGGTGTTGGGATGGCTGAGTAGACTAAAGCGCCTGGCTCAAGTTGTCACTTCCCTTAGTTGGGGCTTCTGGTCTCTAAAAGGAGGCATGGGTTCTAATCCCACTTCTGACACTTTTGAGAAGCAGCGAGGCCTAGTGGAAAGAGTCCAGGCCTGGGAGTCACAGGACCTGGGTTCTAATCCAAGTTTTGCCACTTGTCTGCTGTGTGACCTTGGGTAAGTTCCTCAACCTCTCGGTGCCTCAGTTACCTCATCTGCAAAATGGGGATTCAATCTCTGTTCTCCCAAGTGGGACCTGATGATCTTGTACCTACCCCAGAACTTTATATAGTGCTTGGCACATACTAAGCACTTTGCAAGTACCACAATTATTATTATCATTAGTAGTATATTAGTGTGATCTGCTCTAAAAGTCTTTCTCTCCTCCCTCTCAGGGAGCTCATCAACTGACATGATTCCTCCCTCCCAGGGAGCTCATCAACTGACATGTCATGACTGACATGACATGATTTCAGCTACCATCCCTATGCAGATGACTTCCAAAATTATAATTCATTCATTCAATAATATTTATTGAGCACTTACTTTGTGCAGAGCACTGTACTAAGTGCTTGGGAAGTACAAGTCGGCAACATATAGAGACGGTCCCTACCCAGCAACCCAGCAACAGGCTCACAGACTAGAGGCAGGAGACAGACAACAATCTCTTATATACTCTAATGTTGTACTTCTTTAACTCTTATCAGCTATTTCCAGAGCCAGCACTTTATACTTAATAGGGAAAGAAATTGATTCTTCATTTTCCATCCTTCAATAAATCAATTGTATTTATTAAGCACTTACCATGTGCAGAGCACTGTACTAAGTGCTTAAGAGGGTACAATATAACAGAGTTGATAGATATGTTCCTGCCCACAAGGAGCTTACAGTCTAGAGGGAGAGATAGACATTGTTATGGATATGTACATAAGTGCTGGGGGCTTGTTGTGGGCAGGGAATGCACCTACCAACTCTTTATATTGTGTTTCCCAAGTGCTTAGTAAAGTGCTCTGCGCACAGTAAGCCCTCAATAAATGTGATTGATCCCCACTTAACAGATGAGGAAGAAAACTGATGCACAGAGAGGTTACATGACTTGCCCAAGATCACACAGCACACCAGCGGCAGAGCAAAGATTAAAATCCTGATCTCCTGATTCCAGATCAATGTTCTGTCCACTAGAACCTCCTGTCTTCCTAAGTTCTACACCAAGAAAAGTAAACTGGCATTGTCTTCATGCCTTAGGCATTTAATTGCTTAATTAACTTGATTCTCCAGGAATACAAATAAGGAGCCTTTTTTTTTTTTGGCCTACTGAAAAAGGAGCAATTTCACTTTTTTTAGTAGGAATAAGAGGGGGCTCTAATTTTTTTTTTTACATTGGAAACTATCCTTGCTGTGTCCTGATGCAAAAATAAGTCCTCAGGACTGACTCAGGTTGGGAAACTGGAAAGAAACCACAGGTTGAAGTTGTGAAGAAAATTCTCAAAGCTCAGTACTCTCATTCAAAACACCCTGCTGAGCAGATGGAACAGCCCAGCTAACCTGTGCAGACGTGTGTCCACAAGGGTTTGAAACCTTGTTGAGTCTTTATAAAGTACCTTCAAATCAAAATCCCAACTCATAAGGTTAACCATGAAAAAGCTTCAATTAACCAGTGCATACAGTAAAGGATCCAGACCAATCTAAACGTTCCCGTGACTGCACAGACTGTGTGGACACTCTGGTCATTTGAACAGTTTCCAACTTCCCCTGAAATCCGAACCTTTAGGACCTACTGCCTTAATTCTTCTTAGAAAGGACTTGGAAAATGAACTGTTAATTGAGGTATTGGCTGACTGGTCAAACAACTACCTTTATTTTTCCAACAAAAAACAGGTTCTAAACCAAACGGTAAGCAAATTGTACCCTTCCTATCCACTCTTCCACCTCATGTTCCTGACTCAAATTTGAATGGGCAGAGAGTGAAGGGAAGAGAAGGAAACCAACAGCCAGTTGTCTCTAAAGGAGCCAGAGATTTCCCTGGGCACCAGCCCACATCAAGGTGGCCACACTACTTAACCCCTCTTGGCAACACTGGCTGTATTACCAAGGGGAGATCCGAGCGCAACTGCCTGAGATAAGGGGTGTCCAGTGTTAATAAACAGGCTTCCTCTACACCTCAGCAGGGCCTTCCTTTTCTAAACAGCCTTCCTTTAATGTTGGTGAATGTTGTTTTTCCATTGACTCAACATCTAGTCTCTGGTGGTAGTTGGGGAAAATGGAGCGGGGTGGAGGAGGGGGTGGAGGGGGAAGAAGGATGCAAAAAAAAAAAAAAAAAAAAGCACAGCCATGGTTCCAAACAAACTAGACACCTGCTTTGGAAAAGAAAATGACTTCGTCCTCACTTCCTCTTGGTTTTGATCGGCCCTTTTTTTTACGCAGGATTACTTACGGCATGGAAACTGGCGAGGGCTTCGTACTTTTCCTTTATGGATTTGGCTGGTGTTATCTGAAGAAAGGAAAAAATAAGAGAGTTATTGAAGTACAGTCAAGGGGAGAGGGCAGATGCAAGTCTGGAGGAAAGATGAAAGAGGGAAAAGAAAAGAAAGGCAGGGAGAAAGGATGGAGGGAAGAGGAAGGAGAAACGGGGGGGACAAAAGGAAACGAATGAAAAGGGAGAGGTGGAGGCAGAAAAGAGAGGAAAGAAAAGGGGGGGCGGGGGAGAAGACTAGGAAGAGGTGATCCATTCCTTCTGGGAAATATTTCCCAAGCCCAGGCACAGCTTGGTTTAATGAGGGAATGAGATCCCCTCGGAGGTTGCTCTGAGCCAGCAGAAGGTCAAGGGACATCTTCGAACCCAAATCTTGATTAAAGCCTGCTAAGTATTTTGACTTGAAGGAGACGAGAAGGATTAAGAGCAAAATAGAGCAGTGAGGGTAAGAAAGAAACAGGAAAGAAAAGGGAAAAACCCACCCAAGACACAAAAGAAATGGTAGAAAACACATCTGAATCAGCTAGTCATCTGCTAACAGGCTGTAAAGATTCCCAATGACAACTTGTCACAATAGTTTAGTGAAACTGAAGCAGCACTTATCCCCTTTCCTGTGCTTAATCTCCCCGTGCGAGCCACAGAAACATGCTACTGCGTTTAATAGGATTAGTTTAGTTCACTTTCTCCTTTTTTTTTAACAATTCTATTTTCATCAATACCCCATCCTTGAATTCAACTCTCCTGCTGTGCCTCATAAACTACTACATGAATGCTACATAGCAGTTCCCTCCCCAGCAACGCCCCACCCCCACCCCCACTTGAGAATGTATGGGCAGCCAATGAGACTAATATCTACTGCTGATGTCTCATGCCTGTATCTCATGGGATATCCAGGTGTAATGATTTTCCCTCATTCTGAAAATGAGAGGAAAAAGTGGAAGAGGTTCTCTGGAGGGCCCAGGCTATGTCACCCTGACTTGCTCCCTTTGCTCTCCCTGTCCCCCTCCCAGCCCCACAGCATTTATTACATATCTGTAATTTATTTAATTTTATTAATGTCTGTCTCCCCATCTCTAGACTGTAAGCGCATTGTGGGTAGGGAATGTGTCTGTTTATTGTTGTATTGCACTCTCCCAAGAGCTTAGTACAGTGTTCTGCACAGAGTAAGCACTCAATAAATATGACAAGGAATGTAGTAAATTGAAATGGTTGGAGAATAAAATAATAAAAATGATAACAGTGGTATTTAAGCACTTACTATATGCCAAGCCCTGAAGTATTCATTCATTCAACTGTAGATACAATATGATCAAAACAGACACAGTCCCTGTCCCTCATGGGGCTCACAATCTAAGGGGGAAAGAAAGTGGGCAGTTCATCCCTATTTCAAAGATGAGGTAACTGAAGCACAGAGAAGTTAAGTGATTTGCCCGAAGTCCCACAGCAGGGAAGTGGGAGAGTCAGATTAGAGAAGCAGCTTGGCTCAGTGGAAAGAGCCCGGGCTTTGGAGTCAGAGGTCATGGGTTCAAACCCCAGCTCCGCCAATTGTCAGCTGTGTGACTTTGGGCAAGTCACTTAACTTCTCTGTGCTTCAGTTACCTCATCTGTAAAATAGGGATTGACTGTGAGCCCCCCGTGGGACAGCCTGATCACCTTGTAACCCCTCCAGCGCTTAGAACAGTGCTTTGCACATAGTAAGCGCTTAATAAATGCCAAAAAAATTGAAACCCAGGTCTCCCGACTCCCAGCCCTATGCACTGTCTACTGATGCATGCTCCTTCTATTAGTCTCTGAGACTAGCCCTAAATGAGAGGAGAGGAAGAAAAGAATGCACTCGAACCTCTTGGCAAAATCCTTTTTCTTCTTCCTACAGCCATAGCATTGTTTCTTCTTCCACTGAAGAGAACCGCATGTTGCCCTCTTAGAGAGTGTTCGCCCCGATTTTCCCAATCCTCCGCAATCCAAGCAACCTGCGGGAGGGTTGGTCCTCGGGGAGCACATCAGACCCTCCCGTTAGACGCTCTTAGGAGGAGAGAAGGGGAAGGAGCCGCTACTCTGGGGATTTGAGGCCTCTAGGGAGGCATTTAAAGGGCCGCAGCACTGCTGCGCTGAACCTGACTTCTACAGGCTGGATTTCCCCGGCCACGTGGGAATGCTCCGGCCACGTGGGAATGCTCCGGACGCGTCCTGGGGACCAGTTTAGCTGCGGCTCTCGCCTTCTAATCGAAGGGAGAGGGTAGAATCGGGCCTGCAATGTTGGGACCCACGGGGGGGGGGGATTTGGGGTGGGAGAAGGAAAGGTGGGGGGCTCCACCTGGAGCCTTCGGAGAAGGGGCTGATGATGATATTAAGCGCTTACCATGCGCCAAGCACTGTTCTAAGCACTGGGGTTGATACAAGGTAACCAGGTTGTCCCACATGGGGCTCACAGTCTTCATCCTCATTTTACAGATGTGGTAACTGAGGCACGGGGAAGTGGTTTGCCCAAGAGCACACAGCAGACAGGTGGCAGAGCTGGGATTAGAACCCACATCCTCTGACTCCCTAGCCCGTGTTCTTTCCACTAAGCCATGCTGCTACTGGGGAGTTCAAGAACCAAGGACCTGCCGTATTTATTTTACTTGTACATATCTATTCTATTTATTTTATTTTGTTAATATGTTTTGTTTTGTTCTGTCTTCCCCTTCTAGACTGTGAGCCCACTGTTGGGTAGGGACCGTCTCTATATGTTGCCATAGTACCAAGCGCTTAGTACAGTGCTCTGCACACAGTATGCGCTCAATAAATACGATTGATTGATTGACCCCTGGGGGCAGAGGTGAAAAGCGTGAACCCCCTACTGCTGCCTCTTCTAGGGGACGTCGGTGTGGGCTGCCCCGGGTTCTACTTTTCCAGGTGGTTCTTTTGGTGAAGGAGAGGAAGGTGGTGGGACAAAGAGCTGGACGGAGAAGAGAGTGAACTCCGTGGTGGGGAGTAAGACATGGAGAAAAAAAGGCGCCCCACAGCCGACACCAATTCCCCCCAGTCCAATTCCAGGCCCAAGGGCGCCCCGACAGCCTCTTCCCCCCACGGCATTGCCGCCGGACTCCCGCAGCCTCCCATCTGGGTGAGGAAGATTCAACTCTCCAGAAGTCACCCGCTTTCAACTGCAGCTGCAGCCTCAATCAGGAGAAAAGAGGGAGGGAGGGAGAGAGAGGGAGAGATTTTCCCCTTTTACAAAGCAGGGATTAATTTCAAGGGTCTTGGCGCGGAGGCCGGAGTGGAAGAAGGGAGGGGGAAGAAATGCCAGTGTTCAAGAGTGCTCGTTCACCTGCCAAATTTAGCCTCCCTGCTCCCTTCGCTTCCTCCCCCCTCCGCCTCTCAGACACGTCTACACCCCAGGGCTGAAGCCTCGGCCGCGGTCGGGACAGGGGAGATGACATTCCGTCCAGTCCGGTGGCTAGATTGCACCCGCCAACTTTGCCCATCCCTCTTCCCTAAACACCCAGACTTTCTTCGCCTGCCTTCATGGGGAAGGGGAAGGGGGTGCTAGATATGGGGGACACACACACAGCACGGCTAGACCCTCATGGCTTGTCAGCAGCTGGCTTCTCGAATCTTTCCCTAACTTTTTTCTAATGTTATTTTCATTTCCTGTCTATGAGTGAAGACCCAAGAATCGTCTTTCATATTTCCAATTCCCACCTGAAACACAAACTGGCTTTTCTGGGTATTAATCACAAGCAACACAAACACAGAGCAGTACCCTTACTTTGAAAATTCTCTGTTCTGTCCATTTTTCAAGGTTAAGTTGAAGACGTAGCTCTTTAGCCAGTCTCTTCATACTGCAGCTTTCCCTTTCCAGGTGATCTGAGCCCTCCCTCTGGCATCTTTTCTTTAAGAAAAAAAAAAACCAATTACATTCTTCACGTGCCTTCCCCTCCACTCCGTGTACGTGGTGTTCATCAGAGATGAAACGATAAGGTGGCAACAGGTGTGCAACCACTCATTAAGAACGGGAAGGGAAGGGGGACAGAACTTGGTCCGGTATAATAATAATAATAATGTTGCTATTTGTTAAGCACTTACTGTGTGCCAAGCACTGTTCTAAGTGCTAGGGTAGACGCAAGGTAATCAGGTTGTCTCACAGTCTTCATCCCCATTTTACAGATGAGGTACCTGAGGCACAGAGAAGTTAAGTGACTTGCCCAAGATCACAAAACTGACAAGTGGCAGAGTCAGGATTAGAACCCAGGACCTTTGACTCTCAAGCCCTTGCTCTTTCCACTAAGCCACGCTGTTTCTTGTATGTACTAGATATGTACCCCTAGTCTTAACAATTCAGAAAAAGGGTCTGAGCAGGCCTGATTGGCAGTTGAAGAGTTTCTAGGCCATAGTGTGAGCCAATAAGAAAAAAAAATGCCCCACTCCTAGGGCCACTGTTTGTTGCCTGATCCTACAGGAGTCGAGATGATTAGATCTCTCACTTCCGTGATTCCCCCAAGCTCAGAGTCTGAATGAACTCATTCAGAGCAGGGTTTGGTCTGCCCAGAGAGGGATCCCCACAGAGGGTGGTTTCATATTCTTTTAGCAACCTCTAGGTGCCATCCTGCCTCTCCTAACCTGAGATATGATTGAGTCATTTTTTTTAGTACAGATACTCTATATTCCCTGTGTGGAAACCCCTTTTAGGTTTAGACACAATTGAGGTTAATTGTACTAAGTTGATTTTGTTTCACAAACTTGAAGATAAGAACTCAATATGTAAACATTCCAAAATAAGATGCAAATCAGTATTTTGAGCCAAGTCTTTGCACTTTTTTTTAAGTGGGTCCGTGTTACTGCTTTTGGTGGTGGTTTGTCTGTGAAGTGACCCCTTTCTCTCTGTAAAATAGCAGAGTGAACAGGAACATTCAAGATAAATCAAAACTGTTATGGAGTCCACTTATCTGTACCCAAGAACTCTTGGGTTTCAAATAGTGTGGCCTAAGTTTGTTTGTGATTTTCATATTCCCGATTTCTAGACAGTTTTCAGATCCAGCAGTCTGGCACAGGCGTCTCATTACAAACAGGATTAGTAGAG
Source organism: Tachyglossus aculeatus (assembly GCF_015852505.1). NCBI lineage: Eukaryota > Metazoa > Chordata > Mammalia > Monotremata > Tachyglossidae > Tachyglossus > Tachyglossus aculeatus. Next base: position 12,235,660 of record NC_052084.1, on the reverse strand, counting down.
CAGATAGAGATATGGGCATGCGCATCAACAAGTCCCTGGCTTTTTCAACACCATAATAATATGTGTGTTCATGTGCTGGTGGTGCCCGTGAGGGTCAGTGTTTGGATAGATATTTTTATACAAATACATCACAGAATCCCATGTAAGGAACATGGTATATGTTGGAGAAGTCATTTCAAACATTTGAATGTCAGCCTAGAGATAAAATGAAGCAGCCTATGGACTTGTTTTCTTTTTGATGTTCAAATTTGTCAGAAATAGGGCCTACTATTTTATATTTAGGTTCCATCCCTGAAAATCTGGTTTTCAGTTTCATTGACTTTGCACTTGACTAAAGTGAAAGTTTTTTTTTTTTACTTCAAATTTCCCACCAGAAACCTTCTCCCTTGCCCACAACCCCCATCTTACTGGTTTCCCTCTTCCCCCACCCCACCCCCATTCTGAATGAAACCGGCCTGGAATAGACTCGTGCATATAACTCAACACTGCATGACCAAAGGCCATTTAGGGAAACCTAAAAAAACCCAAACTTTCACCCTTGAAAGGATTAAGAAAAACCAAAGAAAACCAAGGACAGACAAGGAGACTATGAGAGTCACAAGCAATTACCCTTCAGATTTATGGACCCGAACAGATGACAAATCTATAATGGGGGAGTGGATGGGGGAGAATTTTCATCCTGCTTACGAAGAATAATCCCTTAAGTGCCCCTCTCCCTTCTTTCTAACTTCGGGATAAAGACGCCCTAACTCAAGGTTTTCAATCATTCCGCGGAAACAAAGCCAGTAGCCTGCCCAAGCAGCAACAGGCTCAGAGATAAGGGGGCGAGGGGGGAGGGAAGGGAAGGGGGAGGGAGGAGGAGGAGGGAAACAACTTGAGAGTGGCGACGGACGTTCTGCCCCTTCTAGCCTTGTAAGGTCAAACCCCAAGCAGGTGCCTCCTGGCTGTGGATGCGCTGAGGGCCTCAGGGGTGGCTCAAGGCCCCGGAGCAGCTGGGGAGGTGTGTAAGGAAGCGAGGGAAGGGGCCCGGGAGAGAGCTGGGCTGAGACCCCTTGAAATCTGGCTGGCTGGGGAAAATGCCAGTTCCTTTCAGAGCCTAGAAAAAGTGGCGGGGGGGCGGGGGGGGGGGGGAGGAGAAGGTGGGGATACAGGGGGAGAGAAAGGAGGTTGGAAGGGGAGAAAGGCGGGGGCGCGATGTTGAGATGGCTCAACACAGGCCGGGTTTTTTTTCCCCTGTGCGCTGCAGCCTGCGTGCTGCTGCTTCTGGAGGGGAGCACTCCATTCTCAAGGTGGGGAATGGGTACTCTTAACGCAGACAACTAAATGGGATGAAGAGGGAACTCAAAACCTGCACCCTTATCACTGGCAAGCGGGAGAGGAAAGACAGTTCTTTATTCTCCAAATCCACCGTGTCTGTTATACCGCTGTTTGTACTCCCCCAAGCACTTAGTACAGTGCCCTGCACACAGTAAAGGTTCAATAAATACCAATGACCGATTTCTTACGCTGCGGAAGTATAAACATTTCAGCGCTAAGCAGCCAGATGTTGCTACTGCCGTAGGACACGCACCTAGGCATTATTTGTAGATGTTTCAAACTGTATTAGGTGTCCGCATAATAATCCGTCAGCAGCATAAAATGGATGCATGATCCAGTTAGGATCCCCGAGAAGGTTTGGTAGGCGAGCACTTTACAATGCTTTTACTTCACCTGAGCGGTGAGCTCAGGATCATAAGTGGTTTAAAGGCTCCGAGACATATCTGGGCCCTGAGCTTTGTCCCCGTCTGGTTCAGGGTTCCGCCTTCGCGCAATCCGGCACTCCAATGTAGCCCCGGCCCTAGATCTCTGCCTTCGTTTCTCCCACGGGACAGGCCGTCGGCGCCTTCCTTTGTATGGAGGGATAGCTAATGAAATGCTAATCTGCCCAAATGAGAGGGAGGAAAAAGTGAAAGTCCCACCATTCAGGGGATCCCCTCCCCTCCTTCTCTTCCTCCTCTCCCCCACACCCTGCCCCATCCCAGTTTCTTCACTGCTGCTGCGAAGGCACTGGAGAAGACAAAACATGAATGTAAAGGTAAAAATCAAAACTTCAAAACCCTAAACAGGCAAGCAGTGGGTCAGCCACGGACAGACCGAAGCGTTTTCCAAGGGCCTAATGAAATCTTCAAAATACATGTTGGGGCCTTATGGGCGCCATCGCTCCGTGAGGTCTGAATGAAATGAGTGGATTATGTAAGTAACGTCTCACCATGTGGTTACCACCATCTGTTAATATCTTCACACTGGAAAGTTTGGTGCCTTGAGCAAAGTCAGGGCTAGCGAAGGAGAGATCCATTTCGGGTTCCTCTTCCCCTGATATCAAGGATTCTCGACCTGCCCCCCATTTCCCTCCTTTTTCTTATGCCCAAAAAAAGAAAGAATAAAAGATGATCTTGGTGGGGAAACCATATCTAGGATGGAAAGCTTTGAATCTTTGAACGTGTGTATGATTCAATTTGATGATTGAATCAGTTTTAAGGTGTGGATTTGTAGACCCCCTCAAAATGTTTTTTTTTTTGGGGGGGGGGAGGGGCGGTTCTGAAGTGGTAGAAAAGGAGAGTACCCGAAAATCCCTGAAAAGGTTCATTTCAAGTGATCTGGAGAAAGTGTGTACACCGAAAGCTGGTGGTTAAACAAACATCCCTGCGGAAGCTCATAAGCAGTGAAGTTCCCAGGAGGGAATCGCCGCAGCTGCCACTTACTATTACTGATCTTCTTGTGGCATTTCGGATTTTTTCCCACAGCCGGTATAAATTCAGGTTGGTTGTCTGTTCAAAGGAGGTCCGTGAATTGGAATGAATTTGTTTGTCCTGGGTGCCAGTTTGCACATCAATGGGGTCACGGCGTTCCTGGGTACTCTCTCCTCCCCCGCGCCCCCCTTCCCCCCCCCCCCCCCGCCACCGCCCTTCTCTTTTCTCTCCCTCTCTTCCTCCCTCTCTTCTGCGTGTTGAGAGGAGTTTTTTAGAATTTTCTCCTGAAGTGGACCGTTAACCTCCTCTTCTGGCAAAAGGATCGGGGTAGAAAAAGGCTACAGAATGAATAGAATATAATTTCAGTTCCAGATTATTTGTTTATTAGAAATGGTGCCATCTCCCCATCCCAATTTTCTCTCTCTAAACTAAAAGAAAGCATGGGAGAAATACTCCGTAGAAGGTCAAGGTGAGATCTAATTGTTCATCCCAGAACAATAATAATAACATTTGTTAAACACTGTGCTAAGCGCTACTGTATTAAGCAATGGGGTGGATCCGAGATAATCAGGTCCCACATAGGGCTCACATTCTAGGAGGGAGAACAAGTATTGAATTCCTATTTTGCAGATGAGGGAAGTGAGGCACAGAGAAGTTACATGACTTGCCCAAGGTCACACAGCAGGTAAGATCTTCGAAATACCTATTCTGTTCGTTTTTGGTGGGAGGGAATGAACAGTGATTTTGAAAAGCAAGTACGACAGCAGGAACACACTACCACCACATCGGTAGCTGGAAAAGCTTCGGAACTTCGGTCGACTCTAAGTTGTTCAGGAGAGGTGAGGTGTGCGATGTAAACCAACAGAGATCGCTGCTTGTTTCAGCAATCATCTCGAGGCTTACAGCTTCTTGGCTTTTCGGTCCACCTCCTTTATCAGGAAGGTAGAGTCGCATAAGAGATAGGGGAACTCAGGCTGGAGAAAGAGGGAGAAAGAGAGGGCGGGGCATAAAGGGGGACGGAGAGACAGTCAGACAGAAGACCCAGCTCGGACAGAGAGAAGTGGCAAATGCCATATACATTACATATATAGCAGGGGATAGGGCAAGACTCCACAGGCGACATCCACGTGTCCGGGGCTGGAAAATGTGCTTCCCCCCTTTCAGTCAACCTGGTCCGGATCTACTGTCTGTGCGTCGTCAGTTAATGTAGCCAGCAGACCAGAGGATGAGGCACAGTGTGGCCGGGCTGCTGCACTGAAGCAGGGAGGGAGAGCGCAGGAGAGGTAGCTCGGAGTGGGAGAGGACGGACCCACCACTGCTCCCCACTTCCCTCCTCCCCCTCCGCAACACGCTGTACCCTCCATCGGGCTTAGCAAAGGAATCGATGCTGCTCCCAGAAACTTTTTCCTCTTACAACTGTCCTGATCACTTCTCTCTCTCTCTCTCTCTCTCTCTCTCTCTCTCTCTCTCTCTCTCTCGGGGGCGGGGGCGGGGGGGGCTGCGCGCTTAATCCCATAGAAATAAACTTTTGGGCTAAGGTTCAAATGATTTATTTCCAAGAAAGGGTCCACATCTTGATCTATTTCTTTCCCTTTCTTTTCTCTTTTAGAAAGCATCCAACTGGACAGATGGCTTAAAGGTGTGGAGAAAGCGTCAATTTGACTCATTTACTTGGGATTTGGAGTTTCTTAAAAGCGCAAACACTTCCCATAAATAAAATGAAGTAGGAAGAAGCGAGAGTAGTACAAAATAGCAAAATCCTCTCCCTAATACCCGCTCACCTCAAAAAGACGCTACCACAGCATGGCATTCTTGGGTCAATGCATCGGAAGGGAATTTTGACAGCCACCAAACGCGACAAAATTTAAGCTTCTCGACTCCGATTTCTGAATCTCCTGGAGTCAGATGTCTATTGGCAATCGTCTAAACCTAAGGTGGCAGAGCATTTAATTTTTGAGAAGGAAGCAGTGTTTTACCTTTTTCTCATTTAGACTGAATAGCTTTAACTCGACCGATATGATTTTTTTCTCCTTCACAATGATGTTTAAATCTGCCCCAGAAACTTTCCTGTCATTTTGTGCTTGGCCATTGTTTGATTATTATTCTTTTTTTTAAAGGGAGACTTTAATATCCTCCTTTTCACAGTTAGATGATTCTACAGTCAAAATTAAAGTATCTGAAGGATGAGTGGAGGTCTCGTATGTTTAACTGCTAGCACACATCATAAATCTGCTCTAGATATTCACGCCGTAAAAATGATCACAACCTTTGATCTAATAGAATCCGACCAACAGAGTTAAGATGCCGGTTTCTTCTCCTTCCTCATGATCATTTAAAGCGAAGAAATGTAGTTCATGCGGCATTTAATTGGCTAAGAATACTTTTCTAATAAAAAGTTCAAGTCTTTAAAGTCTTTGTTTTTATAAGGTCCTAAAGCCATAAACGCGATCGCTTTATTAAAAACCATTTGTTTTGCCCCCGATGAAAGGTAGGACAGATACAGCGCAACTTGATGTTCTTTTTCTTTTGAATTTGTATCCTTCAAATCTAGGGGATCACTTGGAGGCGAGAGGTTCTGGAGTTGAAAACCTTTTTTTTTTTTTTCTCCAAAAAAGCAACCCAAACGTAATTGTCTTTAGGCGTTGTGATGCAAATAGGCAATCAGGGATGAAATCCCCCCGTTTTTTGAGTTGGTGAACTGAGCATCAAAATAATTTTCAAGTTCTGCAGCATACAGAGCCAACCTATATCACGGATGCGATGCCGGCTCTGAACCGCTAAAAGGTATCTAAGGAGTATTTCTTTCCAGAGGAGTTGCTGTGTCTGCAACTTAAAATGATGTTCTCAGAGTTAGCCAAGTGTCTAGTAAGCCACTGTAATGAGAGGCTGAAGCGGATGAACCTGGCTTCACCACGATATCTGGCACTCCCCACCTTATTTCTCTGCGCATTTTACAACACTTAAATTCTCCTTTATAGTCAAGCGTGGTAGAGAGAAGTCTCGATCAGATTTCCATGCGTCCTGAGTTAGGTTACTTCATTCGTTCAATCAGTCGTATTTATTGAGCGCTTACTGTGTGCAGAGCACTGTAGTAAGCGCTTGGGAAGTACAAATGGCAACATATGAAGACGGTCTCTACCCAACAACGGGCTCACAGTCTAGAAGGGGGAGCCAAACCTACCTGTATTTCGCTTTTTGGGGGAGGGGAGGGGGGTGAATTATGCCCTTCTCGTGGTTTTTCAATACCTAAGGTGGTTTGGATTCCCCTCTCCCCCCCTCTCCCTCCTCTCCACAGCTCCCCCGCCCTCGTCTCCCTCCTGGAATATCTATTGCATGCCTCCTTTCACCGAGCCCCGGGAGTGCTCTGAGTCCGTTCTTTGGGCTCGACCTGCGGAGTCTGGGAGACTCAAGGACTCCGGTCCGGAGGAGCGGCTCTCGCCCGCTTGCTTTGCATATCGCTCGCAGATGGCTTCGCTCCCTCGAAGCCCCCGACGTGGTGATAAAGTCTCCTTCCTTTGCAGCGGGAGGAAGGGAGGGGGGAGAGCGACCGGCTGCGAAGGGACGGAGGGAGAAGGGGGGGCTGTCAGTCTCTCCACCTCTTTTCACCCCCCCCACCCCCTCTTTGATGAATATTTTTTTTTTCCTCCCAAGTTCTCTTGCCTCGCTATCCCCCCTTGAATCCGAAGGCGCCTCCCGATTGGGTGCTGGGGCCGGGTACGTCAGTCAGACTGTGACGTGCAGTCTTCCTGTTTCCTTCAGCTGTGTCTTAAAGTAAATCTTGTTGGGGAGCGGAGCCCTCAGCTGAGTGAGCTCTCCGAAATAATACACCATTGCAGCCAGGGAAAGCAGAGCGGCGCGAAAGAGCTCTCACTGACTCCTCTCTCCTCCTCCTCCTCTTCTCTCGCTTTTCCCCTCCTTGCTTCTTCTCCTTCTCATCTTCTCTTGCTCCCTTTCTCGCTGTCTCTCTCTCTTACACACACATACACACGCTCACCCTCCCTTGTCAAATTATAATATTCATCATCAGCAAGATACCAGCCTGTGTGTGTGTGTGTGTGTGTGTGTGCGTGCGCGCGCGCGTGTGTTTTCCTCTCTCCACCGGCAAAAAAAAAGAGGCTCAGTTCCATCGCTTTTGCACCGAGTAAGTATCTTTTCCGTCTCCCCTCCTTCTCCTCCCCCTCTTTTTTTTAAAGCACTTGCATGACTTGCTCTTAAACGAGGAGAAACTAAAATGACTAGTATTACTCATACCCGTGTAAAATGTTTTCCTTCCAGGGGAAAAAAAAATGCAATTATTTAAATGAATCACAATAAAATAAACCCTAAATGATTTCTAACCGGGAGCCTCAGTGGGACTCATCTCTCTCGAGTCTTCCCAGTTCCTGAGAGTAAGTGTTTTGGTTGTTTTGTTGTTGTTTTGGGTTGGTGGAGGTGGGGGAAATGTTTGATATTGTCGTGTTTATTTATGATCTTGTCACCTTTTGTTGAGTGTTTTTGAGATTGCGGGAAAGCTTGCTTTCTTCAGGGCGAAGAGGTGGAAGCGTGTTGGGTATTTTGCAGCTTTTTGTTACTCTGAACTCCCCTATTTCTCCACCCCTTATCCCTCTCATCACCCCCACCCTCTCACCCTCTCTCACCCCTCCCCCCAGCCCCAATCCCTTTTAAACTCCTAGTCTGGTCCTGTGTCCTTTCCCTTTGTCTTGTTTATTATAGCCGCCTTTCTTCTTGTCTCTTCAATTTGCCTGTCATTTGCATACCTTTCACTTCTCCTTTTTAACCCCAGCCGAGCAGGGTTAGGTCCCCTCTTACTTTCCTTGCCAGGCGTTGTCACATTCGAGAATTTGCGGGCAGTTTTTTTTTTTTTAGAAATCTAAGAATGGATTTACTGACAGTAGAGGAGCTCACTTGGTTGCGCTGGATAGAGGCAGATCCGAGACGATTTTAGGGGGGGTAAGGCGACTTGGTCCGTGTGTGTTTGTGTGTGTGTTTGTGGGGGCAATTGGGGGATTGGTGATGGATAGGAAATCTTTTAGTGGGGGAAAGGGGAAGGGGGACCGAACAGTGGAGTTTTTCTTAAGTTGGAGCCAAAGTACTTTGAAGTTTGTGGTGTCAGTTGGTGTTCCAGCCATGCTGTGTCCGGCATGGAAATGGTACTTGGGGAGAGCCCCGACTCTCACTTGGTTCCAGAGGTGCGAGGGAGGCCCAGGGGATGAGCTGGAAGGTTGGGAAAGGAAAAGGATGAAGAAGGCGTTGATGTCTCACAAGACCAGATGATACATCTGGAAAAAGAAAGGAAAATACCCCCATCAAAGTCCCGCTCAGACAACTCTGGTCACTGTGAGAGGGGAGCAGGTCTCAGCTTCTCTTCCAGTTTGGAAAAGAAGGGCGGGGAGGGAGGGGGTGTGGGAAGGGAGGAAAAAGCAGATGGGATCGAAATCCTCTCGTAACCAGGCCCCTCTGAATTTTTTTTTTAATTCTAAGACTCTCAAAGTTGAGGGAGGTAGGGAGCCCGACTGTGAGCTGGGCAGCGGAGAGAGGGAGGCTAAGGAAAGTTTAAAATAGCCGGAGGTGGCAGGTTAGGATGTGGAATTGGTATTCTTGGCAGTCACCATCCCTAACCTGGAGGGAGACGGAGGAAGGAGCGAGAGAACGGACAAGGACTCACCTATTGGACTTGCTTGTATTTTTCCAAGAAGTGTGTGTGTGTGTGTGTGTGTGTGTGTGTGTGTGTGTGTGTGTGTCCGTCCATGGTTAACTTGGGGAAAAAAATCGACAAACACCGGTTGTCTTCTACTTGAGAGGTAGTTCTGTCGTCATATCCCCTTCTTCCACTTACTTTCCTTCCCCATCTCACCTTAGATTTTAATTCCTTCCTTTCATTACCAGAGCTGAAGCAAGGTAGGAAGAAATCTGGTTACAAAGTGCGCATGGGCAGTGCCAGACAGGTGTGCTATGTCAAGAAAGACAGGTGTGAGTTCTCTCTGTCTTTCTGTGGATATCCAAGCCACAGTGCCTGGAGCCGGCGAGATTTATGAATTTATGGTTGTACTGGTCGGTAGGCTGTCCTGACTGAGGGGAATCAGACTGCTGGGGGGAGTTGAACTTTGCCGCGTAAATGTTTTTGTTTTTTTAGGATCCTGGCAGCGTTTTCGCAGGCTGCTGGTCTGCGTCGAAGACATTTGATTTCCAGACAGCCAAAAGCACACTGCTCAGTTTTATTTTCTTAAGACAGCAGCAGGTGGAAGGAATAGGAACCTTCAGAGTCCTTCTGTTTCCTTGTCCTTTGTTTCAGTAGACAGAGTGAAAGAAAGGTAGAGCTAGACAGAGAGGTAGAGTGTAAAAGAGAGAGAAAAAGATGTAGACATAAAAAAGATAGTGTTGCAGAGAGTACAGAGAAAGAATGAGAAAGAGATCCAGAGAGAGACAGAGAAAGAATGAGTTGCAGAGAGACACAGAGAAAAAATGAGAAAGAGGTGCAGAGAGACAGAGAAAGAATGAGATGCAGAGAGAGAGAATGAGAGATGCAGAGAGAGAATGAGAGACACAGAATGAGGATGAGATTCAGAGAGAGAATCAGATGCAGAGAGAGAATGAGAAAGACATGCAGAGAGAGAGAATGAGAGAGATGCAGAGAGAGAATGAGAAAGACATGCAGAGAGAGAGAGAGAATGAGAAAGACACGCAGAGAAAATGAGGAAGTTGCAGAGAGAATGAGAGATGCAGAGAGAGAGAATGAGAAAGATGCAGAGAGAATGAGAAAGATGCAGAGAGAGAATGAGAGATGCAGAGAGAATGAGAAAGACATGCAGAGAGAGAATGAGAAAGAGATGCAGTGAGAGAATGAGAAAGACATGCAGAGAGAGAGAATGAGAAAGACATGCAGAGAGAATGAGAAAGAAATGCAGTGAGAGAATGAGAGATGCAGTGAGAGAGAATGAGAGGTGCAGTGAGAGAGAATGAGAGATGCAGAGAATGAGAAAGAGATGCAGAGAATGAGAAAGAGATGCAGAGAATGAGAAAGATGCAGTGAGAGAATGAGAAAGAGATGCAGAGAGAGAATAAGAAAGAGATGCAGTGAGAAAGAGTGAGAAAGAGATTCAGAGAGAGAATGAGAAAGATGCAGAGAATGAGAAAGAGATTCAGTGAGAGAAGAGAAAGAGATGCAGAGAGAGAATGAGAGATGCAGAGAGAGAATGAGAGATGCAGAGGGAATGAGAGATGTAGAGACAGTGAGAGATGCAGAGACAGAATGAGAAAGAGATGCAGAGACATAATAAGAAAGAGATGCAGAGACAGAGAGAATGAGAAAAAGATGCAGAGAGAATGAGAGAGATGTAGAGACACAGTGTGAGAAAGATGCAGAGAGAGTGAGAGATGCAGAGACACAGAGTGTGAGAAAGAGATGAGATGCAGAGAGATGCAGACTGAGAGACACAGAGAGAAATAGACAGTGAGAAAGATGTAGAGAGACAGATAGTGAGAGATTCATAGACAGATAGTGAGAAAGATATGCAGAGAGACACGGTGAGAGATGCAGATATGCAGAGAGTGAGAGAGATGCAGAGAGAAACAGTGTGAGAGATGCAGAGAGACAGAGATAGTGAGAAAGATGCAGTGAGAGAGATGCAGAGACAGAGAAAGAGTGAGAGATGCAGGGAGACAGTGAGAGAAGCAGAGAGAAAGAGACAGAGTGAGAAAGAGATGAAGAAAGACACAGTGAGAGAGTGAGAAAGAGATGCAGAGAGATGAAGTGAGAGAGATGCAGAGAGAGATGGAATGAGACAGGTACAGGCATGCACACCCACACACAGACAGGGTGAGAGAGATGCAGAGGGATGCACACAGAGATAGGGTGAGAAAGAGAAACACAGGGACATACACAGAGATGGGGATGCAGAGAGGGACACAAAGCGATGGGTTGAGAGAATTGCAGAGAGAGATACAGATGGGGTGAGAGATGCAGGGAGAGACACAGTGATGGGGTGAGAGATGTAGAGACACACAGAGACTGTGAAAGAGGAAGAGAGACACACAGTGAGAGATGCAGAGACACACAGTGAAAAAGAATTGCAGAGAACAGAAAAAACAGTGAGAGAGATGCAGAGAGACACAGTGACAAAGGGATGCAGAGAGACACAGAGAAAGTCTAAGAAAGAGAAGCTGAGAAAAATGCAGAGAGAAAGAAAAAGATGCAGAAACACACAACTAGAGAGAGAGACTGAGAGACTGAGACACAGCACAGAGAGACATACAGACTGAAATAAAGTGGCAGAAAGGAACAGAGAGAGACAGGAAGAGAGACAGAGTGGTCCAGGCACCTCTTGATACTTTAGAAAGCCAATTGAGTGTGCTGCTCCGTATCAAAGACAATCTGACAATCAGGGGAAATCCAGGAGCCTGCTAAACCTTATCTTCTAGTACTTTCTCCCAGTCCAGAAAAGAATAAGTGTGGACATCTAACCTCTTAAATGAAAAAAACCTCTCTGCCTTGAGCTAGAATGTGTCTATCAGTGAACCATGCATGCAACAAAATTTATTGTGGATCAGGCCTAATCTATAGAGGAAAACCTGAAATGTATATAATGTTTTCATTGAAGATGAAGAGCAGTTACTGTGTAGAGTTTCTTAAGAGAACTTCTTGGTATGTTCATTGTAAAATCGAACCGAAAGAAACTCAATGGAAAGCAGGGGACAGGTAGAGCCAGAGCGTATGCATGTACTTACACATGCACGTCTGTACAACATATGCATATTATATGTAATTATGAAATTGGTTACTTGACCCCTAGACTGAAGCTAATCATGTTAAGTAGCAATGGAAGGGAAGATATTTGAAATACATCTTATGTAAACCCTATATATAGACCCTGGTCATTCTCTCTTCACTTTGACAGGTTTGTCATTTAAATAAAAATGAATTGCAGGGGTGGGTTAGGTGGGGTTTTTTTTCCTCATGTGAATTAATTTGCATGTGTCATATTTCCTTTAGGCTTAGTAGATTTTTTTCAGCACCTACTTTCAATGTTTCTGAAGCTTCTCTCTGAAATTCACCTCTGACTAGTTTCATTTGCTAAGTTTTCCAAACCTTACCTAAAGCAGAAGATCATTAAGTTAGAGGTTAGGTGTAATTTTGACATCCCCCAAAAGGAAAATGTGCTAGGCATAGATGACTTGGCCAGGATCTTTTCACAATCAGAGACTGGTGAAATTATAAAATGTGCCCCTGCTTTATTCTAGGATTGATCATTATGTATTCTAAGTACAGTTAGGCTTTCATAAATACATTTTATCATCAGTTTATAAAGCAAATTTTAGAATACATATTTGCAGTTGTTCAATGCAGGTTTAACAAAGTACATTTACTCTTCTGCAAGTGTTAGTTATTCCCCCTTTTTCTTAGTTTTCTGTGTGACAAAGTAATTGACTTACGATTCTGACCTAGTGCCTCTATTTCTATAAATTGGGAAGGATGGTCAGACTAGGAATTTTATAAACTCTAGCTATTGCATTCAGAATACAGACCACATCTTAGGTAATTTTTGAAAGGCAGTTACATTACTTATCCTGCAAATGAATATTTTTCCCCTATTTGCTAATTAGTTTAATTATTAATTTGAAATGACAATTGGTAATTAATATCTTCAGAATTTTTGGTCCCCAAATTTTGGGTTTGTTTTTCATAAAGGCTGGATGAGTTTCTTTAAATTAAAGCCTAAAAATCTGTCATTTACGGACTTGTGAACAACTGGGCACATTTTTAGTGAGAAATTTTAATGAAATAGTCGTTATTTTCACAATTTGCTGATATATATTAAGAATTTCTCAATCTTAACCTTCTTAACTGAAATGTGATGGCATTTGAAGTAGTTGGTTACTTTTTCTTGAATGTGTAATCAATCGTATTTACTGTGCACTTACTGTGTGCAGGGCACTGTACTAAGCTCGCGGGTGAGTGTTACTCGAGCTTTTTAAAATTGGGACTAAGAAGTTATAGCTAAGGAAAAGTTGCTCATTGTCTAGGTTATTTGTTGTTGTTCAATCCTAATTAGAAGTTTAACCAAATGAATTTTGGCAAGCAGATCAAACTGCTATTTTCTCCAGATTTCCTTGTTGCTCCATCAGTTACATAGTTAATCGTCAGTGGCATTATATTTGAATATTATCAAAATAGCCTCCATAGCATGCACTTCTATATGAAGTCTGAATTTACACCACAGAATCAAAGTGGGACAAAGTTGAGGTATTCAGAGTATTTCATCAATTGAGAATGCCAATTTAGGCCACTAGTACTCTTTTTACCCTCTTCAATTCAACACCTTCGCCCCAACCCCCCGGAACCTGCCAGAAGTTATTTTGCCTAAACTATCCAGACACTTATCTCAACTTTCCACTTTAACTCTATAGACATAGCCAAAATTGCAAAGAAAAAGGTAGTCCATTCATGGAAGTACAGGGAATACTATTTTCAATTTCATAATGTAATGATCCCCCTAATTTCCTCACTGAGTAGCTTTCACTCACCAGCAGTTTTTCAATCACTTGATTATAATTTTTCTAAGGCACCTTTAAGCCAAATTGATTTTCAAATAAGTCAATGAATCTTCCAGAGTTTGTAATTTTTACTTGAATTTGGCAAACTTTCATTTTATTGGAATTGTTCTGGTCACGTCTATGCTGGTGTGGTATTTATTATATATGAGTTGAAGTCTGGCAAATGAACTCATTAAATGCCAGTATACCTGATAAGTTAAAAGCACACTGACCAGTTATGTATTCCCAATTTTAAATAATGTGACTTATAGAAAGAGAATAATGGATCTGGGTCCATTAACCAAGTTGTAGTCATGTTAAACATCTGTATGTGTATGGAGGATGTATTTGCATTCAAGAATATATATATTCATATATTATATAGTTATATATTTGTGAACATTTTACAGTTATGTGAAATGTTCTGTTAAAAATTAAGATGAAATGAAACTATCAACTGCAGTTGTGTTTAATGTGTGTTTTTTGTTCTTTTTTAAAGAAAGAAAAAAACCCATCGTAAGATAAATCACAGTTATTCAAAAGTCAGTGACTATGGTTTAAAAAATAAAATTTCCCTCAACAAAAAGAAGAGCGTCATTTGAACAACCTTGAAATTTGAAATTGCTGAGGCTCTGTAATTTTTCAAAATTTTTTCAAAAGACTGCTTAAGCGATTATTTCAAAAAACGTCCATTATAGTAAGCAAATATATCTTTAAAATATATGAAATATAGTTTCAATTAAATATACAGCTGAAAAGTAAAATCATTTTAACTTAATATTGGCAAGAAAAAAATCTTTCCTCTGAGTTTATTGGTCTTATATACATGTGTATGTGTGTGTATATATCACATACATTTATTTATGAATATTTATCTGAATTTCAAATGCACAATTCTTGAATGTTCCACTCCCTGTTATGTGTTTCTTTAGATATTCAATCATTTGGGGATTTTCATACCAAGATATTGAGCCAAAATCATTCAAGTTTTTTCAGACCCCAGCAGAAATTTCTCATTATTTAGTCTAAAAGTAACGGTAAGTTGAAACAGAATTTACAAAAATTATTAAACGTGGTCTATTCAGAATTAGCCCTCAAGACCTGTTACTAAACAGACAGAAAAAAGTGAACATAGTTTTGAGTACCTAAGGAATTAACCATATTTATTAAGCGCTTACTTTGTGCAGAGCACTGTACTAAGTGCTTGGGAAGAGGCCGACTCCCCTCTTGGCTGTAGTGACAGGCTGGGATGCAGCTGTTGATACCTGGGTTAGATGAAAGGAAATGCAGTGTAGATGGAGGAGAAAATGGCAGTTTGGGAGGAAGGATGCATGGGGATGTGACCTTGTGACCTCTCTCATCCCAGCCTTCAGTTTCCTGAGTCACAGTCCACAGGGTGTTGGAGGTCCCCAAAAAGGGGATTGACTGGGAGGGAAACAGTATGGACTTCTAAAGTAAGTAGGAGAAAGTGTAGAGAGCAGAAAGTTCTTACAAAATGGGGCATTTTACTGGCAGAATTTAAAATCGAAAGTGCTGGAGCATGTAAAGGATAAGGTAGGAATTATAATTCATAACTAAGCCCTTGAAATTGAATTTCCATGGGAAATTGTATGGAAAAGAAACCTTTAAATAGTGCATATATTTTTTTTTTTGCTTGCAATGGAAGGATTTATTTAAAAGCCAGATAAGCTAACATGAATTGGTAACCTTTGACTTTTTTTTACATGAATTAATGGCCTTTGACTTTTTTTGTCACACAGTTCATAGGGCAATAGTATTTTAGTTATAGTTTGATTCCAATATCAAGGCCCACTTATTTTGTAAGTATCCTAGTGTCTCTGTGTGAATCATGTATAGTGACAGCAATAATTTATTTTTTTTGAACAAAGAAGTTTGAGTTTTCCTGTGTTGGCGGGAAGGTGGGGAAGAGGAGTTGGGGAGGACAGAAGAGGTTTAGGCATTCCAGTCTCCAGTCTGAATGCAGGGAATTTGTTTTGTCCTATTAATTCAGAGTTGGAAATGCAAACAAGCATCATGTTTTCCTCATAACGGGCCTAAAACAGAACCTATGAATATGGCTTTAGTTTATCCAGCACCCATGGGTAAAAACAGAATGAAGTCTAATCATTGGACACTTCCTTGATGATTTTTACCGATCATTTCATGCTGAAATCATGCCTATTTGCATGGATAGTCATTCCTTGAAACTAGCCGCAGATGCAGTCCTAGGGTGCACGTAGATGTTTTTACAGGTGAACCGAAAGAGATGGGAGCTGTTCCAGAAAGTCTGCATGCTGCCTTTGGCAGTGTACCCTGTTATTGTGAAGATGTGCTCTGTTAAGCAAATGTGAAGTTTAATGCTAGATAAACCGGGAATGAAAAATATTTCAGTTTTTCTAGAATAGTATTGATTGAAAGTAGTGAGAAGTAACATGGACCGGTTTATGGGAAGTCTGGGTTTAGCATCACTAGTTAATATGTTCCAAATGATGTCAAGAGCCTTTTATAAAATGCAAGGAAGTGTCTTTTCTTTTTATACTGAGTTCCTGGGAAACAATGAGAGTTCATATAAAGAGTAGGTATTTTCCTTTCTAGCAAATTTGATTGCTGTTATTTTCTTTCATCTTTCCATATTTTCTTTCAGGCTTTTCTTTTTGTCTTTCTTTGGCACAGGAAATAAGATTCTGTTTTAACAAAAATGTTGTATGTGAAAAACTTTCTTTGGGCTTCTAAGGCATTATTTTTGGAGTAGGTTCTGAAAGAAGAGAAGTGGGGCTGAAACTGTCATTTCTGCTCCCAAAATGCATTGCTGTATATGTTCAAATTATGTAAATGTCCTCCTTTTTCCAATGAGACCAACTTTTGAAGAATTTAACTTGCCAATGAGAAACAGGATTGGTAGTGTTCTTAGGGCTCTGTTAGGAATAGAGTAATGTATCTCCCTCTCTTTCCTTCTGGTTAGCACATGAATATCTTTTTTCGACAAATACTAAACACTTATATGTCAAAACCCAACATTAGCACATTTATTGAAGTGTTAAATTGGCCAGTTAAGTTGGAAGGTGGTTGAGGGCTTTATTTTTAGTAAGAGAAATAAAACATTTCTATTCATTTTTACCACCCACCCTAAAGATAAAATATGCCCACTGAAGTGAAAAGAGGTGGGCTACCTTTCTACGTTTTTCTTTTCTTAGCATTAAATGCAAATCCCCATCTTTAAGCAGCAATTACATTTTTTTCCAGCCAAATTTCATACAGTGGCTTGCTTTAACAGTGCACCTTAAATCAGAGGCACTTTCATCTCTTTTGTAACATGTACTTCAATGCCCTAAATTTAATCAATTGGTTGTCAGAGAATGCTTTCTTATAATCTACCATTTCTTCTGAAGATAAACAGTATTGTTTTAGGCATTTGTACAACAGAATCATATTACTGGTGCTTAAGCAGTTTCTACCTTTTTTAAAAAAATCTTAATCCATCTTAAACCAGTGGAGCAGAAATATTTAAAAATGTTTCATTTCATGTGGAGTGCATAATAAATTGCAATAATTGTGATGTGCCATAAATCCCAGAGCCTATGCAGTTTGCATTTTATTCAGGATTGAGGTCAGGAAATTTGGAGAAATTTAAAGAAAATGATTCATCAGTCCTTTTGTTCTGTTGGCCAGGGTCCCAGGATTCTTGAGCCGTGCCCAGCTGACAAGCTTTTGAAGATGGCACAATAACAGTCCAGTGATGCCTGACCATGACAGCACAGCCCTCTTAAGCAGGCAAACCAAGAGAAGAAGAGTTGACATTGGAGTGAAAAGGACGGTAGGGACGGCGTCTGCATTTTTTGCTAAGGCAAGAGCCACGTTGTTTAGTGCCATGAATCCCCAAGGTTCTGAGCAGGATGTTGAGTATTCAGTGGTGCAGCATGCAGATGGGGAAAAGTCAAATGTACTCCGCAAGCTGCTGAAGAGGGCGAACTCGTATGAAGATGCCATGATGCCTTTTCCAGGAGCAACCATAATTTCCCAGCTGTTGAAAAATAACATGAACAAAAATGGTGGCACCGAGCCCAGTTTCCAAGCCAGCGGTCTCTCTAGTACAGGCTCAGAAGTACATCAGGAGGATGTATGCAGCAACTCTTCAAGAGACAGCCCCCCAGAGTGTCTTTCCCCTTTTGGCAGGCCTGCGATGAGCCAGTTTGATATGGATCGGTTATGTGATGAGCACCTGAGAGCTAAGCGCGCCCGGGTTGAGAATATAATTCGGGGTATGAGCCATTCCCCTAGTGTGGCATTAAGGGGCAATGAAAATGAAAGAGAGATGGCTCCACAGTCTGTAAGTCCCCGAGAAAGTTACCGGGAAAACAAACGCAAGCAAAAGCTGCCTCAACAGCAGCAACAGAGTTTCCAGCAGCTGGTTTCAGCGAGAAAAGAGCAGAAGCGAGAGGAGCGCAGACAGCTGAAGCAGCAGCTGGAGGATATGCAGAAACAGCTGCGCCAGCTGCAGGAAAAGTTCTACCAAATCTATGACAGCACTGATTCGGAAAATGACGAAGACGGTAACCTGTCTGAAGACAGCATGCATTCAGAAATCCTGGAGGGGAGAGCCCAAGACTCGGTGGGCCGGTCAGATACTGAGATGTGTGAGCTAGATCCGGGCCAGTTTATTGATCGGGCCCGGGCCCTGATCAGGGAACAAGAGATTGCCGAAAACAAGCCTAAGAGAGAAGGTAACAAAGAGAAGGACCAGGGGCCCGACTCTCTGCATCCCGAAGGCAAGCACTTGGCCGAGACCTTGAAACAGGAACTGAATACCGCCATGTCCCAAGTGGTGGACACCGTGGTGAAAGTCTTTGCATCGAAGCCCTCCCGCCAACTTCCTCAGGTCTTCCCCCCTCTCCAGATCCCTCAGGCGAGGTTCGCCGTCAACGGGGAGAACCACAACTTCCACACCACCAATCAGCGACTGCAGTGCTTTGGTGATGTCATCATTCCCAACCCCCTGGACTCCTTTGGCAGTGTGCCGCTCCCCAGTTCCACAGACCAAACGGAAGCACTGCCCCTTGTTGTCCGCAAAAACTCATCCGACCAATCTGCCTCTGGCCCACCGGCCGGCCACCATCAGTCTCTCCATCAATCTCCGCTTGCCGCCACCGCAGGCTTCACCACCTCTTCTTTCCGCCACCCCTTCCCCCTGCCCCTGATGGCCTACCCGTTCCAGAATCCCCTCGGTGCTCCCTCCGGCTCCTACCCTGGGAAAGACAGGGCCTCCCCGGAGTCCTTAGACTTGACTAGGGAGACGACAAGTCTGAGGACCAAGATGGCAACCCATCACATGAACCACCATCCTTGCTCACCGGCGCACCCGCCCAGCACAGCCGAAAGCCTCTCCCTGTCTCTCATTAAGTCTGAGTGTGGTGATCTCCAGGACATGTCCGAGATTTCACCTTATTCGGGAAGTGCAATATCCTTTTTGTGTGAAAAGTCCCAACTGGAACACAAGGAAGCATCAATAGATTGGCGCGCTCTTTGACTTTCTTTTAGTTGCCCTGGGGTGTCGTCTCTAGTTTAAGAAGAAAAGGAAAAAGAAACTATTGCTGCTCCATTTTAGGGAGAGCTTCCGGCCCTTTACACCTTTCTAGTGGGTGGGGGTTAAATCAGGTGGTAGGAGGAAATTAGCCAGGCAGTCGAGCAGTGATTCAAGTTATTTTTCTCCTGTTTCTTTCTTTTTCTCTCCCTCTCTCTCTCCCTCTCTCTCTCCTCTCTCTCTCTCTCTCTCTCTCTCTCTCTCTCTCTCTCTCTCTCTCTCTGTCTCTCTCTCTCTCTCTCTTTCTCTCTCTCTCTCGCGCGCACGCGCGCGCCCCCCCACACCCACTCCCACCCCAATTTTGTTTTCCAGTGGTACTTTCGGAGGGAAGTTGGATAGGAAAAAAAACCTCTTATAAACACTGGGTTTAATTCTTATGCAAATCGAATATACCCTGAAATGGAGGAAGAGAAACTTGATTTGTGGGTTTCTGAAAAGCTTTAAGATTCCAATGAAGGCTTCTCTTTTAACCACATCAAAGTAGCCCCTGGCCCTTCCCAACTATGTCCATTAGAAAATCAAGCAAAGAATGAATCGTTATAATGGGGATGGGGCGAGGGAGATGGGAAAGCAGGGGAGGAATCTTCTTTTTCAACCTTAAGTGGTGAAACTAAAAAGATACAGGTACTGATTTACTCAGGAAGTTTCGAGCTCTCTCCCTCATCCAAAGCTCTGTTCTTCAGGCCTTGTGCAGCTGCCCGCTATATGCCTGATTAACCTCTGTTCAGCCATACACAGAAATCTTTTGTCCTAACATACACAAAGCAAATTATTTTGGAAAGCTAGAGAGCACAATTAAATATAAAACTCAGCTGTATTAGACTTAAAGGACAGTTGTCTTTTTCTAACTCTTTTTAACTCTGAGCCTGACTTTAGTGTTGGAAATGCTGGCTCCATTTTTAATGAAACCCTTCCTAGACTCCAACTATTTTTAACTAGTTTTTTTCTCCTTTTAAAATGAAAACTGGTCCCTTTAGGAAATTTTCTGAACATCTTTGGGTTGTTGGTGTTTTGTTTTTCCCTCTCCCAAATGAGTTTTATTTTTTGGCATGTTTAGAAGATTTTCCTTTAATACAAATTACCAGATGGGCATAACATTTAGTAAGTAATTTGTCCAATGCTAAATTGAGGACTTTGAGCAATAGTCTTTATGGCTGGAGATTGACGTTTCATATCTAAGCCCACTCCAGAGGGCAGCCACATAAGTGCAAAGTCTGAGCTACGGGAGTTAATTTGTTTTTCTAGTTAACGAAGGCCAACCTGCTGGGAAGACCTATAGCCACTCTTAAATACTAATCATCATAGAGATGAAACTGTCCTTTTCAACGATGGAGGTGGTCAGATGCACCTGTGAACATTAAAGGGGTGTATGCCTCAGTCTGCTATTGCATAAATGAGGAAAAGCTGGATTTCGCAGGGGTTACTGGTGCTTTGCTAAGGAGTGCCTCACCTCCCAGTTCAATTCTGGTCCAGTATCCAGTATCTAACCTAGGACTGTCTTGGGCCTATTTGGATGGAATTTGCTTCGGGCCACTTACCCTTGCACAAATATTTGTATGACACCAGACTACACTAATTGAGAACAGATGAAGAGAGAGAGAGAGGGAGACCCCAGAAACTTGAAAACTTTCTTACCTTTAGAAGTGAGTTCGCTAGTTAGAGTTGGGCCAGGGTTGGTAAATTCTCAGTTAGCCTGCTGGATTCTGAGGATCCTCCCAGGGCTTTGCCAAGTTTATGGAGAAGCTGTGGGTTAGGAAATTAACCATGGCATCAGTACCAGAACCTAGGTATCCTGGGTCCTGTGGTCCTGTGACATAATCCTTTTTGGAAAAAACTGACTCATTTTTAACTAGATTCAGACTTTACACCAGCTATTTTAACTAGGAATTTTTTTAGCATAAAAGTTTCTATTTAGAACCTGCTTAACCCACTGATCCACATAATCCATGGTGATCAAGAAGATCCATTTTTATCTCTGTAATTGTAAGTAAGCTAATGAATCGATCAGCCCCTTTTCATCACATAAACACATTTTTCCTTGTGGAAATAGTGAAAGTTCCCATGGCAGTTCAAGGAGGGAAAGCACACATTTATTATACTTTTTGTTCTTCCTTCATCCATAACCTCTGGGGTCATAATCACCATAACTTCATTCATAATATCCAAACAGAGATTCATTCATGAATTCATTCAATCGTATTTATTAAGCACTTACTGTATGCAGGGCACTGTACTAAGTGCTTGGGAAATATAAGTTGGCAACATAGAGACGCCCCTACCCAACAATGGCTCACAGTCTAGAAGGGGAAGACAGACAACAAAACAAAACATGTAGACAGGTGTCAAAATGTCAGAATAGAGATCATTTTAGTATATTTGTTGCCAGTTTTGCTTCAAATTTTCCCACTTTTCCTTTCCTTCTTTTTCTGAAGTTCTTCCTCTAGTCCCTTTTCAAACCCTTTAATCCTGTCTTGCTTGTAACGGGCATGTTCTGCAGCAGAAGGTGGGAGAGCCTCCTCCTCCTCTGATCAGGGAGTGCCATTTGGAAAGTTAGCATTACAGGTGGAGAAAACATTGACCATCATCTGTTTTGTGCCCTCTTTCCTCTCCATGCTTTGAAGATACTCAGAATCCCTATGTTGGTCACTTTAGCAGTCAGAGATCTGGCTCAGTCGAATTTGGACACAATCATCAAGCTTTTAGTTTTATAAGATTGCCATAATTATATGGAATGATGGGTCTTACCTCAGCTCGGGCTATTCCATCAAATGGTCATTTATCTACATACTGTTCAGTTCATTCCAGGAAAAGACAAATAGGATTGAGTGGAAATGGGATGTTGGGTTGTTTTTGTTTTTTCAGTTATTTCATGGCATAGCATGTGCTTATAGAGAGAATTAATTTCTTGAGGAGCAATTCTTTTCCTGCTACAAAGAGTAACATCTGTTTCCCTGGATAAACTAGCTGAGATAAGAACTATTAAGAACACAGGCCTATCAGATAAAGCCAGGTCTAAATTTTGATAACAGACCAGCATGCTGCACTATGGTGTATGTACGTACACACACACACACACACACACACACACATGCGCGCAAACACTAGAATGTGTTGTTTGTGTTGGTAGAATACATTACATCATTTTCACTTTCTGTGAATTTAGAAAGGTATAGTTAACATTTATGTTTATTAAATTAGATTATAAGGCACACCTGTTCACCAGCTCATGTCTTGGTTATGAATGTACAGCAGTGTTTTCTATATTTTTGCAAATGATTCATTTTAATCAAATATTAAGTTTTATTCAAATTCCCAAAAGAAACAGACAGCCAATTGTTTTCCTGCATGATCTTCCTTGTCTCACATCTTCTTTGCATCTCAAGAAAAATAGCCTTGTTCAGGCCCCATACATTTGCATACATCCAGTTAAACCACAACAGAAGTATTATGTCCGTTAAGACATCTGCACAGGTTAAGATATTTAGACTTTTCTCCATAACTCAACAGATTGTTTCCCTTTCATTGCAACCTAAGTATTTCTGAGACAAACTTGAAACAAATTTAAGGCATTTAGAACTGAAATTTGACCAAAAAGAAGTAATTCTATATTGGGCTCCTGTCAGAATGATATCAAAGCAATTTGAAGAAGTTCTCAGTAGCTTGACATTTTAACTTTTTAAATGACCATGTGGTCGTATGAATGAGGAGCATGTTTTTTGTTGTTTTTTTTTCAGAGAAGAGGAACATTTTAAGTATACTGTCAGAGGACCTGTGAGACTTACATACAAAATAGAAGTAAGACTAGAATACAGTTTTCCCTCTGAGGATACTAGACAGGAAATTGTCAACTAAGTATAACTTGGGTAGCTAATCGGAAACTTCACTGCCAACAGTACAAAAAGTAATTTTGAACCGAACCAATAACTTTCCCCATTCATCTAGGGAAGAAAACCTAACGGCCTGTTAGCAAGTCAAAAAATAACAAGAGAAAGCACATCATTTTGAAATAAAAATGCCGTAGTAGATGGGAGTTAGTTGTTCGCAAGGCCAGATTAAATCCATTTGCTCAGAACAACAAATGAGTAAGCCAAGAATCAGGAGTTGGTTGGTGAGTACAAAAATATTGGCACGTCCATTTTTTTCCCCCCCCTAACCTTCCACCTCCAGCGTGTGCTTCCTCTCTGCCCCCACTTCCCTCCCCCACCAATCTCCACTCTTTCCTCTTCAGTCTTGCATTTGCCTTTTTGCTGCTGTTATTTAGGTAAGGCTATATTGTTCTCTGTAAATAGGCAACCTTCAGATTCTCAGGTTGTTTGAACACTGCTTTAGGTTCAGCTGCAGTACACTGTTTCTCTGATCTTTTATGTTCCTGAGCAGATGTCTTTCATTAATTTATGGATTTATCATCTTTTCTTTTTTTTTTTTTTACACCTGGCAGCTGGCTTAAGTTTCAGCAGTTATTGTCTATTTTGCATTACACATAGAATTGAATGTCATCTGTCTTCACAAAGCTATGGCTAAGAGAATTGAGGCAAGCCACATGAGCTGCCGGGACAGATCTTGTTTGCGTTCCATCCCCCCCCTTTACCTCCTTAATATTTATTTGTGCTCATTTTCTTTCCTGGCCTTGAATGGAGCTTAGCTCGTGTTCAGTACAGCTGTATGTTTACTGAATCTATTCCATCATGAGTCATTGTGCGTGTGTAAGTATCCTGGAAACAGCTAGTGCTTTCTTGGAAGAACAGTTGCTTTTCACCACAAGCACTTAAAAGGGAAATTAACCAATTGGTCAGTTCGGTTTTATTTTGAAAGAAAGAAATAGGTTATCTGTTGCCTACTAAATGTTTCATTAGTTATTTTCAATAGTTTATTCAGAGCATAAATTTTATGACCATTTAACCCTAGTAACATGATGGGCAAGATATATATACTGTGCAAATTACAAGAAATAGTCATGTATTCATGATCAAATTTTTTAACCAAAATTTGATTTCTAGAGTTGCATGTTCAGGTCTTCTTTTGGGCATGGCTTCCTTCATTATCAATGTCTAGCAATACTGGAGTACGGGAAAGTTTTGTTAAATCTATATAGTTATACCCATGTGGACTGGCATGCTCAAAATCATCTAAACATTTCAGGATATATAAATGTTAATCGTGGCCTAGGTGAGCATCATGGCAATGTGTTATCTGCTTTACACTCAGCAATTCAAAATCAGGAATTTTTTTTCCCAACTTGTCAGATACATAAAGGATTTTTCTTAAAGACTATCTTATGTAGAAAAAAAGAGATTAGAAGTCAAGGGTCTGGAAATGTCACTGTAGAAGTTTTGACTTGCCTAAAACTCTTATCACCACACAATAGGTGACAGCTTGCAACTATTATTTCACTTATCCATTTTGACAGATGGTACTGGAGAGAGTGCAGTGCTCTTTTCGACTTCTCTATCAGTCTAATGGAGGTAACTGGAGGTTCTTTCAACTCTTCTCTTGGCACAAGAAGTATGTCAGTCATAAATTATCTTCTTTGTAATCATTAAGTATCTCAAACAAAACACAAGTTCAGTCGAGCTGCTTTCAGAGGCTGACATAAAATTAAAGGTTCTTCAGCTTCTGTTTTCAGAGACTTAAAAAAAACACAAATCCACTATCATCTATCTTCGCTATAACACTTTTGTAGGTGGCTGGGGTTAAGCCACCCCAGTTAGTTTAAGAGTTAAAGTAATTCAATAAATTTAGAACAAAATATCCCATTAATCCATTTTCAAGAGTATGTTTATAAATATTAATTTATGGACATTAAGCTTCCCCATTTGATCGTAGGAATGGCTAACTTTCCCCATCTCCCTCCAAGACTGGTGATCTTATAAAAGGAAGGAGAGAGGGTCCTTTCAAAAACTTCACATTTGGTTCTGTCTATAAACCTGCTTGACCTATATTCACGAGGTGTAAAATTTGTGTTAATTTTATTGTATTTTTATTTTATATTATTTTATTGATGGTGGGCTTTCTCCCGCCTTGTTCCTGATTGTCTTTTAAGAGAAAATCCTTAAAGAAGCTTCTGGGAAGGACCCTTAATTGACCTTGTGGGGACCACATTGATTTTCTCCACGTGCATCTTCATTTCTGATAAATTATAAAGCCATTAATTTGCTGAGGAAATGGCAGGGCCAGGCTGCGGCACAGATGTGACCAAAGCTATCCTAGCGCACAGTGCACTGAAGAGTGCCAAGAATCTGGGGGAGAATCAGAAAGCTTAGATTGTTATGGTTAGCCTCACATTCTCTTGGGAACTATTTTAGTTGCTGCTGTTTACAGATCTAAAAGGTAATGATGTTTCCAGATAAATAGACCTCCGTATTTAGGGTAAGTGGTCATTTATTGATCTGCTCACCCACCTTTATGGATTTGTTAGCTCCCAATCCTGGTTCAACTCAGAGGACTTTAACTGAGAAGCAGGAGAAGGCAAGTTTTTGAACTAGAGTGGTGTTTTTATATTCCCCCCCCCCCCCCGAATTGCAGCTGTTATCAGAAAGCTAGCAATTAAGGCAATGCAATAATATGATAGGAAAAAATGACTCAAGACACTCAATTAGATTAGCATTAAAAGGTAAAATATGTAGCTTGCATGACAAATTGTTCAAAATGATGCATCTCAGATTGTTTCATGTACATTAGTAGAATAATTTAATGCAAACTACAGAGTGCTGAGAGAAAAATAAACAGAATTGTAATTGCTCAGAAAAAAATTCCCAGGATAAGAGTTTTTGCGGCCCGCAGTCAGTGCATTTGTTTCCCTAGCAACAAGTTAACATACATATGCTGCACAAACCTTGAAGAGGAGGAATTTTTGCCATTATCACCATCAAGAATAAGCCAAGATTCAGTATTAGAGTTAACTATCTGCACATTTTTTATATGGTGATGTTTGTAGAAGTTGATGATGCCGATCCTAAAAAAAGTCACGTGTGTTAGTTACTGGTTTCCCCACTCATTCAGATCACTTCTACAATAGTATTGCCAACTTCAACTTTCTTGTGTTATCATTTTTTTTTCCCTTTCAATTGAGGTATTTTCCTTGACCGATTCACTCCTACATGCAGGAAGGTCTGTCGCCTAATCACTTGAAAAAAGCAAAGCTCATGTTTTTTTACACCCGCTATCCAAGCTCCAATATGCTGAAAACCTACTTCTCTGATGTAAAGGTAGGATTATTTTTTTCTTTTTCCATCCTGAATGCATGTGTGCAAACCCCTCACCGATTAGAGGTTAATGAGATGAAGGCAGAGTCACTTCATAAATAAGGTACTGTCTACATTCTTTGTCTAAAGGTGTGTGCCAGGCAAAGATGTACCTTGTGCTGAATGATGGAAGAACTGTTTACATAAAGTTAAATGAGGTTTCAATGCGCTTGGGAGGTAAAACCACCAGTTTTGTATGTTTAACAGCCTGTTGGAGGAAACGTTAGCTGGCTCTTTCAGTGTGCTCCTGAGAATGTTTTTTTCCCAGCATTTCTAAAATGTTTCTAATTGTTTCCATTTCTGATGGTTTTACCCATTTTTGCACTTATAAGAGCAAACTGTAAAACCCTTTTTCTTTCGGTCAGAAAGAACAGTATATTGAAATTCTCTATGCAGAAACTGCTTAAAAACAAAAGTGATGATTGTCTCTTATTTACAACTTAATTTGTTGTTGATGTAGAGTACACTGAGCATAAGGAGGATGAATAAAGTGACAGATTCAGGACACATTATTCAAATGAGGATATGAAAGCTGTCGGCCTACAGCTGCAGCCTTCCTCATTCTACGGAATACTAGGACCTCCTGGTTGTATGTGTATGTGTGTGAGAGTGTGTTTTAAATCATTGTTCCTTTGCATCAACTTGATACTATGTTAATCATCTGTAACTTTTAAAAACATAGATTGGGTTTTAATGAATATAATGGGACACATGGTATCATTATCCAAGTAACTTGATAAACATGACATTAGTTTAGATTAGTTTGTTGGGGGTTTTTTCCCAAATTTTCTCTCCACCCCACAATAATTGCACAGATTCTTATGCTCGTCACCAAGAACTTGGGAAGTAGTGAAACCCTTTTTTTTAAATCCCATTTTGGAATTTGGTAAGTCCAAACTATTTGATTGGCCTGGATTTGTGAGCAAACTCATTTCAGCTTTCTTCACTAGTGTTCATTTCCCTCGTGTCCCCTCAATTTGCTTTTGAATTGACTATCAGCTTCAGCCTCAGCCCCTCCCCTCTCCTAGCCCTCCCCCATGACTGCACACCCAAGTTGCAATCATGTTTTTCCTCATTCGCTGTCGTGCATTGGGAGAACGGGAATTGTATAAAAGGCAATGGAGGCACTTACTAGCCTAAATGGCTGGTCAAGAATCATTAAACACAAAAAAGGCTGTGAATGACACAGCGGGCCAAGAAAAGGATTTGCGCTCCGAGTGGTTCCACCTGGAATGGAAAAATCTGAGGGAGCATTTCAAACGATTCTGGACCAGTGAGCCACCAAAGCCAAATGTAGCATTGGCCGGAATCTCGCCGAAGAGGATCCAGCTTAAAGGGTCACTTGCCTGTCCTCAGCAGTGGGTGCTGATTTTAGACAATAGGGCAGAGATTCTGGTTGGAAAAAAAGGGACAACAAGAGAATGAGGGAAGAGAGAAAAAAAGAGAGAGAGGGAGAAAGAGAGAGACTGACTGACTGGGTGTGTGTGTGTGGGTGGGTGTTCTGCATGTGGCTGACCTATATCACTCTTATGACAATGTTACTTCTTTAGTTCCTCTGAGTATGATGATATATACAGTGTTATGATATAATAATGATGATACCTTATATTTATATAGCACCTTTCATCCAGAAGGATCCCAAAGCGCTTTACAAACTGCATACATAGGGATCACTCACCTACCACTGAAATGCAGCCACCTGGCGGGTGGAAAGCAGCAGCCATTCTGGGCCAGCAACACTACACACCAGTAGATGTAAATATTAGAAACATTAATTTTTTGCGGTGCGGGGGAGTGGGTGGATTATTCCTTAGCTTTGTAAATACTTTGCAATGTTCCTTAAAAGTAACCATTTCTCTTTCTCTCTCTCTTAAAAACACCTTATCGTGTTTATTCAGCCTTGCAAATAGTCACTCACCATGGAAAAGTAATTTCTGATGCCAAGGGAGTGAAAAATAATTCTGATGGTGTATTTTACCACCTGCATACAGAGCGGGCAGGCTGGTGAAGATTAATACATGTAGGGTGGTTAATATTTTCTTTTTTTTGTATTCATTTGCAAGGCCGTCCTATTTTGCCCAC